>NW_027437620.1:0-346489 GCF_965140245.1 Athene noctua | reverse complement strand
GGCTAGCAGCTTCCCTGTGGCCGGGAAGTGCAAACGTACACGTTTTCGGCCGAAAACCCGTTTACCGGCGAAAACGCACACCACGGCTCTTTCTGAGAAAAAGCAAGCACGGAGGACGAGAATCGCTTTTGCCCTGCGTAGCGTTCCGGGCAGCGGGTAGAACCAGGCAGAGAATTCCCGGCTAGCAGCTTCCCTGTGGCCGGGAAGTGCAAACGTACACGTTTTCGGCCGAAAACGCGTTTTCCGGCGAAAACGCACACCACGGCTCTTTCTGAGAAAAAGCAAGCACGGAGGACGAGAATCGCTTTTGCCCTGCGTAGCGTTCCGGGCAGCGGGTAGAACCAGGCAGAGAATTCCCGGCTATCAGCTTCCCTGTGGCGGGGAAGTGCAAACGTACACGTTTTAGGCCGAAAACGCGTTTTCCGGCGAAAACGCACACCACGGCTCTTTCTGAGAAAAAGCAAGCACGGAGGACGAGAATCGCTTTTTCCCTGCGTAGCGTTCTGAGCAGCGGGTAGAACCAGGCAGAGAATTGCCGGCTAGCAGCTTCCCTGTGGCGGGGAAGTGCAAACGTACACGTTTTCGGCCGAAAACGCGTTTTCCGGCGAAAACGCACACCACGGCTCTTTCTGAGAAAAAGCAAGCACGGAGGACGAGAATCGCTTTTGCCCTGCGTAGCGTTCCGGGCAGCGGGTAGAACCAGGCAGAGAATTCCCGGCTAGCAGCTTCCCTGTGGCGGGGAAGTGCAAACGTACACGTTTTCGCCGAAAACACTTTTTCCGGCGAAAACGCACACCACGGCTCTTTCTGAGAAAAAGCAAGCACGGAGGACGAGAATCGCTTTTGCCCTGCGTAGCGTTCCGGGCAGCGGGTAGAACCAGGCAGAGAATTCCCGGCTAGCAGCTTCCCTGTGGCCGGGAAGTGCAAACGTACACGTTTTCGGCCGAAAACCCGTTTACCGGCGAAAACGCACACCACGGCTCTTTCTGAGAAAAAGCAAGCACGGAGGACGAGAATCGCTTTTGCCCTGCGTAGCGTTCCGGGCAGCGGGTAGAACCAGGCAGAGAATTCCCGGCTAGCAGCTTCCCTGTGGCCGGGAAGTGCAAACGTACACGTTTTCGGCCGAAAACGCGTTTTCCGGCGAAAACGCACACCACGGCTCTTTCTGAGAAAAAGCAAGCACGGAGGACGAGAATCGCTTTTGCCCTGCGTAGCGTTCAGGGCAGCGGGTAGAACCAGGCAGAGAATTCCCGGCTAGCAGCTTCCCTGTGGCGGGGAAGTGCAAACGTACACGTTTTCGCCGAAAACACTTTTTCCGGCGAAAACGCACACCACGGCTCTTTCTGAGAAAAAGCAAGCACGGAGGACGAGAATCGCTTTTGCCCTGCGTAGCGTTCCGGGCAGCGGGTAGAACCAGGCAGAGAATTCCCGGCTAGCAGCTTCCCTGTGGCGGGGAAGTGCAAACGTACACGTTTTCGGCCGAAAACCCGTTTACCGGCGAAAACGCACACCACGGCTCTTTCTGAGAAAAAGCAAGCACGGAGGACGAGAATCGCTTTTGCCCTGCGTAGCGTTCCGGGCAGCGGGTAGAACCAGGCAGAGAATTCCCGGCTAGCAGCTTCCCTGTGGCCGGGAAGTGCAAACGTACACGTTTTCGGCCGAAAACGCGTTTACCGGCGAAAACGCACACCACGGCTCTTTCTGAGAAAAAGCAAGCACGGAGGACGAGAATCGCTTTTGCCCTGCGTAGCGTTCCGGGCAGCGGGTAGAACCAGGCAGAGAATTCCCGGCTAGCAGCTTCCCTGTGGCGGGGAAGTGCAAACGTACACGTTTTCGCCGAAAACACTTTTTCCGGCGAAAACGCACACCACGGCTCTTTCTGAGAAAAAGCAAGCACGGAGGACGAGAATCGCTTTTGCCCTGCGTAGCGTTCCGGGCAGCGGGTAGAACCAGGCAGAGAATTCCCGGCTAGCAGCTTCCCTGTGGCGGGGAAGTGCAAACGTACACGTTTTCGCCGAAAACACTTTTTCCGGCGAAAACGCACACCACGGCTCTTTCTGAGAAAAAGCAAGCACGGAGGACGAGAATCGCTTTTGCCCTGCGTAGCGTTCCGGGCAGCGGGTAGAACCAGGCAGAGAATTCCCGGCTAGCAGCTTCCCTGTGGCGGGGAAGTGCAAACGTACACGTTTTCGGCCGAAAACCCGTTTACCGGCGAAAACGCACACCACGGCTCTTTCTGAGAAAAAGCAAGCACGGAGGACGAGAATCGCTTTTGCCCTGCGTAGCGTTCCGGGCAGCGGGTAGAACCAGGCAGAGAATTCCCGGCTAGCAGCTTCCCTGTGGCCGGGAAGTGCAAACGTACACGTTTTCGGCCGAAAACGCGTTTTCCGGCGAAAACGCACACCACGGCTCTTTCTGAGAAAAAGCAAGCACGGAGGACGAGAATCGCTTTTGCCCTGCGTAGCGTTCCGGGCAGCGGGTAGAACCAGGCAGAGAATTCCCGGCTAGCAGCTTCCCTGTGGCGGGGAAGTGCAAACGTACACGTTTTCGGCCGAAAACGCGTTTTCCGGCGAAAACGCACACCATGGCTCTTTCTGAGAAAAAGCAAGCACGGAGGACGAGAATCGCTTTTGCCCTGCGTAGCGTTCCGGGCAGCGGGTAGAACCAGGCAGAGAATTGCCGGCTAGCAGCTTCCCTGTGGCCGGGAAGTGCAAACGTACACGTTTTCGGCCGAAAACGCGTTTTCCGGCGAAAACGCACACCACGGCTCTTTCTGAGAAAAAGCAAGCACGGAGGACGAGAATCGCTTTTGCCCTGCGTAGCGTTCCGGGCAGCGGGTAGAACCAGGCAGAGAATTCCCGGCTAGCAGCTTCCCTGTGGCCGGGAAGTGCAAACGTACACGTTTTCGGCCGAAAACGCGTTTTCCGGCGAAAACGCACACCACGGCTCTTTCTGAGAAAAAGCAAGCACGGAGGACGAGAATCGCTTTTGCCCTGCGTAGCGTTCCGGGTAGCGGGTACAACCAGGCAGAGAATTCCCGGCTAAAAGCTTCCTTGTTGCGGGGTAGTGCAAACGTACACGTTTTCGGCCGAAAACGCGTTTACCGGCGAAAACGCACACCACGGCTCTTTCTGAGAAAAAGCAAGCACGGAGGACGAGAATCGCTTTTGCCCTGCGTAGCGTTCCGGGCAGCGGGTAGAACCAGGCAGAGAATTCCCGGCTAGCAGCTTCCCTGTGTCGGGGAAGTGCAAACGTACACGTTTTCGGCCGAAAACGCGTTTTCCGGCGAAAACGCACACCACGGCTCTTTCTGAGAAAAAGCAAGCACGGAGGACGAGAATCGCTTTTGCCCTGCGTAGCGTTCCGGGCAGCGGGTAGAACCAGGCAGAGAATTCCCGGCTAGCAGCTTCCCTGTGGCCGGGAAGTGCAAACGTACACGTTTTCGCCGAAAACACGTTTTCCGGGGAAAACGCACACCACGGCTCTTTCTGAGAAAAAGCAAGCACGGAGGACGAGAATCGCTTTTGCCCTGCGTAGCGTTCCGGGCAGCGGGTAGAACCAGGCAGAGAATTCCCGTCTAGCAGCTTCCCTGTGGCCGGGAAGTGCAAACGTACACGTTTTCGGCCGAAAACGCGTTTACCGGCGAAAACGCACACCACGGCTCTTTCTGAGAGAAAGCAAGCACGGAGGACGAGAATCGCTTTTGCCCTGCGTAGCGTTCCGGGCAGCGGGTAGAACCAGGCAGAGAATTCCCGGCTAGCAGCTTCCCTGTGGCGGGGAAGTGCAAACGTACACGTTTTCGGCCGAAAACGCGTTTTCCGGCGAAAACGCACACCACGGCTCTTTCTGAGAAAAAGCAAGCACGGAGGACGAGAATCGCTTTTGCCCTGCGTAGTGTTCCGGGCAGCGGGTAGAACCAGGCAGAGAATTCCCGGCTAGCAGCTTCCCTGTGGCCGGGAAGTGCAAACGTACACGTTTTCGGCCGAAAACGCGTTTTGCGGCGAAAACGCACACAACGGCTCTTTCTGAGATAAAGCAAGCACGGAGGACGAGAATCGCTTTTGCCCTGCGTAGCGTTCTGAGCAGCGGGTAGAACCAGGCAGAGAATTCCCGGCTAGCAGCTTCCCTGTGGCGGGGAAGTGCAAACGTACACGTTTTCGGCCGAAAACGCGTTTTCCGGCGAAAACGCACACCACGGCTCTTTCTGAGAAAAAGCAAGCACGGAGGACGAGAATCGCTTTTGCCCTGCGTAGTGTTCCGGTCAGCGGGTAGAACCAGGCAGAGAATTCCCGTCTAGCAGCTTCCCTGTGGCGGGGAAGTGCAAACGTACACGTTTTCGGCCGAAAACGCGTTTTCCGGCGAAAACGCACACCACGGCTCTTTCTGAGAAAAAGCAAGCACGGAGGACGAGAATCGCTTTTGCCCTGCGTAGCGTTCCGGGCAGCGGGTAGAACCAGGCAGAGAATTCCCGGCTAGCAGCTTCCCTGTGGCGGGGAAGTGCAAACGTACACGTTTTCGGCCGAAAACGCGTTTTCAGGCGAAAACGCACACCACGGCTCTTTCTGAGAAAAAGCAAGCACGGAGGACGAGAATCGCTTTTGCTCTGCGTAGCGTTCCGGGCAGCGGGTAGAACCAGGCAGAGAATTCCCGGCTAGCAGCTTCCGTGTGGCGGGGAAGTGCAAACGTACACGTTTTCGGCCGAAAACGCGTTTTCCCGCGAAAACGCACACCACGGCTCTTTCTGAGAAAAAGCAAGCACGGAGGACGAGAATCGCTTTTGCCCTGCGTAGTGTTCCGGGCAGCGGGTAGAACCAGGCAGAGAATTCCCGGCTAGCAGCTTCCCTGTGGCCGGGAAGTGCAAACGTACACGTTTTCGGCCGAAAACGCGTTTTATCGCGAAAACGCACACCACGGCTCTTTCTGAGAAAAAGCAAGCACGGAGGACGAGAATCGCTTTTGCCCTGCGTAGCGTTCCGGGCAGCGGGTAGAACCAGGCAGAGAATTCCCGTCTAGCAGCTTCCCTGTGGCGGGGAAGTGCAAACGTACACGTTTTCGGCCGAAAAGGCGTTTTCCCGCGAAAACGCACACCACGGCTCTTTCTGAGAAAAAGCAAGCATGGAGGACGAGAATCGCTTTTGCCCTGCGTAGCGTTCCGGGCAGCGGGTAGAACCAGGCAGCGAATTCCCTGCTAGCAGCTTCCCTGTGGCCGGTAAGTGCAAACGTACACGTTTTCGGCCGAAAACGCGTTTTGCGGCGAAAACGCACACCACGGCTCTTTCTGAGAAAAAGCAAGCACGGAGGACGAGAATCGCTTTTGCCCTGCGTAGCGTTCTGAGCAGCGGGTAGAAATAGGCAGCGAATTGCCGGCTAGCAGCTTCCCTGTGGCCGGGAAGTGCAAACGTACACGTTTTCGGCCGAAAACGCGTTTTCCGGAGAAAAAGCACGCCACGGCTCTTTCTGAGAAAAAGCAAGCACGGAGGACGAAAATCGCTTTTGCCCTGCGTAGCGTTCCGGGCAGCGGGTAGAACCAGGCAGAGAATTCCCGGCTAGCAGCTTCCCTGTGGCCGGGAAGTGCAAACGTACACGTTTTCGGCCGAAAACGCGTTTTCCGGCGAAAACGCACACCACGGCTCTTTCTGAGAAAAAGCAAGCACGGAGGACGAGAATCGCTTTTGCCCTGCGTAGCGTTCCGGGCAGCGGGTAGAACCAGGCAGAGAATTCCCGTCTAGCAGCTTCCCTGTGGCGGGGAAGTGCAAACGTACACGTTTTCGGCCGAAAACGCGTTTTCCGGCGAAAACGCACACCACGGCTCTTTCTGAGAAAAAGCAAACACGGAGGACGAGAATCGCTTTTGCCCTGCGTAGCGTTCCGGGCAGCGGGTAGAACCAGGCAGAGAATTCCCGGCTAGCAGCTTCCCTGTGGCGGGGAAGTGCAAACGTACACGTTTTCGGCCGAAAACGCGTTTTCCGGCGAAAACGCACACCACGGCTCTTTCTGAGAAAAAGCAAGCACGGAGGACGAGAATCGCTTTTGCCCTGCGTAGCGTTCCGGGCAGCGGGTAGAACCAGCAGAGAATTCCCGGCTAGCAGCTTCCCTGTGGCCGGGAAGTGCAAACGTACACGTTTTCTGCCGAAAACGCGTTTTCCGGCGAAAAAGCACACCATGGCTCTTTCTGAGAAAAAGCAAGCACGGAGGACGAGAATCGCTTTTACCCTGCGTAGCGTTCCGGGCAGCGGGTAGAACCAGGCAGAGAATTCCCGTCTAGCAGCTTCCCTGTGGCGGGGAAGTGCAAACGTACATGTTTTCGGCCGAAAACGCGTTTTCCGGCGAAAACGCACACCACGGCTCTTTCTGAGAAAAAGCAAGCACGGAGGACGAGAATCGCTTTTGCCCTGCGTAGCGTTCCGGGCAGCGGGTAGAACCAGGCAGAGAATTCCCGGCTAGCAGCTTCCCTGTGGCCGGGAAGTGCAAACGTGCACGTTTTCGGCCGAAAACGCGTTTTCCGGCTAAAACGCACACCACGGCTCTTTCTGAGAAAAAGCAAGCACGGAGGACGAGAATCGCTTTTGCCCTGCGTAGCGTTCCGGGCAGCGGGTAGAACCAGGCAGAGAATTCCCGGCTAGCAGCTTCCCTGTGGCGGGGAAGTGCAAACGTACACGTTTTCGGCCGAAAACGCGTTTTCTGGCGAAAACGCACACCACGGCTCTTTCTGAGAAAAAGCAAGCACGGAGGACGAGAATCGCTTTTCCCTGCGTAGCGTTCTGGGCAGCGGGTAGAACCAGGCAGAGAATTGCCGGCTAGCAGCTTCCCTGTGGCCGGGAAGTGCAAACGTACACGTTTTCGGCCGAAAACGCGTTTTCCGGCGAAAACGCACACCACGGCTCTTTCTGAGAAAAAGCAAGCACGGAGGACGACAATCGCTTTTGCCCTGCGTAGTGTTCCGGGCAGCGGGTAGAACCAGGCAGAGAATTCCCGGCTAGCAGCTTCCCTGTGGCCGGGAAGTGCAAACGTACACGTTTTCGGCCGAAAACGCGTTTTCCGGCGAAAACGCACACCACGGCTCTTTCTGAGAAAAAGCAAGCACGGAGGACGAGAATCGCTTTTGCCCTGCGTAGCGTTCCGGGCAGCGGGTAGAACCAGGCAGAGAATTCCCGGCTAGCAGCTTCCCTGTGGCCGGGAAGTGCAAACGTACACGTTTTCGGCCGAAAACGCGTTTTCCGGCGAAAACGCACACCACGGCTCTTTCTGAGAAAAAGCAAGCACGGAGGACGAGAATCGCTTTTGCCCTGCGTAGCGTTCCGGGCAGCGGGTAGAACCAGGCAGAGAATTCCCGGCTAGCAGCTTCCCTGTGGCGGGGAAGTGCAAACGTACACGTTTTCGGCCGAAAACGCGTTTTCCGGCGAAAACGCACACCACGGCTCTTTCTGAGAAAAAGCAAGCACGGAGGACGAGAATCGCTTTTCCCTGCGTAGCGTTCCGGGCAGCGGGTAGAACCAGGCAGAGAATTCCCGGCTAGCAGCTTCCCTGTGGCCGGGAAGTGCAAACGTACACGTTTTCGCCGAATACACGTTTTCCGGCAAAAACGCACACCACGGCTCTTTCTGAGAAAAAGCAAGCACGGAGGACGAGAATGGCTTTTGTTCTGCGTAGCGTTCCGGGCAGCGGGTAGAACCAGGCAGAGAATTCCCGGCTAGCAGCTTCCCTGTGGCCGGGAAGTGCAAACGTACACGTTTTCGGCCGAAAACGCGTTTACCGGCGAAAACGCACACCACGGCTCTTTCTGAGAAAAAGCAAGCACGGAGGGCGAGAATCGCTTTTGCCCTGCGTAGCGTTCCGGGCAGCGGGTAGAACCAGGCAGAGAATTCCCGTCTAGCAGCTTCCCTGTGGCGGGGAAGTGTAAACGTACACGTTTTCGGCCGAAAACGCGTTTTACGGCGAAAACGCACACCACGGCTCTTTCTGAGAAAAAGCAAGCACGGAGGACGAGAATCGCTTTTGCCCTGCGAAGCGTTCCGGGCAGCGGGAAGAACCAGGCAGAGAATTCCCTGCTAGCAGCTTCCCTGTGGCCGGGAAGTGCAAACGTACACGTTTTCGGCCGAAAACGCGTTTTCCCGCAAAAACGCACACCACGGCTCTTTCTGAGAAAAAGAAAGCACGGAGGACGAGAATCGCTTTTGCCCTGCGTAGCGTTCCGGGCAGCGGGTAGAACCAGGCAGAGAATTCCCGGCTAGCAGCTTCCCTGTGGCGGGGAAGTGCAAACGTACACGTTTTCGGCCGAAAACGCGTTTTCTGGCGAAAACGCACACCACGGCTCTTTCTGAGAAAAAGCAAGCACGGAGGACGAGAATCGCTTTTGCCCTGCGTAGCGTTCCGGGCAGCGGGTAGAACCAGGCAGAGAATTCCCGGCTAGCAGCTTCCCTGTGGCCGGGAAGTGAAACGTACACGTTTTCGCCGAAAACACGTTTTCCGGCGAAAACGCACACCACGGCTCTTTCTGAGAAAAAGCAAGCACGGAGGACGAGAATCGCTTTTGCCCTGCGTAGCGTTCCGGGCAGCGGGTAGAACCAGGCAGAGAATTCCCGGCTAGCAGCTTCCCTGTGGCCGGGAAGTGCAAACGTACACGTTTTCGGCCGAAAACCCGTTTACCTGCGAAAACGCACACCACGGCTCTTTCTGAGAAAAAGCAAGCACGGAGGACGAGAATCGCTTTTGCCCTGCGTAGCGTTCCGGGCAGCGGGTAGAACCAGGCAGAGAATTCCCGGCTAGCATCTTCCCTGTGGCCGGGAAGTGCAAACGTACACGTTTTCGGCCGAAAACGCGTTTTCCGGCGAAAACGCACACCACGGCTCTTTCTGAGAAAAAGCAAGCACGGAGGACGAGAATCGCTTTTGCCCTGCGTAGCGTTCCGGGCAGCGGGTGGAACCAGGCAGAGAATTCCCGGCTAGCAGCTTCCCTGTGGCCGGGAAGTGCAAACGTACATGTTTTCGGCCGAAAACGCGTTTTCCGGCGAAAACGCACACCACGGCTCTTTCTGAGAAAAAGCAAGCACGGAGGACGAGAATCGCTTTTGCCCTGCGTAGCGTTCCGGGCAGCGGGTAGAACCAGGCAGAGAATTCCCGGCTAGCAGCTTCCCTGTGGCGGGGAAGTGCAAACGTACACGTTTTCGGCCGAAAACGCGTTTTCCGGCGAAAACGCACACCACGGCTCTTTCTGAGAAAAAGCAAGCACGGAGGACGAGAATCGCTTTTGCCCTGCGTAGCGTTCCGGGCAGCGGGTAGAACCAGGCAGAGAATTGCCGGCTAGCAGCTTCCCTGTGGCGGGGAAGTGCAAACGTACACGTTTTCGGCCGAAAACGCGTTTTCCGGCGAAAACGCACACCACGGCTCTTTCTGAGAAAAAGCAAGCACGGAGGGCGAGAATCGCTTTTGCCCTGCGTAGCGTTCCGGGCAGCGGGTAGAACCAGGCAGAGAATTCCCGTCTAGCAGCTTCCCTGTGGCGGGGAAGTGTAAACGTACACGTTTTCGGCCGAAAACGCGTTTTACGGCGAAAACGCACACCACGGCTCTTTCTGAGAAAAAGCAAGCACGGAGGACGAGAATCGCTTTTGCCCTGCGAAGCGTTCCGGGCAGCGGGAAGAACCAGGCAGAGAATTCCCTGCTAGCAGCTTCCCTGTGGCCGGGAAGTGCAAACGTACACGTTTTCGGCCGAAAACGCGTTTTCCCGCAAAAACGCACACCACGGCTCTTTCTGAGAAAAAGAAAGCACGGAGGACGAGAATCGCTTTTGCCCTGCGTAGCGTTCCGGGCAGCGGGTAGAACCAGGCAGAGAATTCCCGGCTAGCAGCTTCCCTGTGGCGGGGAAGTGCAAACGTACACGTTTTCGGCCGAAAACGCGTTTTCTGGCGAAAACGCACACCACGGCTCTTTCTGAGAAAAAGCAAGCACGGAGGACGAGAATCGCTTTTGCCCTGCGTAGCGTTCCGGGCAGCGGGTAGAACCAGGCAGAGAATTCCCGGCTAGCAGCTTCCCTGTGGCCGGGAAGTGCAAACGTACACGTTTTCGCCGAAAACACGTTTTCCGGCGAAAACGCACACCACGGCTCTTTCTGAGAAAAAGCAAGCACGGAGGACGAGAATCGCTTTTGCCCTGCGTAGCGTTCCGGGCAGCGGGTAGAACCAGGCAGAGAATTCCCGGCTAGCAGCTTCCCTGTGGCCGGGAAGTGCAAACGTACACGTTTTCGGCCGAAAACCCGTTTACCTGCGAAAACGCACACCACGGCTCTTTCTGAGAAAAAGCAAGCACGGAGGACGAGAATCGCTTTTGCCCTGCGTAGCGTTCCGGGCAGCGGGTAGAACCAGGCAGAGAATTCCCGGCTAGCATCTTCCCTGTGGCCGGGAAGTGCAAACGTACACGTTTTCGGCCGAAAACGCGTTTTCCGGCGAAAACGCACACCACGGCTCTTTCTGAGAAAAAGCAAGCACGGAGGACGAGAATCGCTTTTGCCCTGCGTAGCGTTCCGGGCAGCGGGTGGAACCAGGCAGAGAATTCCCGGCTAGCAGCTTCCCTGTGGCCGGGAAGTGCAAACGTACATGTTTTCGGCCGAAAACGCGTTTTCCGGCGAAAACGCACACCACGGCTCTTTCTGAGAAAAAGCAAGCACGGAGGACGAGAATCGCTTTTGCCCTGCGTAGCGTTCCGGGCAGCGGGTAGAACCAGGCAGAGAATTCCCGGCTAGCAGCTTCCCTGTGGCGGGGAAGTGCAAACGTACACGTTTTCGGCCGAAAACGCGTTTTCCGGCGAAAACGCACACCACGGCTCTTTCTGAGAAAAAGCAAGCACGGAGGACGAGAATCGCTTTTGCCCTGCGTAGCGTTCCGGGCAGCGGGTAGAACCAGGCAGAGAATTGCCGGCTAGCAGCTTCCCTGTGGCGGGGAAGTGCAAACGTACACGTTTTCGGCCGAAAACGCGTTTTCCGGCGAAAACGCACACCACGGCTCTTTCTGAGAAAAAGCAAGCACGGAGGACGAGAATCGCTTTTGCCCTGCGTAGCGTTCCGGGCAGCGGGTAGAACCAGGCAGAGAATTCCCGGCTAGCAGCTTCCCTGTGGCCGGGAAGTGCAAACGTACACGTTTTCGGCCGAAAACGCGTTTTGTGGCGAAAACGCACACCACGGCTCTTTCTGAGAAAAAGCAAGCACAGAGGACGAGAATCGCTTTTGCCCTGCGTAGTGTTCCGGGCAGCGGGTAGAACCAGGCAGAGAATTCCCGGCTAGCAGCTTCCCTGTGGCCGGGAAGTGCAAACGTACACGTTTTCGGCCGAAAACGTGTTTTCCAGCCAAAACGCCCACCACGGCTCTTTCTGAGAAAAAGCAAGCACGGAGGACGAGAATCGCTTTTGCCCTGCGAAGCGTTCCGGGCAGCGGGAAGAACCAGGCAGAGAATTCCCTGCTAGCAGCTTCCCTGTGGCCGGGAAGTGCAAACGTACACGTTTTCGGCCGAAAACGCGTTTTCCCGCAAAAACGCACACCACGGCTCTTTCTGAGAAAAAGAAAGCACGGAGGACGAGAATCGGTTTTGCCCTGCGTAGCGTTCCGGGCAGCGGGTAGAACCAGGCAGAGAATTCCCGGCTAGCAGCTTCCCTGTGGCCGGGAAGTGCAAACGTACACGTTTTCGGCCGAAAACGCGTTTTCCGGCGAAAACGCACACCACGGCTCTTTCTGAGAAAAAGCAAGCACGGAGGACGAGAATCGCTTTTGCCCTGCGTAGCGTTCCGGGCAGCGGGTAGAACCAGGCAGAGAATTCCCGGCTAGCAGCTTCCCTGTGGCGGGGAAGTGCAAACGTACACGTTTTCGGCCGAAAACGCGTTTTCCGGCGAAAACGCACACCATGGCTCTTTCTGAGAAAAAGCAAGCACGGAGGACGAGAATCGCTTTTGCCCTGCGTAGCGTTCCGGGCAGCGGGTAGAACCAGGCAGAGAATTGCCGGCTAGCAGCTTCCCTGTGGCGGGGAAGTGCAAACGTACACGTTTTCGGCCGAAAACGCGTTTTCCGGCGAAAACGCACACCACGGCTCTTTCTGAGAAAAAGCAAGCACGGAGGACGAGAATCGCTTTTGCCCTGCGTAGCGTTCCGGGCAGCGGGTAGAACCAGGCAGAGAATTCCCGGCTAGCAGCTTCCCTGTGGCCGGGAAGTGCAAACGTACACGTTTTCGGCCGAAAACGCGTTTTCCGGCGAAAACGCACACCACGGCTCTTTCTGAGAAAAAGCAAGCACGGAGGACGAGAATCGCTTTTGCCCTGCGTAGCGTTCCGGGTAGCGGGTACAACCAGGCAGAGAATTCCCGGCTAAAAGCTTCCTTGTTGCGGGGTAGTGCAAACGTACACGTTTTCGGCCGAAAACGCGTTTACCGGCGAAAACGCACACCACGGCTCTTTCTGAGAAAAAGCAAGCACGGAGGACGAGAATCGCTTTTGCCCTGCGTAGCGTTCCGGGCAGCGGGTAGAACCAGGCAGAGAATTCCCGGCTAGCAGCTTCCCTGTGTCGGGGAAGTGCAAACGTACACGTTTTCGGCCGAAAACGCGTTTTCCGGCGAAAACGCACACCACGGCTCTTTCTGAGAAAAAGCAAGCACGGAGGACGAGAATCGCTTTTGCCCTGCGTAGCGTTCCGGGCAGCGGGTAGAACCAGGCAGAGAATTCCCGGCTAGCAGCTTCCCTGTGGCCGGGAAGTGCAAACGTACACGTTTTCGCCGAAAACACGTTTTCCGGCGAAAACGCACACCACGGCTCTTTCTGAGAAAAAGCAAGCACGGAGGACGAGAATCGCTTTTGCCCTGCGTAGCGTTCCGGGCAGCGGGTAGAACCAGGCAGAGAATTCCCGTCTAGCAGCTTCCCTGTGGCCGGGAAGTGCAAACGTACACGTTTTCGGCCGAAAACGCGTTTACCGGCGAAAACGCACACCACGGCTCTTTCTGAGAGAAAGCAAGCACGGAGGACGAGAATCGCTTTTGCCCTGCGTAGCGTTCCGGGCAGCGGGTAGAACCAGGCAGAGAATTCCCGGCTAGCAGCTTCCCTGTGGCGGGGAAGTGCAAACGTACACGTTTTCGGCCGAAAACGCGTTTTCCGGCGAAAACGCACACCACGGCTCTTTCTGAGAAAAAGCAAGCACGGAGGACGAGAATCGCTTTTGCCCTGCGTAGTGTTCCGGGCAGCGGGTAGAACCAGGCAGAGAATTCCCGGCTAGCAGCTTCCCTGTGGCCGGGAAGTGCAAACGTACACGTTTTCGGCCGAAAACGCGTTTTGCGGCGAAAACGCACACCACGGCTCTTTCTGAGATAAAGCAAGCACGGAGGACGAGAATCGCTTTTGCCCTGCGTAGCGTTCTGAGCAGCGGGTAGAACCAGGCAGAGAATTCCCGGCTAGCAGCTTCCCTGTGGCGGGGAAGTGCAAACGTACACGTTTTCGGCCGAAAACGCGTTTTCCGGCGAAAACGCAGACCACGGCTCTTTCTGAGAAAAAGCAAGCACGGAGGACGAGAATCGCTTTTGCCCTGCGTAGCGTTCCGGGCAGCGGGTAGAACCAGGCAGAGAATTCCCGGCTAGCAGCTTCCCTGTGGCGGGGAAGTGCAAAAGTACACGTTTTCGGCCGAAAACGCGTTTTCCGGCGAAAACGCACACCATGGCTCTTTCTGAGAAAAAGCAAGCACGGAGGACGAGAATCGCTTTTGCCCTGCGTAGCGTTCCGGGCAGCGGGTAGAACCAGGCAGAGAATTGCCGGCTAGCAGCTTCCCTGTGGCGGGGAAGTGCAAACGTACACGTTTTCGGCCGAAAACGCGTTTTCCGGCGAAAACGCACACCACGGCTCTTTCTGAGAAAAAGCAAGCACGGAGGACGAGAATCGCTTTTGCCCTGCGTAGCGTTCCGGGCAGCGGGTAGAACCAGGCAGAGAATTCCCGGCTAGCAGCTTCCCTGTGGCCGGGAAGTGCAAACGTACACGTTTTCGGCCGAAAACGCGTTTTCCGGCGAAAACGCACACCACGGCTCTTTCTGAGAAAAAGCAAGCACGGAGGACGAGAATCGCTTTTGCCCTGCGTAGCGTTCCGGGTAGCGGGTACAACCAGGCAGAGAATTCCCGGCTAAAAGCTTCCTTGTTGCGGGGTAGTGCAAACGTACACGTTTTCGGCCGAAAACGCGTTTACCGGCGAAAACGCACACCACGGCTCTTTCTGAGAAAAAGCAAGCACGGAGGACGAGAATCGCTTTTGCCCTGCGTAGCGTTCCGGGCAGCGGGTAGAACCAGGCAGAGAATTCCCGGCTAGCAGCTTCCCTGTGTCGGGGAAGTGCAAACGTACACGTTTTCGGCCGAAAACGCGTTTTCCGGCGAAAACGCACACCACGGCTCTTTCTGAGAAAAAGCAAGCACGGAGGACGAGAATCGCTTTTGCCCTGCGTAGCGTTCCGGGCAGCGGGTAGAACCAGGCAGAGAATTCCCGGCTAGCAGCTTCCCTGTGGCCGGGAAGTGCAAACGTACACGTTTTCGCCGAAAACACGTTTTCCGGGGAAAACGCACACCACGGCTCTTTCTGAGAAAAAGCAAGCACGGAGGACGAGAATCGCTTTTGCCCTGCGTAGCGTTCCGGGCAGCGGGTAGAACCAGGCAGAGAATTCCCGTCTAGCAGCTTCCCTGTGGCCGGGAAGTGCAAACGTACACGTTTTCGGCCGAAAACGCGTTTACCGGCGAAAACGCACACCACGGCTCTTTCTGAGAGAAAGCAAGCACGGAGGACGAGAATCGCTTTTGCCCTGCGTAGCGTTCCGGGCAGCGGGTAGAACCAGGCAGAGAATTCCCGGCTAGCAGCTTCCCTGTGGCCGGGAAGTGCAAACGTACACGTTTTCGGCCGAAAACGCGTTTTCCGGCGAAAACGCACACCACGGCTCTTTCTGAGAAAAAGCAAGCACGGAGGACGAGAATCGCTTTTGCCCTGCGTAGCGTTCTGAGCAGCGGGTAGAACCAGGCAGAGAATTCCCGGCTAGCAGCTTCCCTGTGGCGGGGAAGTGCAAACGTACACGTTTTCGGCCGAAAACGCGTTTTCCGGCGA
The DNA here is from genome assembly GCF_965140245.1 of Athene noctua. Lineage (NCBI taxonomy): Eukaryota > Metazoa > Chordata > Aves > Strigiformes > Strigidae > Athene > Athene noctua. The sequence goes on along the minus strand of NW_027437620.1, from coordinate 331,396 downwards.
AAACGCACACCACGGCTCTTTCTGAGAAAAAGCAAGCACGGAGGACGAGAATCGCTTTTGCCCTGCGTAGTGTTCCGGTCAGCGGGTAGAACCAGGCAGAGAATTCCCGTCTAGCAGCTTCCCTGTGGCGGGGAAGTGCAAACGTACACGTTTTCGGCCGAAAACGCGTTTTCCGGCGAAAACGCACACCACGGCTCTTTCTGAGAAAAAGCAAGCACGGAGGACGAGAATCGCTTTTGCCCTGCGTAGCGTTCCGGGCAGCGGGTAGAACCAGGCAGAGAATTCCCGGCTAGCAGCTTCCCTGTGGCGGGGAAGTGCAAACGTACACGTTTTCGGCCGAAAACGCGTTTTCAGGCGAAAACGCACACCACGGCTCTTTCTGAGAAAAAGCAAGCACGGAGGACGAGAATCGCTTTTGCTCTGCGTAGCGTTCCGGGCAGCGGGTAGAACCAGGCAGAGAATTCCCGGCTAGCAGCTTCCGTGTGGCGGGGAAGTGCAAACGTACACGTTTTCGGCCGAAAACGCGTTTTCCCGCGAAAACGCACACCACGGCTCTTTCTGAGAAAAAGCAAGCACGGAGGACGAGAATCGCTTTTGCCCTGCGTAGTGTTCCGGGCAGCGGGTAGAACCAGGCAGAGAATTCCCGGCTAGCAGCTTCCCTGTGGCCGGGAAGTGCAAACGTACACGTTTTCGGCCGAAAACGCGTTTTATCGCGAAAACGCACACCACGGCTCTTTCTGAGAAAAAGCAAGCACGGAGGACGAGAATCGCTTTTGCCCTGCGTAGCGTTCCGGGCAGCGGGTAGAACCAGGCAGAGAATTCCCGTCTAGCAGCTTCCCTGTGGCGGGGAAGTGCAAACGTACACGTTTTCGGCCGAAAAGGCGTTTTCCCGCGAAAACGCACACCACGGCTCTTTCTGAGAAAAAGCAAGCATGGAGGACGAGAATCGCTTTTGCCCTGCGTAGCGTTCCGGGCAGCGGGTAGAACCAGGCAGCGAATTCCCTGCTAGCAGCTTCCCTGTGGCCGGTAAGTGCAAACGTACACGTTTTCGGCCGAAAACGCGTTTTGCGGCGAAAACGCACACCACGGCTCTTTCTGAGAAAAAGCAAGCACGGAGGACGAGAATCGCTTTTGCCCTGCGTAGCGTTCTGAGCAGCGGGTAGAAATAGGCAGCGAATTGCCGGCTAGCAGCTTCCCTGTGGCCGGGAAGTGCAAACGTACACGTTTTCGGCCGAAAACGCGTTTTCCGGAGAAAAAGCACGCCACGGCTCTTTCTGAGAAAAAGCAAGCACGGAGGACGAAAATCGCTTTTGCCCTGCCTAGCGTTCCGGGCAGCGGGTAGAACCAGGCAGAGAATTCCCGGCTAGCAGCTTCCCTGTGGCCGGGAAGTGCAAACGTACACGTTTTCGGCCGAAAACGCGTTTTCCGGCGAAAACGCACACCACGGCTCTTTCTGAGAAAAAGCAAGCACGGAGGACGAGAATCGCTTTTGCCCTGCGTAGCGTTCCGGGCAGCGGGTAGAACCAGGCAGAGAATTCCCGGCTAGCAGCTTCCCTGTGTCGGGGAAGTGCAAACGTACACGTTTTCGGCCGAAAACGCGTTTTCCGGCGAAAACGCACACCACGGCTCTTTCTGAGAAAAAGCAAGCACGGAGGACGAGAATCGCTTTTGCCCTGCGTAGCGTTCCGGGCAGCGGGTAGAACCAGGCAGAGAATTCCCGGCTAGCAGCTTCCCTGTGGCCGGGAAGTGCAAACGTACACGTTTTCGCCGAAAACACGTTTTCCGGCGAAAACGCACACCACGGCTCTTTCTGAGAAAAAGCAAGCACGGAGGACGAGAATCGCTTTTGCCCTGCGTAGCGTTCCGGGCAGCGGGTAGAACCAGGCAGAGAATTCCCGTCTAGCAGCTTCCCTGTGGCCGGGAAGTGCAAACGTACACGTTTTCGGCCGAAAACGCGTTTACCGGCGAAAACGCACACCACGGCTCTTTCTGAGAGAAAGCAAGCACGGAGGACGAGAATCGCTTTTGCCCTGCGTAGCGTTCCGGGCAGCGGGTAGAACCAGGCAGAGAATTCCCGGCTAGCAGCTTCCCTGTGGCGGGGAAGTGCAAACGTACACGTTTTCGGCCGAAAACGCGTTTTCCGGCGAAAACGCACACCACGGCTCTTTCTGAGAAAAAGCAAGCACGGAGGACGAGAATCGCTTTTGCCCTGCGTAGTGTTCCGGGCAGCGGGTAGAACCAGGCAGAGAATTCCCGGCTAGCAGCTTCCCTGTGGCCGGGAAGTGCAAACGTACACGTTTTCGGCCGAAAACGCGTTTTGCGGCGAAAACGCACACCACGGCTCTTTCTGAGATAAAGCAAGCACGGAGGACGAGAATCGCTTTTGCCCTGCGTAGCGTTCTGAGCAGCGGGTAGAACCAGGCAGAGAATTCCCGGCTAGCAGCTTCCCTGTGGCGGGGAAGTGCAAACGTACACGTTTTCGGCCGAAAACGCGTTTTCCGGCGAAAACGCACACCACGGCTCTTTCTGAGAAAAAGCAAGCACGGAGGACGAGAATCGCTTTTGCCCTGCGTAGCGTTCCGGGCAGCGGGTAGAACCAGGCAGAGAATTCCCGGCTAGCAGCTTCCCTGTGGCGGGGAAGTGCAAACGTACACGTTTTCGGCCGAAAACGCGTTTTCCGGCGAAAACGCACACCATGGCTCTTTCTGAGAAAAAGCAAGCACGGAGGACGAGAATCGCTTTTGCCCTGCGTAGCGTTCCGGGCAGCGGGTAGAACCAGGCAGAGAATTGCCGGCTAGCAGCTTCCCTGTGGCGGGGAAGTGCAAACGTACACGTTTTCGGCCGAAAACGCGTTTTCCGGCGAAAACGCACACCACGGCTCTTTCTGAGAAAAAGCAAGCACGGAGGACGAGAATCGCTTTTGCCCTGCGTAGCGTTCCGGGCAGCGGGTAGAACCAGGCAGAGAATTCCCGGCTAGCAGCTTCCCTGTGGCCGGGAAGTGCAAACGTACACGTTTTCGGCCGAAAACGCGTTTTCCGGCGAAAACGCACACCACGGCTCTTTCTGAGAAAAAGCAAGCACGGAGGACGAGAATCGCTTTTGCCCTGCGTAGCGTTCCGGGTAGCGGGTACAACCAGGCAGAGAATTCCCGGCTAAAAGCTTCCTTGTTGCGGGGTAGTGCAAACGTACACGTTTTCGGCCGAAAACGCGTTTACCGGCGAAAACGCACACCACGGCTCTTTCTGAGAAAAAGCAAGCACGGAGGACGAGAATCGCTTTTGCCCTGCGTAGCGTTCCGGGCAGCGGGTAGAACCAGGCAGAGAATTCCCGGCTAGCAGCTTCCCTGTGTCGGGGAAGTGCAAACGTACACGTTTTCGGCCGAAAACGCGTTTTCCGGCGAAAACGCACACCACGGCTCTTTCTGAGAAAAAGCAAGCACGGAGGACGAGAATCGCTTTTGCCCTGCGTAGCGTTCCGGGCAGCGGGTAGAACCAGGCAGAGAATTCCCGGCTAGCAGCTTCCCTGTGGCCGGGAAGTGCAAACGTACACGTTTTCGCCGAAAACACGTTTTCCGGGGAAAACGCACACCACGGCTCTTTCTGAGAAAAAGCAAGCACGGAGGACGAGAATCGCTTTTGCCCTGCGTAGCGTTCCGGGCAGCGGGTAGAACCAGGCAGAGAATTCCCGTCTAGCAGCTTCCCTGTGGCCGGGAAGTGCAAACGTACACGTTTTCGGCCGAAAACGCGTTTACCGGCGAAAACGCACACCACGGCTCTTTCTGAGAGAAAGCAAGCACGGAGGACGAGAATCGCTTTTGCCCTGCGTAGCGTTCCGGGCAGCGGGTAGAACCAGGCAGAGAATTCCCGGCTAGCAGCTTCCCTGTGGCGGGGAAGTGCAAACGTACACGTTTTCGGCCGAAAACGCGTTTTCCGGCGAAAACGCACACCACGGCTCTTTCTGAGAAAAAGCAAGCACGGAGGACGAGAATCGCTTTTGCCCTGCGTAGTGTTCCGGGCAGCGGGTAGAACCAGGCAGAGAATTCCCGGCTAGCAGCTTCCCTGTGGCCGGGAAGTGCAAACGTACACGTTTTCGGCCGAAAACGCGTTTTGCGGCGAAAACGCACACCACGGCTCTTTCTGAGATAAAGCAAGCACGGAGGACGAGAATCGCTTTTGCCCTGCGTAGCGTTCTGAGCAGCGGGTAGAACCAGGCAGAGAATTCCCGGCTAGCAGCTTCCCTGTGGCGGGGAAGTGCAAACGTACACGTTTTCGGCCGAAAACGCGTTTTCCGGCGAAAACGCACACCACGGCTCTTTCTGAGAAAAAGCAAGCACGGAGGACGAGAATCGCTTTTGCCCTGCGTAGTGTTCCGGTCAGCGGGTAGAACCAGGCAGAGAATTCCCGTCTAGCAGATTCCCTGTGGCGGGGAAGTGCAAACGTACACGTTTTCGGCCGAAAACGCGTTTTCCGGCGAAAACGCACACCACGGCTCTTTCTGAGAAAAAGCAAGCACGGAGGACGAGAATCGCTTTTGCCCTGCGTAGCGTTCCGGGCAGCGGGTAGAACCAGGCAGAGAATTGCCGGCTAGCAGCTTCCCTGTGGCGGGGAAGTGCAAACGTACACGTTTTCGGCCGAAAACGCGTTTTCAGGCGAAAACGCACACCACGGCTCTTTCTGAGAAAAAGCAAGCACGGAGGACGAGAATCGCTTTTGCTCTGCGTAGCGTTCCGGGCAGCGGGTAGAACCAGGCAGAGAATTCCCGGCTAGCAGCTTCCGTGTGGCGGGGAAGTGCAAACGTACACGTTTTCGGCCGAAAACGCGTTTTCCCGCGAAAACGCACACCACGGCTCTTTCTGAGAAAAAGCAAGCACGGAGGACGAGAATCGCTTTTGCCCTGCGTAGTGTTGCGGGCAGCGGGTAGAACCAGGCAGAGAATTCCCGGCTAGCAGCTTCCCTGTGGCCGGGAAGTGCAAACGTACACGTTTTCGGCCGAAAACGCGTTTTATCGCGAAAACGCACACCACGGCTCTTTCTGAGAAAAAGCAAGCACGGAGGACGAGAATCGCTTTTGCCCTGCGTAGCGTTCCGGGCAGCGGGTAGAACCAGGCAGAGAATTCCCGTCTAGCAGCTTCCCTGTGGCGGGGAAGTGCAAACGTACACGTTTTCGGCCGAAAAGGCGTTTTCCCGCGAAAACGCACACCACGGCTCTTTCTGAGAAAAAGCAAGCATGGAGGACGAGAATCGCTTTTGCCCTGCGTAGCGTTCCGGGCAGCGGGTAGAACCAGGCAGCGAATTCCCTGCTAGCAGCTTCCCTGTGGCCGGTAAGTGCAAACGTACACGTTTTCGGCCGAAAACGCGTTTTGCGGCGAAAACGCACACCACGGCTCTTTCTGAGAAAAAGCAAGCACGGAGGACGAGAATCGCTTTTGCCCTGCGTAGCGTTCTGAGCAGCGGGTAGAAATAGGCAGCGAATTGCCGGCTAGCAGCTTCCCTGTGGCCGGGAAGTGCAAACGTACACGTTTTCGGCCGAAAACGCGTTTTCCGGAGAAAAAGCACGCCACGGCTCTTTCTGAGAAAAAGCAAGCACGGAGGACGAAAATCGCTTTTGCCCTGCGTAGCGTTCCGGGCAGCGGGTAGAACCAGGCAGAGAATTCCCGGCTAGCAGCTTCCCTGTGGCCGGGAAGTGCAAACGTACACGTTTTCGGCCGAAAACGCGTTTTCCGGCGAAAACGCACACCACGGCTCTTTCTGAGAAAAAGCAAGCACGGAGGACGAGAATCGCTTTTGCCCTGCGTAGCGTTCCGGGCAGCGGGTAGAACCAGGCAGAGAATTCCCGTCTAGCAGCTTCCCTGTGGCGGGGAAGTGCAAACGTACACGTTTTCGGCCGAAAACGCGTTTTCCGGCGAAAACGCACACCACGGCTCTTTCTGAGAAAAAGCAAACACGGAGGACGAGAATCGCTTTTGCCCTGCGTAGCGTTCCGGGCAGCGGGTAGAACCAGGCAGAGAATTCCCGGCTAGCAGCTTCCCTGTGGCGGGGAAGTGCAAACGTACACGTTTTCGGCCGAAAACGCGTTTTCCGGCGAAAACGCACACCACGGCTCTTTCTGAGAAAAAGCAAGCACGGAGGACGAGAATCGCTTTTGCCCTGCGTAGCGTTCCGGGCAGCGGGTAGAACCAGCAGAGAATTCCCGGCTAGCAGCTTCCCTGTGGCCGGGAAGTGCAAACGTACACGTTTTCTGCCGAAAACGCGTTTTCCGGCGAAAAAGCACACCATGGCTCTTTCTGAGAAAAAGCAAGCACGGAGGACGAGAATCGCTTTTACCCTGCGTAGCGTTCCGGGCAGCGGGTAGAACCAGGCAGAGAATTCCCGTCTAGCAGCTTCCCTGTGGCGGGGAAGTGCAAACGTACATGTTTTCGGCCGAAAACGCGTTTTCCGGCGAAAACGCACACCACGGCTCTTTCTGAGAAAAAGCAAGCACGGAGGACGAGAATCGCTTTTGCCCTGCGTAGCGTTCCGGGCAGCGGGTAGAACCAGGCAGAGAATTCCCGGCTAGCAGCTTCCCTGTGGCCGGGAAGTGCAAACGTGCACGTTTTCGGCCGAAAACGCGTTTTCCGGCTAAAACGCACACCACGGCTCTTTCTGAGAAAAAGCAAGCACGGAGGACGAGAATCGCTTTTGCCCTGCGTAGCGTTCCGGGCAGCGGGTAGAACCAGGCAGAGAATTCCCGGCTAGCAGCTTCCCTGTGGCGGGGAAGTGCAAACGTACACGTTTTCGGCCGAAAACGCGTTTTCTGGCGAAAACGCACACCACGGCTCTTTCTGAGAAAAAGCAAGCACGGAGGACGAGAATCGCTTTTCCCTGCGTAGCGTTCTGGGCAGCGGGTAGAACCAGGCAGAGAATTGCCGGCTAGCAGCTTCCCTGTGGCCGGGAAGTGCAAACGTACACGTTTTCGGCCGAAAACGCGTTTTCCGGCGAAAACGCACACCACGGCTCTTTCTGAGAAAAAGCAAGCACGGAGGACGAGAATCGCTTTTGCCCTGCGTAGTGTTCCGGGCAGCGGGTAGAACCAGGCAGAGAATTCCCGGCTAGCAGCTTCCCTGTGGCCGGGAAGTGCAAACGTACACGTTTTCGGCCGAAAACGCGTTTTCCGGCGAAAACGCACACCACGGCTCTTTCTGAGAAAAAGCAAGCACGGAGGACGAGAATCGCTTTTGCCCTGCGTAGCGTTCCGGGCAGCGGGTAGAACCAGGCAGAGAATTCCCGGCTAGCAGCTTCCCTGTGGCCGGGAAGTGCAAACGTACACGTTTTCGGCCGAAAACGCGTTTTCCGGCGAAAACGCACACCACGGCTCTTTCTGAGAAAAAGCAAGCACGGAGGACGAGAATCGCTTTTGCCCTGCGTAGCGTTCCGGGCAGCGGGTAGAACCAGGCAGAGAATTCCCGGCTAGCAGCTTCCCTGTGGCGGGGAAGTGCAAACGTACACGTTTTCGGCCGAAAACGCGTTTTCCGGCGAAAACGCACACCACGGCTCTTTCTGAGAAAAAGCAAGCACGGAGGACGAGAATCGCTTTTCCCTGCGTAGCGTTCCGGGCAGCGGGTAGAACCAGGCAGAGAATTCCCGGCTAGCAGCTTCCCTGTGGCCGGGAAGTGCAAACGTACACGTTTTCGCCGAATACACGTTTTCCGGCAAAAACGCACACCACGGCTCTTTCTGAGAAAAAGCAAGCACGGAGGACGAGAATGGCTTTTGTTCTGCGTAGCGTTCCGGGCAGCGGGTAGAACCAGGCAGAGAATTCCCGGCTAGCAGCTTCCCTGTGGCCGGGAAGTGCAAACGTACACGTTTTCGGCCGAAAACGCGTTTACCGGCGAAAACGCACACCACGGCTCTTTCTGAGAAAAAGCAAGCACGGAGGGCGAGAATCGCTTTTGCCCTGCGTAGCGTTCCGGGCAGCGGGTAGAACCAGGCAGAGAATTCCCGTCTAGCAGCTTCCCTGTGGCGGGGAAGTGTAAACGTACACGTTTTCGGCCGAAAACGCGTTTTCCGGCGAAAACGCACACCACGGCTCTTTCTGAGAAAAAGCAAGCACGGAGGACGAGAATCGCTTTTGCCCTGCGAAGCGTTCCGGGCAGCGGGAAGAACCAGGCAGAGAATTCCCTGCTAGCAGCTTCCCTGTGGCCGGGAAGTGCAAACGTACACGTTTTCGGCCGAAAACGCGTTTTCCCGCAAAAACGCACACCACGGCTCTTTCTGAGAAAAAGAAAGCACGGAGGACGAGAATCGCTTTTGCCCTGCGTAGCGTTCCGGGCAGCGGGTAGAACCAGGCAGAGAATTCCCGGCTAGCAGCTTCCCTGTGGCGGGGAAGTGCAAACGTACACGTTTTCGGCCGAAAACGCGTTTTCTGGCGAAAACGCACACCACGGCTCTTTCTGAGAAAAAGCAAGCACGGAGGACGAGAATCGCTTTTGCCCTGCGTAGCGTTCCGGGCAGCGGGTAGAACCAGGCAGAGAATTCCCGGCTAGCAGCTTCCCTGTGGCCGGGAAGTGCAAACGTACACGTTTTCGCCGAAAACACGTTTTCCGGCGAAAACGCACACCACGGCTCTTTCTGAGAAAAAGCAAGCACGGAGGACGAGAATCGCTTTTGCCCTGCGTAGCGTTCCGGGCAGCGGGTAGAACCAGGCAGAGAATTCCCGGCTAGCAGCTTCCCTGTGGCCGGGAAGTGCAAACGTACACGTTTTCGGCCGAAAACCCGTTTACCTGCGAAAACGCACACCACGGCTCTTTCTGAGAAAAAGCAAGCACGGAGGACGAGAATCGCTTTTGCCCTGCGTAGCGTTCCGGGCAGCGGGTAGAACCAGGCAGAGAATTCCCGGCTAGCATCTTCCCTGTGGCCGGGAAGTGCAAACGTACACGTTTTCGGCCGAAAACGCGTTTTCCGGCGAAAACGCACACCACGGCTCTTTCTGAGAAAAAGCAAGCACGGAGGACGAGAATCGCTTTTGCCCTGCGTAGCGTTCCGGGCAGCGGGTGGAACCAGGCAGAGAATTCCCGGCTAGCAGCTTCCCTGTGGCCGGGAAGTGCAAACGTACATGTTTTCGGCCGAAAACGCGTTTTCCGGCGAAAACGCACACCACGGCTCTTTCTGAGAAAAAGCAAGCACGGAGGACGAGAATCGCTTTTGCCCTGCGTAGCGTTCCGGGCAGCGGGTAGAACCAGGCAGAGAATTCCCGGCTAGCAGCTTCCCTGTGGCGGGGAAGTGCAAACGTACACGTTTTCGGCCGAAAACGCGTTTTCCGGCGAAAACGCACACCACGGCTCTTTCTGAGAAAAAGCAAGCACGGAGGACGAGAATCGCTTTTGCCCTGCGTAGCGTTCCGGGCAGCGGGTAGAACCAGGCAGAGAATTGCCGGCTAGCAGCTTCCCTGTGGCGGGGAAGTGCAAACGTACACGTTTTCGGCCGAAAACGCGTTTTCCGGCGAAAACGCACACCACGGCTCTTTCTGAGAAAAAGCAAGCACGGAGGACGAGAATCGCTTTTGCCCTGCGTAGCGTTCCGGGCAGCGGGTAGAACCAGGCAGAGAATTCCCGGCTAGCAGCTTCCCTGTGGCCGGGAAGTGCAAACGTACACGTTTTCGGCCGAAAACGCGTTTTGTGGCGAAAACGCACACCACGGCTCTTTCTGAGAAAAAGCAAGCACAGAGGACGAGAATCGCTTTTGCCCTGCGTAGTGTTCCGGGCAGCGGGTAGAACCAGGCAGAGAATTCCCGGCTAGCAGCTTCCCTGTGGCCGGGAAGTGCAAACGTACACGTTTTCGGCCGAAAACGTGTTTTCCAGCCAAAACGCCCACCACGGCTCTTTCTGAGAAAAAGCAAGCACGGAGGACGAGAATCGCTTTTGCCCTGCGAAGCGTTCCGGGCAGCGGGAAGAACCAGGCAGAGAATTCCCTGCTAGCAGCTTCCCTGTGGCCGGGAAGTGCAAACGTACACGTTTTCGGCCGAAAACGCGTTTTCCCGCAAAAACGCACACCACGGCTCTTTCTGAGAAAAAGAAAGCACGGAGGACGAGAATCGGTTTTGCCCTGCGTAGCGTTCCGGGCAGCGGGTAGAACCAGGCAGAGAATTCCCGGCTAGCAGCTTCCCTGTGGCCGGGAAGTGCAAACGTACACGTTTTCGGCCGAAAACGCGTTTTCCGGCGAAAACGCACACCACGGCTCTTTCTGAGAAAAAGCAAGCACGGAGGACGAGAATCGCTTTTGCCCTGCGTAGCGTTCCGGGCAGCGGGTAGAACCAGGCAGAGAATTCCCGGCTAGCAGCTTCCCTGTGGCGGGGAAGTGCAAACGTACACGTTTTCGGCCGAAAACGCGTTTTCCGGCGAAAACGCACACCACGGCTCTTTCTGAGAAAAAGCAAGCACGGAGGACGAGAATCGCTTTTGCCCTGCGTAGCGTTCCGGGCAGCGGGTAGAACCAGGCAGAGAATTCCCGGCTAGCAGCTTCCCTGTGGCCGGGAAGTGCAAACGTACACGTTTTCGGCCGAAAACGCGTTTTGTGGCGAAAACGCACACCACGGCTCTTTCTGAGAAAAAGCAAGCACGGAGGACGAGAATCGCTTTTGCCCTGCGTAGTGTTCCGGGCAGCGGGTAGAACCAGGCAGAGAATTCCCGGCTAGCAGCTTCCCTGTGGCCGGGAAGTGCAAACGTACACGTTTTCGGCCGAAAACGTGTTTTCCAGCCAAAACGCCCACCACGGCTCTTTCTGAGAAAAAGCAAGCACGGAGGACGAGAATCGCTTTTGCCCTGCGAAGCGTTCCGGGCAGCGGGAAGAACCAGGCAGAGAATTCCCTGCTAGCAGCTTCCCTGTGGCCGGGAAGTGCAAACGTACACGTTTTCGGCCGAAAACGCGTTTTCCCGCAAAAACGCACACCACGGCTCTTTCTGAGAAAAAGAAAGCACGGAGGACGAGAATCGGTTTTGCCCTGCGTAGCGTTCCGGGCAGCGGGTAGAACCAGGCAGAGAATTCCCGGCTAGCAGCTTCCCTGTGGCCGGGAAGTGCAAACGTACACGTTTTCGGCCGAAAACGCGTTTTCCGGCGAAAACGCACACCACGGCTCTTTCTGAGAAAAAGCAAGCACGGAGGACGAGAATCGCTTTTGCCCTGCGTAGCGTTCCGGGCAGCGGGTAGAACCAGGCAGAGAATTCCCGGCTAGCAGCTTCCCTGTGGCCGGGAAGTGCAAAAGTACACGTTTTCGCCGAAAACACTTTTTCCGGCGAAAACGCACACCACGGCTCTTTCTGAGAAAAAGCAAGCACGGAGGACGAGAATCGCTTTTGCCCTGCGTAGCGTTCCGGGCAGCGGGTAGAACCAGGCAGAGAATTCCCGGCTAGCAGCTTCCCTGTGGCCGGGAAGTGCAAACGTACACGTTTTCGGCCGAAAACGCGTTTTCCGGCGAAAACGCACACCACGGCTCTTTCTGAGAAAAAGCAAGCACGGAGGACGAGAATCGCTTTTGCCCTGCGTAGCGTTCCGGGCAGCGGGTAGAACCAGGCAGAGAATTCCCGGCTAGCAGCTTCCCTGTGGCGGGGAAGTGCAAACGTACACGTTTTCGGCCGAAAACGCGTTTTCCGGCGAAAACGCACACCACGGCTCTTTCTGAGAAAAAGCAAGCACGGAGGACGAGAATCGCTTTTGCCCTGCGTAGCGTTCCGGGCAGCGGGTAGAACCAGGCAGAGAATTCCCGGCTAGCAGCTTCCCTGTGGCCGGGAAGTGCAAACGTACACGTTTTCGGCCGAAAACGCGTTTTGTGGCGAAAACGCACACCACGGCTCTTTCTGAGAAAAAGCAAGCACGGAGGACGAGAATCGCTTTTGCCCTGCGTATTGTTCCGGGCAGCGGGTAGAACCAGGCAGAGAATTCCCGGGTAGCAGCTTCCCTGTGGCCGGGAAGTGCAAACGTACACGTTTTCGGCCGAAAACGTGTTTTCCAGCCAAAACACCCACCACGGCTCTTTCTGAGAAAAAGCAAGCACGGAGGACGAGAATCGCTTTTGCCCTGCGAAGCGTTCCGGGCAGCGGGAAGAACCAGGCAGAGAATTCCCTGCTAGCAGCTTCCCTGTGGCCGGGAAGTGCAAACGTACACGTTTTCGGTCGAAAACGCGTTTTCCCGCAAAAACGCACACCACGGCTCGTTCTGAGAAAAAGAAAGCACGGAGGACGAGAATCGGTTTTGCCCTGCGTAGCGTTCCGGGCAGCGGGTAGAACCAGGCAGAGAATTCCCGGCTAGCAGCTTCCCTGTGGCCGGGAAGTGCAAACGTACACGTTTTCGGCCGAAAACGCGTTTTCCGGCGAAAACGCACACCACGGCTCTTTCTGAGAAAAAGCAAGCACGGAGGACGAGAATCGCTTTTGCCCTGCGTAGCGTTCCGGGTAGCGGGTACAACCAGGCAGAGAATTCCCGGCTAAAAGCTTCCCTGTTGCGGGGTAGTGCAAACGTACACGTTTTCGGCCGAAAACGCATTTACCGGCGAAAACGCACACCACGGCTCTTTCTGAGAAAAAGCAAGCACGGAGGACGAGAATCGCTTTTGCCCTGCGTAGCGTTCCGGGCAGCGGGTAGAACCAGGCAGAGAATTCCCGGCTAGCAGCTTCCCTGTGGCGGGGAAGTGCAAACGTACAAGTTTTCGGCCGAAAACGCGTTTTCCGGCGAAAACGCACACCACGGCTCTTTCTGAGAAAAAGCAAGCACGGAGGACGAGAATCGCTTTTGCCCTGCGTAGCGTTCCGGGCAGCGGGTAGAACCAGGCAGAGAATTCCCGGCTAGCAGCTTCCCTGTGGCCGGGAAGTGCAAACGTACACGTTTTCGGCCGAAAACGCGTTTTCCGGCGAAAACGCACACCACGGCTCTTTCTGAGAAAAAGCAAGCACGGAGGACGAGAATCGCTTTTGCCCTGCGTAGCGTTCCGGGCAGCGGGTAGAACCAGGCAGAGAATTCCCGGCTAGCAGCTTCCCTGTGGCCGGGAAGTGCAAACGTACACGTTTTCGGCCGAAAACGCGTTTTCCGGCGAAAACGCACACCACGGCTCTTTCTGAGAAAAAGCAAGCACGGAGGACGAGAATCGCTTTTGCCCTGCGTAGCGTTCCGGGTAGCGGGTACAACCAGGCAGAGAATTCCCGGCTAAAAGCTTCCCTGTTGCGGGGTAGTGCAAACGTACACGTTTTCGGCCGAAAACGCGTTTTCCCGCAAAAACGCATACCACGGCTCTTTCTGAGAAAAAGCAAGCACGGAGGACGACAATCGCTTTTGCCCTGCGTAGCGTTCCGGGCAGCGGGTAGAACCAGGCAGAGAATTCCCGGCTAGCAGCTTCCCTGTGGCCGGGAAGTGCAAACGTACACGTTTTCGCCGAAAACACGTTTTCCGGGGAAAACGCACACCACGGCTCTTTCTGAGAAAAAGCAAGCACGGAGGACGAGAATCGCTTTTGCCCTGCGTAGCGTTCCGGGCAGCGGGTAGAACCAGGCAGAGAATTCCCGTCTAGCAGCTTCCCTGTGGCCGGGAAGTGCAAACGTACACGTTTTCGGCCGAAAACGCGTTTACCGGCGAAAACGCACACCACGGCTCTTTCTGAGAGAAAGCAAGCACGGAGGACGAGAATCGCTTTTGCCCTGCGTAGCGTTCCGGGCAGCGGGTAGAACCAGGCAGAGAATTCCCGGCTAGCAGCTTCCCTGTGGCGGGGAAGTGCAAACGTACACGTTTTCGCCGAAAACACTTTTTCCGGCGAAAACGCACACCACGGCTCTTTCTGAGAAAAAGCAAGCACGGAGGACGAGAATCGCTTTTGCCCTGCGTAGCGTTCCGGGCAGCGGGTAGAACCAGGCAGAGAATTCCCGGCTAGCAGCTTCCCTGTGGCCGGGAAGTGCAAACGTACACGTTTTCGGCCGAAAACCCGTTTACCGGCGAAAACGCACACCACGGCTCTTTCTGAGAAAAAGCAAGCACGGAGGACGAGAATCGCTTTTGCCCTGCGTAGCGTTCCGGGCAGCGGGTAGAACCAGGCAGAGAATTCCCGGCTAGCAGCTTCCCTGTGGCCGGGAAGTGCAAACGTACACGTTTTCGGCCGAAAACGCGTTTTCCGGCGAAAACGCACACCACGGCTCTTTCTGAGAAAAAGCAAGCACGGAGGACGAGAATCGCTTTTGCCCTGCGTAGCGTTCCGGGCAGCGGGTAGAACCAGGCAGAGAATTCCCGGCTAGCAGCTTCCCTGTGGCGGGGAAGTGCAAACGTACACGTTTTCGCCGAAAACACTTTTTCCGGCGAAAACGCACACCACGGCTCTTTCTGAGAAAAAGCAAGCACGGAGGACGAGAATCGCTTTTGCCCTGCGTAGCGTTCCGGGCAGCGGGTAGAACCAGGCAGAGAATTCCCGGCTAGCAGCTTCCCTGTGGCCGGGAAGTGCAAACGTACACGTTTTCGGCCGAAAACCCGTTTACCGGCGAAAACGCACACCACGGCTCTTTCTGAGAAAAAGCAAGCACGGAGGACGAGAATCGCTTTTGCCCTGCGTAGCGTTCCGGGCAGCGGGTAGAACCAGGCAGAGAATTCCCGGCTAGCAGCTTCCCTGTGGCCGGGAAGTGCAAACGTACACGTTTTCGGCCGAAAACGCGTTTTCCGGCGAAAACGCACACCACGGCTCTTTCTGAGAAAAAGCAAGCACGGAGGACGAGAATCGCTTTTGCCCTGCGTAGCGTTCCGGGCAGCGGGTAGAACCAGGCAGAGAATTCCCGGCTATCAGCTTCCCTGTGGCGGGGAAGTGCAAACGTACACGTTTTCGGCCGAAAACGCGTTTTCCGGCGAAAACGCACACCATGGCTCTTTCTGAGAAAAAGCAAGCACGGAGGACGAGAATCGCTTTTGCCCTGCGTAGCGTTCCGGGCAGCGGGTAGAACCAGGCAGAGAATTGCCGGCTAGCAGCTTCCCTGTGGCGGGGAAGTGCAAACGTACACGTTTTCGGCCGAAAACGCGTTTTCCGGCGAAAACGCACACCACGGCTCTTTCTGAGAAAAAGCAAGCACGGAGGACGAGAATCGCTTTTGCCCTGCGTAGCGTTCCGGGCAGCGGGTAGAACCAGGCAGAGAATTCCCGGCTAGCAGCTTCCCTGTGGCCGGGAAGTGCAAACGTACACGTTTTCGGCCGAAAACGCGTTTTCCGGCGAAAACGCACACCACGGCTCTTTCTGAGAAAAAGCAAGCACGGAGGACGAGAATCGCTTTTGCCCTGCGTAGCGTTCCGGGTAGCGGGTACAACCAGGCAGAGAATTCCCGGCTAAAAGCTTCCTTGTTGCGGGGTAGTGCAAACGTACACGTTTTCGGCCGAAAACGCGTTTACCAGCGAAAACGCACACCACGGCTCTTTCTGAGAGAAAGCAAGCACGGAGGACGAGAATCGCTTTTGCCCTGCGTAGCGTTCCGGGCAGCGGGTAGAACCAGGCAGAGAATTCCCGGCTAGCAGCTTCCCTGTGGCGGGGAAGTGCAAACGTACACGTTTTCGGCCGAAAACGCGTTTTCCGGCGAAAACGCACACCACGGCTCTTTCTGAGAAAAAGCAAGCACGGAGGACGAGAATCGCTTTTGCCCTGCGTAGTGTTCCGGGCAGCGGGTAGAACCAGGCAGAGAATTCCCGGCTAGCAGCTTCCCTGTGGCCGGGAAGTGCAAACGTACACGTTTTCGGCCGAAAACGCGTTTTGCGGCGAAAACGCACACCACGGCTCTTTCTGAGATAAAGCAAGCACGGAGGACGAGAATCGCTTTTGCCCTGCGTAGCGTTCTGAGCAGCGGGTAGAACCAGGCAGAGAATTCCCGGCTAGCAGCTTCCCTGTGGCGGGGAAGTGCAAACGTACACGTTTTCGGCCGAAAACGCGTTTTCCGGCGAAAACGCACACCACGGCTCTTTCTGAGAAAAAGCAAGCACGGAGGACGAGAATCGCTTTTGCCCTGCGTAGTGTTCCGGGCAGCGGGTACAACCAGGCAGAGAATTCCCGGCTAAAAGCTTCCTTGTTGCGGGGTAGTGCAAACGTACACGTTTTCGGCCGAAAACGCGTTTACCGGCGAAAACGCACACCACGGCTCTTTCTGAGAGAAAGCAAGCACGGAGGACGAGAATCGCTTTTGCCCTGCGTAGCGTTCCGGGCAGCGGGTAGAACCAGGCAGAGAATTCCCGGCTAGCAGCTTCCCTGTGGCGGGGAAGTGCAAACGTACACGTTTTCGGCCGAAAACGCGTTTTCCGGCGAAAACGCACACCACGGCTCTTTCTGAGAAAAAGCAAGCACGGAGGACGAGAATCGCTTTTGCCCTGCGTAGTGTTCCGGGCAGCGGGTAGAACCAGGCAGAGAATTCCCGGCTAGCAGCTTCCCTGTGGCCGGGAAGTGCAAACGTACACGTTTTCGGCCGAAAACGCGTTTTGCGGCGAAAACGCACACCACGGCTCTTTCTGAGATAAAGCAAGCACGGAGGACGAGAATCGCTTTTGCCCTGCGTAGCGTTCTGAGCAGCGGGTAGAACCAGGCAGAGAATTCCCGGCTAGCAGCTTCCCTGTGGCGGGGAAGTGCAAACGTACACGTTTTCGGCCGAAAACGCGTTTTCCGGCGAAAACGCACACCACGGCTCTTTCTGAGAAAAAGCAAGCACGGAGGACGAGAATCGCTTTTGCCCTGCGTAGTGTTGCGGGCAGCGGGTAGAACCAGGCAGAGAATTCCCGTCTAGCAGCTTCCCTGTGGCGGGGAAGTGCAAACGTACACGTTTTCGGCCGAAAACGCGTTTTCCGGCGAAAACGCACACCACGGCTCTTTCTGAGAAAAAGCAAGCACGGAGGACGAGAATCGCTTTTGCCCTGCGTAGCGTTCCGGGCAGCGGGTAGAACCAGGCAGAGAATTCCCGGCTAGCAGCTTCCCTGTGGCGGGGAAGTGCAAACGTACACGTTTTCGGCCGAAAACGCGTTTTCAGGCGAAAACGCACACCACGGCTCTTTCTGAGAAAAAGCAAGCACGGAGGACGAGAATCGCTTTTGCTCTGCGTAGCGTTCCGGGCAGCGGGTAGAACCAGGCAGAGAATTCCCGGCTAGCAGCTTCCGTGTGGCGGGGAAGTGCAAACGTACACGTTTTCGGCCGAAAACGCGTTTTCCCGCGAAAACGCACACCACGGCTCTTTCTGAGAAAAAGCAAGCACGGAGGACGAGAATCGCTTTTGCCCTGCGTAGCGTTCCGGGCAGCGGGTAGAACCAGGCAGAGAATTCCCGTCTAGCAGCTTCCCTGTGGCGGGGAAGTGCAAACGTACACGTTTTCGGCCGAAAAGGCGTTTTCCCGCGAAAACGCACACCACGGCTCTTTCTGAGAAAAAGCAAGCAGGGAGGACGAGAATCGCTTTTGCCCTGCGTAGCGTTCCGGGCAGCGGGTAGAACCAGGCAGCGAATTCCCTGCTAGCAGCTTCCCTGTGGCCGGTAAGTGCAAACGTACACGTTTTCGGCCGAAAACGCGTTTTGCGGCGAAAACGCACACCACGGCTCTTTCTGAGAAAAAGCAAGCACGGAGGACGAAAATCGCTTTTGCCCTGCGTAGCGTTCCGGGCAGCGGGTAGAACCAGGCAGAGAATTCCCGGCTAGCAGCTTCCCTGTGGCCGGGAAGTGCAAACGTACACGTTTTCGGCCGAAAACGCGTTTTCCGGCGAAAACGCACACCACGGCTCTTTCTGAGAAAAAGCAAGCACGGAGGACGAGAATCGCTTTTGCCCTGCGTAGCGTTCCGGGCAGCGGGTAGAACCAGGCAGAGAATTCCCGTCTAGCAGCTTCCCTGTGGCCGGGAAGTGCAAACGTACACGTTTTCGGCCGAAAACGCGTTTTCCGGCGAAAACGCACACCACGGCTCTTTCTGAGAAAAAGCAAGCACGGAGGACGAGAATCGCTTTTGCCCTGCGTAGCGTTCCGGGCAGCGGGTAGAACCAGGCAGAGAATTCCCGGCTATCAGCTTCCCTGTGGCGGGGAAGTGCAAACGTACACGTTTTCGGCCGAAAACGCGTTTTCCGGCGAAAACGCACACCACGGCTCTTTCTGAGAAAAAGCAAGCACGGAGGACGAGAATCGCTTTTGCCCTGCGTAGCGTTCCGGGCAGCGGGTAGAAACAGGCAGAGAATTCCCGGCTAGCAGCTTCCCTGTGGCCGGGAAGTGCAAACGTACACGTTTTCGGCCGAAAACGCGTTTTCTGGCGAAAACGCACACCACGGCTCTTTCTGAGAAAAAGCAAGCACGGAGGACGAGAATCGCTTTTGCCCTGCGTAGCGTTCCGGGTAGCGGGTACAACCAGGCAGCGAATTGCCGGCTAGCAGCTTCCCTGTGGCCGGGAAGTGCAAACGTACACGTTTTCGGCCGAAAACGCGTTTTCCGGCGAAAACGCACACCACGGCTCTTTCTGAGAAAAAGCAAGCACGGAGGACGAGAATCGCTTTTGCCCTGCGTAGCGTTCCGGGCAGCGGGTAGAACCAGGCAGAGAATTCCCGGCTAGCAGCTTCCCTGTGGCCGGGAAGTGCAAACGTACACGTTTTCGGCCGAAAACGCGTTTTCCCGCAAAAACGCACACCACGGCTCTTTCTGAGAAAAAGCAAGCACGGAGGACGAGAATCGCTTTTGCCCTGCGTAGCGTTCCGGGCAGCGGGTAGAACCAGGCAGAGAATTCCCGGCTAGCAGCTTCCCTGTGGCCGGGAAGTGCAAACGTACACGTTTTCGGCCGAAAACGCGTTTTCCGGCGAAAACGCACACCACGGCTCTTTCTGAGAGAAAGCAAGCACGGAGGACGAGAATCGCTTTTGCCCTGCGTAGCGTTCCGGGCAGCGGGTAGATCCAGGCAGAGAATTCCCGGCTAGCAGCTTCCCTGTGGCGGGGAAGTGCAAACGTACACGTTTTCGGCCGAAAACGAGTTTTCTGGCGAAAACGCACACCACGGCTCTTTCTGAGAAAAAGCAAGCATGGAGGACGAGAATCGCTTTTGCCCTGCGTAGTGTTCCGGGCAGCGGGTAGAACCAGGCAGAGAATTCCCGGCTAGCAGCTTCCCTGTGGCCGGGAAGTGCAAACGTACACGTTTTCGGCCGAAAACGCGTTTTGCGGCGAAAACGCACACCACGGCTCTTTCTGAGATAAAGCAAGCACGGAGGACGAGAATCGCTTTTGCCCTGCGTAGCGTTCTGAGCAGCGGGTAGAACCAGGCAGAGAATTCCCGGCTAGCAGCTTCCCTGTGGCGGGGAAGTGCAAACGTACACGTTTTCGGCCGAAAACGCGTTTTGCGGCGAAAACGCACACCACGGCTCTTTCTGAGAAAAAGCAAGCACGGAGGACGAGAATCGCTTTTGCCCTGCGTAGTGTTCCGGGCAGCGGGTAGAACCAGGCAGAGAATTCCCGTCTAGCAGCTTCCCTGTGGCGGGGAAGTGCAAACGTACACGTTTTCGGCCGAAAACGCGTTTTCCGGCGAAAACGCACACCACGGCTCTTTCTGAGAAAAAGCAAGCACGGAGGACGAGAATCGCTTTTGCCCTGCGTAGCGTTCCGGGCAGCGGGTAGAACCAGGCAGAGAATTCCCGGCTAGCAGCTTCCCTGTGGCGGGGAAGTGCAAACGTACACGTTTTCGGCCGAAAACGCGTTTTCCGGCGAAAACGCACACCACGGCTCTTTCTGAGAAAAAGCAAGCACGGAGGACGAGAATCGCTTTTGCTCTGCGTAGCGTTCCGGGCAGCGGGTAGAACCAGGCAGAGAATTCCCGGCTAGCAGCTTCCGTGTGGCGGGGAAGTGCAAACGTACACGTTTTCGGCCGAAAACGCGTTTTGTGGCGAAAACGCACACCACGGCTCTTTCTGAGAAAAAGCAAGCACGGAGGACGAGAATCGCTTTTGCCCTGCGTAGTGTTCCGGGCAGCGGGTAGAACCAGGCAGAGAATTCCCGGCTAGCAGCTTCCCTGTGGCCGGGAAGTGCAAACGTACACGTTTTCGGCCGAAAACGCGTTTTCCGGCGAAAACGCACACCACGGCTCTTTCTGAGAAAAAGCAAGCACGGAGGACGAGAATCGCTTTTGCCCTGCGTAGCGTTCCGGGCAGCGGGTAGAACCAGGCAGAGAATTCCCGGCTAGCAGCTTCCCTGTGGCGGGGAAGTGCAAACGTACACGTTTTCGGCCGAAAATGCGTTTTCCCGCGAAAACGCACAACACGGCTCTTTCTGAGAAAAAGCAAGCATGGAGGACGAGAATCGCTTTTGCCCTGCGTAGCGTTCCGGGCAGCGGGTAGAACCAGGCAGAGAATTCCCTGCTAGCAGCTTCCCTGTGGCCGGTAAGTGCAAACGTACACGTTTTCGGCCGAAAACGCGTTTTGCGGCGAAAACGCACACCACGGCTCTTTCTGAGATAAAGCAAGCACGGAGGACGAGAATCGCTTTTGCCCTGCGTAGCGTTCTGAGCAGCGGGTAGAAATAGGCAGCGAATTGCCGGCTAGCAGCTTCCCTGTGGCCGGGAAGTGCAAACGTACACGTTTTCGGCCGAAAACGCGTTTTCCGGAGAAAAAGCACGCCACGGCTCTTTCTGAGAAAAAGCAAGCACGGAGGACGAAAATCGCTTTTGCCCTGCGTAGCGTTCCGGGCAGCGGGTAGAACCAGGCAGAGAATTCCCGTCTAGCAGCTTCCCTGTGGCCGGGAAGTGCAAACGTACACGTTATCGGCCGAAAACGCGTTTACCGGCGAAAACGCACACCACGGCTCTTTCTGAGAAAAAGCAAGCACGGAGGACGAGAATCGCTTTTGCCCTGCGTAGCGTTCCGGGCAGCGGGTAGAACCAGGCAGAGAATTCCCGGCTATCAGCTTCCCTGTGGCGGGGAAGTGCAAACGTACACGTTTTCGGCCGAAAACGCGTTTTCCGGCGAAAACGCACACCACGGCTCTTTCTGAGAAAAAGCAAGCACGGAGGACGAGAATCGCTTTTGCCCTGCGTAGCGTTCCGGGCAGCGGGTAGAACCAGGCAGAGAATTCCCGGCTAGCAGCTTCCATGTGGCCGGGAAGTGCAAACGTACACGTTTTCGGCCGAAAACGCGTTTTCCCGCGAAAACGCACACCACGGCTCTTTCTGAGAAAAAGCAAGCACGGAGGACGAGAATCGCTTTTGCCCTGCGTAGCGTTCCGGGCAGCGGGTAGAAACAGGCAGAGAATTCCCGGCTAGCAGCTTCCCTGTGGCCGGGAAGTGCAAACGTACACGTTTTCGGCCGAAAACGCGTTTTAACGCGAAAACGCACACCACGGCTCTTTCTGAGAAAAAGCAAGCACGGAGGACGAGAATCGCTTTTGCCCTGCGTAGCGTTCCGGGCAGCGGGTAGAACCAGGCAGAGAATTCCCGTCTAGCAGCTTCCCTGTGGCGGGGAAGTGCAAACGTACACGTTTTCGGCCGAAAATGCGTTTTCCCGCGAAAACGCACACCACGGCACTTTCTGAGAAAAAGCAAGCATGGAGGACGAGAATCGCTTTTGCCCTGCGTAGCGTTCCGGGCAGCGGGTAGAACCAGGCAGCGAATTCCCTGCTAGCAGCTTCCCTGTGGCCGGTAAGTGCAAACGTACACGTTTTCGGCCGAAAACGCGTTTTGCGGCGAAAACGCACACCACGGCTCTTTCTGAGAAAAAGCAAGCACGGAGGACGAGAATCGCTTTTGCCCTGCGTAGCGTTCTGAGCAGCGGGTAGAAATAGGCAGCGAATTGCCGGCTAGCAGCTTCCCTGTGGCCGGGAAGTGCAAACGTACACGTTTTCGGCCGAAAACGCGTTTTCCGGAGAAAAAGCACGCCACTGCTCTTTCTGAGAAAAAGCAAGCACGGAGGACGAAAATCGCTTTTGCCCTGCGTAGCGTTCCGGGCAGCGGGTAGAACCAGGCAGAGAATTCCCGGCTAGCAGCTTCCCTGTGGCCGGGAAGTGCAAACGTACACGTTTTCGGCCGAAAACGCGTTTACCGGCGAAAACGCACACCACGGCTCTTTCTGAGAAAAAGCAAGCACGGAGGACGAGAATCGCTTTTGCCCTGCGTAGCGTTCCGGGCAGCGGGTAGAACCAGGCAG
The DNA here is from genome assembly GCF_965140245.1 of Athene noctua. NCBI lineage: Eukaryota > Metazoa > Chordata > Aves > Strigiformes > Strigidae > Athene > Athene noctua. The sequence goes on along the minus strand of NW_027437620.1, from coordinate 309,291 downwards.
AGAATTCCCGTCTAGCAGCTTCCCTGTGGCGGGGAAGTGCAAACGTACACGTTTTCGGCCGAAAACGCGTTTTCCGGCGAAAACGCACACCACGGCTCTTTCTGAGAAAAAGCAAGCACGGAGGACGAGAATCGCTTTTGCCCTGCGTAGCGTTCCGGGCAGCGGGTAGAACCAGGCAGAGAATTCCCGGCTAGCAGCTTCCCTGTGGCCGGGAAGTGCAAACGTACACGTTTTCGCCGAAAACACGTTTTCCGGCGAAAACGCACACCACGGCTCTTTCTGAGAAAAAGCAAGCACGGAGGACGAGAATCGCTTTTGCCCTGCGTAGCGTTCCGGGCAGCGGGTAGAACCAGGCAGAGAATTCCCGGCTAGCAGCTTCCCTGTGGCCGGGAAGTGCAAACGTACACGTTATTGGCCGAAAACCCGTTTACCGGCGAAAACGCACACCACGGCTCTTTCTGAGAAAAAGCAAGCACGGAGGACGAGAATCGCTTTTGCCCTGCGTAGCGTTCCGGGCAGCGGGTAGAACCAGGCAGAGAATTCCCGGCTAGCAGCTTCCCTGTGGCCGGGAAGTGCAAACGTACACGTTTTCGGCCGAAAACGCGTTTTCCGGCGAAAACACACACCACGGCTCTTTCTGAGAAAAAGCAAGCACGGAGGACGAGAATCGCTTTTGCCCTGCGTAGCGTTCCGGGCAGCGGGTAGAACCAGGCAGAGAATTCCCGGCTAGCAGCTTCCCTGTGGCCGGGAAGTGCAAACGTACACGTTTTCGGCCGAAAACGCGTTTACCGGCGAAAACGCACACCACGGCTCTTTCTGAGAAAAAGCAAGCACGGAGGACGAGAATCGCTTTTGCCCTGCGTAGCGTTCCGGGCAGCGGGTAGAACCAGGCAGAGAATTCCCGGCTAGCAGCTTCCCTGTGGCGGGGAAGTGCAAACGTACACGTTTTCGGCCGAAAACGCGTTTTCCGGCGAAAATACACACCACGGCTCTTTCTGAGAAAAAGCAAGCACGGAGGACGAGAATCGCTTTTGCCCTGCGTAGCGTTCCGGGCAGCGGGTAGAACCAGGCAGAGAATTCCCGTCTAGCAGCTTCCCTGTGGCCGGAAAGTGCAAACGTACACGTTTTCGGCCGAAAACACGTTTTCCGGCGAAAACGCACACCACGGCTCTTTCTGAGAAAAAGCAAGCACGGAGGACGAGAATCGCTTTTGCCCTGCGTAGCGTTCCGGGCAGCGGGTAGAACCAGGCAGAGAATTCCCGTCTAGCAGCTTCCCTGTGGCCGGGAAGTGCAAACGTACACGTTTTCGGCCGAAAACACGTTTTCCGGCGAAAACGCACACCACGGCTCTTTCTGAGAAAAAGCAAGCACGGAGGACGAGAATCGCTTTTGCCCTGCGTAGCGTTCCGGGCAGCGGGTAGAACCAGGCAGAGAATTCCCGGCTAGCAGCTTCCCTGTGGCCGGGAAGTGCAAACGTACACGTTTTCGGCCGAAAACGCGTTTTCCGGCGAAAACGCACACCACGGCTCTTTCTGAGAAAAAGCAAGCACGGAGGACGACAATCGCTTTTGCCCTGCGTAGCGTTCCGGGCAGCGGGTAGAACCAGGCAGAGAATTCCCTGCTAGCAGCTTCCCTGTGGCCGGGAAGTACAAACGTACACGTTTTCGGCCGAAAACGCGTTTTCCCGCAAAAACGCACACCACGGCTCTTTCTGAGAAAAAGAAAGCACGGAGGACGAGAATCGCTTTTGCCCTGCGTAGCGTTCCGGGCAGCGCGTAGAACCAGGCAGAGAATTCCCGGCTAGCAGCTTCCCTGTGGCCGGGAAGTGCAAACGTACACGTTTTCGGCCGAAAACGCGTTTTCCGGCGAAAACGCACACCACGGCTCATTCTGAGAAAAAGCAAGCACGGAGGACGAGAATCGCTTTTGCCCTGCGTAGCGTTCCGGGCAGCGGGTAGAACCAGGCAGAGAATTCCCGGCTAGCAGCTTCCCTGTGGCGGGGAAGTGCAAACGTACACGTTTTCGGCCGAAAACGCGTTTTCTGGCGAAAACGCACACCACGGCTCTTTCTGAGAAAAAGCAAGCACGGAGGACGAGAATCGCTTTTGCCCTGCGTAGTGTTCCGGGCAGCGGGTAGAACCAGGCAGAGAATTCCCGGCTAGCAGCTTCCCTGTGGCCGGGAAGTGCAAACGTACACGTTTTCGGCCGAAAAAGCGTTTTCCCGCAAAAACGCACACCACGGCTCTTTCTGAGAAAAAGCAAGCACGGAGGACGAGAATCGCTTTTGCCCTGCGTAGTGTTCCGGGCAGCGGGTAGAACGAGGCAGAGAATTCCCGGCTAGCAGCTTCCCTGTTGCCGGGAAGTGCAAACGTACACGTTTTCGGCCGAAAACGCGTTTTCCGGCGAAAACGCACACCACGGCTCTTTCTGAGAAAAAGCAAGCACGGAGGACGAGAATCGCTTTTGCCCTGCGTAGCGTTCCGGGCAGCGGGTAGAACCAGGCAGAGAATTCCCGGCTAGCAGCTTCCCTGTGGCGGGGAAGTGCAAACGTACACGTTTTCGGCCGAAAACGCGTTTTCCGGCGAAAACGCACACCACGGCTCTTTCTGAGAAAAAGCAAGCACGGAGGACGATAATCGCTTTTGCCCTGCGTAGTGTTCCGGGCAGCGGGTAGAACCAGGCAGAGAATTCCCGGCTAGCAGCTTCCCTGTGGCCGGGAAGTGCAAACGTACACGTTTTCGGCCGAAAACGCGTTTTCCGGCGAAAACGCACACCACGGCTCTTTCTGAGAAAAAGCAAGCACGGAGGACGAGAATCGCTTTTGCCCTGCGTAGCGTTCCGGGCAGCGGGTAGAACGAGGCAGAGAATTCCCGTCTAGCAGCTTCCCTGTGGCCGGGAAGTGCAAACGTACACGTTTTCGCCGAAAACACGTTTTCCGGCGAAAACGCACACCACGGCTCTTTTCTGAGAAAAAGCAAGCACGGAGGACGAGAATCGCTTTTGCCCTGCGTAGCGTTCCGGGCAGCGGGTAGAAACAGGCAGAGAATTCCCGGCTAGCAGCTTCCCTGTGGCCGGGAAGTGCAAACGTACACGTTTTCGGCCGAAAACGCGTTTACCGGCGAAAACGCACACCACGGCTCTTTCTGAGAGAAAGCAAGCACGGAGGACGAGAATCGCTTTTGCCCTGCGTAGCGTTCCGGGCGGCGGGTAGAACCAGGCAGAGAATTCCCGGCTAGCAGCTTCCCTGTGGCGGGGAAGTGCAAACGTACACGTTTTCGGCCGAAAACGCGTTTTCTGGCGAAAACGCACACCACGGCTCTTTCTGAGAAAAAGCAAGCACGGAGGACGAGAATCGCTTTTGCCCTGCGTAGTGTTCCGGGCAGCGGGTAGAACCAGGCAGAGAATTCCCGGCTAGCAGCTTCCCTGTGGCCGGGAAGTGCAAACGTACACGTTTTCGGCCGAAAAAGCGTTTTCCCGCAAAAACGCACACCACGGCTCTTTCTGAGAAAAAGCAAGCACGGAGGACGAGAATCGCTTTTGCCCTGCGTAGTGTTCCGGGCAGCGGGTAGAACCAGGCAGAGAATTCCCGGCTAGCAGCTTCCCTGTGGCCGGGAAGTGCAAACGTACACGTTTTCGGCCGAAAACGTGTTTTCCAGCCAAAACGCCCACCACGGCTCTTTCTGAGAAAAAGCAAGCACGGAGGACGAGAATCGCTTTTGCCCTGCGAAGCGTTCCGGGCAGCGGGAAGAACCAGGCAGAGAATTCCCTGCTAGCAGCTTCCCTGTGGCCGGGAAGTGCAAACGTACACGTTTTCGGCCGAAAACGCGTTTTCCCGCAAAAACGCACACCACGGCTCGTTCTGAGAAAAAGAAAGCACGGAGGACGAGAATCGGTTTTGCCCTGCGTAGCGTTCCGGGCAGCGGGTAGAACCAGGCAGAGAATTCCCGGCTAGCAGCTTCCCTGTGGCCGGGAAGTGCAAACGTACACGTTTTCGGCCGAAAACGCGTTTTCCGGCGAAAACGCACACCACGGCTCTTTCTGAGAAAAAGCAAGCACGGAGGACGAGAATCGCTTTTGCCCTGCGTAGCGTTCCGGGCAGCGGGTAGAACCAGGCAGAGAATTCCCGGCTAGCAGCTTCCCTGTGGCCGGGAAGTGCAAACGTACACGTTTTCGCCGAAAACACTTTTTCCGGCGAAAACGCACACCACGGCTCTTTCTGAGAAAAAGCAAGCACGGAGGACGAGAATCGCTTTTGCCCTGCGTAGCGTTCCGGGCAGCGGGTAGAACCAGGCAGAGAATTCCCGGCTAGCAGCTTCCCTGTGGCCGGGAAGTGCAAACGTACACGTTTTCGGCCGAAAACCCGTTTACCGGCGAAAACGCACACCACGGCTCTTTCTGAGAAAAAGCAAGCACGGAGGACGAGAATCGCTTTTGCCCTGCGTAGCGTTCCGGGCAGCGGGTAGAACCAGGCAGAGAATTCCCGTCTAGCAGCTTCCCTGTGGCGGGGAAGTGCAAACGTACACGTTTTCGGCCGAAAACGCGTTTTCCGGCGAAAACGCACACCACGGCTCTTTCTGAGAAAAAGCAAGCACGGAGGACGAGAATCGCTTTTGCCCTGCGTAGCGTTCCGGGCAGCGGGTAGAACCAGGCAGAGAATTCCCGTCTAGCAGCTTCCCTGTGGCCGGGAAGTGCAAACGTACACGTTTTCGGCCGAAAACGCGTTTTCCCGCGAAAACGCACACCACGGCTCTTTCTGAGAAAAAGCAAGCACGGAGGACGAGAATCGCTTTTTCCCTGCGTAGCGTTCTGAGCAGCGGGTAGAAATAGGCAGCGAATTGCCGGCTAGCAGCTTCCCTGTGGCCGGGAAGTGCAAACGTACACGTTTTCGGCCGAAAACGCGTTTTCCGGCGAAAACGCACACCATGGCTCTTTCTGAGAAAAAGCAAGCACGGAGGACGAGAATCGCTTTTGCCCTGCGTAGCGTTCCGGGCAGCGGGTAGAACCAGGCAGAGAATTGCCGGCTAGCAGCTTCCCTGTGGCGGGGAAGTGCAAACGTACACGTTTTCGGCCGAAAACGCGTTTTCCGGCGAAAACGCACACCACGGCTCTTTCTGAGAAAAAGCAAGCACGGAGGACGAGAATCGCTTTTGCCCTGCGTAGCGTTCCGGGCAGCGGGTAGAACCAGGCAGAGAATTCCCGGCTAGCAGCTTCCCTGTGGCGGGGTAGTGCAAACGTACACGTTTTCGGCCGAAAACGCGTTTACCGGCGAAAACGCACACCACGGCTCTTTCTGAGAAAAAGCAAGCACGGAGGACGAGAATCGCTTTTGCCCTGCGTAGCGTTCCGGGCAGCAGGTAGAACCAGGCAGAGAATTCCCGGCTAGCAGCTTCCCTGTGGCCGGGAAGTGCAAACGTACACGTTTTCGGCCGAAAACACGTTTTGCGGCGAAAACGCACACCACGGCTCTTTCTGAGAAAAAGCAAGCACGGAGGACGAGAATCGCTTTTGCCCTGCGTAGCGTTCTGAGCAGCGGGTAGAAATAGGCAGCGAATTGCCGGCTAGCAGCTTCCCTGTGGCCGGGAAGTGCAAACGTACACGTTTTCGGCCGAAAACGCGTTTTCCGGAGAAAAAGCACGCCACGGCTCTTTCTGAGAAAAAGCAAGCACGGAGGACGAGAATCGCTTTTGCCCTGCGTAGCGTTCCGGGCAGCGGGTAGAACCAGGCAGAGAATTCCCGTCTAGCAGCTTCCCTGTGGCCGGGAAGTGCAAACGTACACGTTTTCGGCCGAAAACGCGTTTTCTGGCGAAAACGCACACCACGGCTCTTTCTGAGAAAAAGCAAGCACGGAGGACGAGAATCGCTTTTGCCCTGCGTAGTGTTCCGGGCAGCGGGTAGAACCAGGCAGAGAATTCCCGGCTAGCAGCTTCCCTGTGGCCGGGAAGTGCAAACGTACACGTTTTCGGCCGAAAACGTGTTTTCCGGCGAAAACGCACACCACGGCTCTTTCTGAGAAAAAGCAAGCACGGAGGACGAGAATCGCTTTTGCCCTGCGAAGCGTTCCGGGCAGCGGGAAGAACCAGGCAGAGAATTCCCTGCTAGCAGCTTCCCTGTGGCCGGGAAGTGCAAAGGTACACGTTTTCGGCCGAAAACGCGTTTTCCCGCAAAAACGCACACCACGGCTCTTTCTGAGAAAAAGAAAGCACGGAGGACGAGAATCGCTTTTGCCCTGCGTAGCGTTCCGGGCAGCGGGTAGAACCAGGCAGAGAATTCCCGGCTAGCAGCTTCCCTGTGGCCGGGAAGTGCAAACGTACACGTTATTGGCCGAAAACCCGTTTACCGCCGAAAACGCACACCACGGCTCTTTCTGAGAAAAAGCAAGCACGGAGGACGAGAATCGCTTTTGCCCTGCGTAGCGTTCCGGGCAGCGGGTAGAACCAGGCAGAGAATTCCCGGCTAGCAGCTTCCCTGTGGCGGGGAAGTGCAAACGTACACGTTTTCGGCCGAAAACGCGTTTTCCGGCGAAAACACACACCACGGCTCTTTCTGAGAAAAAGCAAGCACGGAGGACGAGAATCGCTTTTGCCCTGCGTAGCGTTCCGGGCAGCGGGTAGAACCAGGCAGAGAATTCCCGGCTAGCAGCTTCCCTGTGGCCGGGAAGTGCAAACGTACACGTTTTCGGCCGAAAACGCGTTTTCTGGCGAAAACGCACACCACGGCTCTTTCTGAGAAAAAGCAAGCACGGAGGACGAGAATCGCTTTTGCCCTGCGTAGTGTTCCGGGCAGCGGGTAGAACCAGGCAGAGAATTCCCGGCTAGCAGCTTCCCTGTGGCCGGGAAGTGCAAACGTACACGTTTTCGGCCGAAAACATGTTTTCCGGCGAAAACGCACACCACGGCTCTTTCTGAGAAAAAGCAAGCACGGAGGACGAGAATCGCTTTTCCCTGCGAAGCGTTCCGGGCAGCGGGAAGAACCAGGCAGAGAATTCCCTGCTAGCAGCTTCCCTGTGGCGGGGAAGTGCAAACGTACACGTTTTCGGCCGAAAATGCGTTTTCCCGCAAAAACGCACACCACGGCTCTTTCTGAGAAAAAGAAAGCACGGAGGACGAGAATCGCTTTTGCCCTGCGTAGCGTTCCGGGCAGCGGGTAGAACCAGGCAGAGAATTCCCGGCTAGCAGCTTCCCTGTGGCCGGGAAGTGCAAACGTACACGTTTTCGGCCGAAAACGCGTTTACCGGCGAAAACGCACACCACGGCTCTTTCTGAGAAAAAGCAAGCACGGAGGACGAGAATCGCTTTTGCCCTGCGTAGCGTTCCGGGCAGCAGGTAGAACCAGGCAGAGAATTCCCGGCTAGCAGCTTCCCTGTGGCCGGGAAGTGCAAACGTACACGTTTTCGGCCGAAAACGCGTTTTCCCGCAAAAACGCACACCACGGCTCTTTCTGAGAAAAAGCAAGCACGGAGGACGACAATCGCTTTTGCCCTGCGTAGCGTTCCGGGCAGCGGGTAGAACGAGGCAGAGAATTCCCGGCTAGCAGCTTCCCTGTGGCCGGGAAGTGCAAACGTACACGTTTTCGCCGAAAACACGTTTTCCGGGGAAAACGCACACCACGGCTCTTTCTGAGAAAAAGCAAGCACGGAGGACGAGAATCGCTTTTGCCCTGCGTAGCGTTCCGGGCAGCGGGTAGAACCAGGCAGAGAATTCCCGTCTAGCAGCTTCCCTGTGGCCGGGAAGTGCAAACGTACACGTTTTCGGCCGAAAACGCGTTTACCGGCGAAAACGCACACCACGGCTCTTTCTGAGAGAAAGCAAGCACGGAGGACGAGAATCGCTTTTGCCCTGCGTAGCGTTCCGGGCAGCGGGTAGAACCAGGCAGAGAATTCCCGGCTAGCAGCTTCCCTGTGGCGGGGAAGTGCAAACGTACACGTTTTCGGCCGAAAACGCGTTTTCTGGCGAAAACGCACACCACGGCTCTTTCTGAGAAAAAGCAAGCACGGAGGACGAGAATCGCTTTTGCCCTGCGTAGTGTTCCGGGCAGCGGGTAGAACCAGGCAGAGAATTCCCGGCTAGCAGCTTCCCTGTGGCCGGGAAGTGCAAACGTACACGTTTTCGGCCGAAAAAGCGTTTTCCTGCAAAAACGCACACCACGGCTCTTTCTGAGAAAAAGCAAGCACGGAGGACGAGAATCGCTTTTGCCCTGCGTAGTGTTCAGGGCAGCGGGTAGAACCAGGCAGAGAATTCCCGTCTAGCAGCTTCCCTGTGGCGGGGAAGTGCAAACGTACACGTTTTCGGCCGAAAACGCGTTTTCCGGCGAAAACGCACACCACGGCTCTTTCTGAGAAAAAGCAAGCATGGAGGACGAGAATCGCTTTTGCCCTGCGTAGCGTTCCGGGCAGCGGGTAGAACCAGGCAGCGAATTCCCTGCTAGCAGCTTCCCTGTTGCCGGTAAGTGCAAACGTACACGTTTTCGGCCGAAAACGCGTTTTGCGGCGAAAACGCACACCACGGCTCTTTCTGAGAAAAAGCAAGCACGGAGGACGAGAATCGCTTTTGCCCTGCGTAGCGTTCTGAGCAGCGGGTAGAAATAGGCAGCGAATTGCCGGCTAGCAGCTTCCCTGTGGCCGGGAAGTGCAAACGTACACGTTTTCGGCCGAAAACGCGTTTTCCGGAGAAAAAGCACGCCACGGCTCTTTCTGAGAAAAAGCAAGCACGGAGGACGAGAATCGCTTTTGCCCTGCGTAGCGTTCCGGGCAGCGGGTAGAACCAGGCAGAGAATTCCCGGCTAGCAGCTTCCCTGTGGCCGGGAAGTGCAAACGTACACGTTTTCGGCCGAAAACGCGTTTTCTGGTGAAAACGCACACCACGGCTCTTTCTGAGAAAAAGCAAGCACGGAGGACGAGAATCGCTTTTGCCCTGCGTAGTGTTCCGGGCAGCGGGTAGAACCAGGCAGAGAATTCCCGGCTAGCAGCTTCCCTGTGGCCGGGAAGTGCAAACGTACACGTTTTCGGCCGAAAACGTGTTTTCCGGCGAAAACGCACACCACGGCTCTTTCTGAGAAAAAGCAAGCACGGAGGACGAGAATCGCTTTTGCCCTGCGAAGCGTTCCGGGCAGCGGGAAGAACCAGGCAGAGAATTCCCTGCTAGCAGCTTCCCTGTGGCCGGGAAGTGCAAAGGTACACGTTTTCGGCCGAAAACGCGTTTTCCCGCAAAAACGCACACCACGGCTCTTTCTGAGAAAAAGAAAGCACGGAGGACGAGAATCGCTTTTGCCCTGCGTAGCGTTCCGGGCAGCGGGTAGAACCAGGCAGAGAATTCCCGGCTAGCAGCTTCCCTGTGGCCGGGAAGTGCAAACGTACACGTTATTGGCCGAAAACCCGTTTACCGGCGAAAACGCACACCACGGCTCTTTCTGAGAAAAAGCAAGCACGGAGGACGAGAATCGCTTTTGCCCTGCGTAGCGTTCCGGGCAGCGGGTAGAACCAGGCAGAGAATTCCCGGCTAGCAGCTTCCCTGTGGCGGGGAAGTGCAAACGTACACGTTTTCGGCCGAAAACGCGTTTTCCGGCGAAAACACACACCACGGCTCTTTCTGAGAAAAAGCAAGCACGGAGGACGAGAATCGCTTTTGCCCTGCGTAGCGTTCCGGGCAGCGGGTAGAACCAGGCAGAGAATTCCCGGCTAGCAGCTTCCCTGTGGCCGGGAAGTGCAAACGTACACGTTTTCGGCCGAAAACGCGTTTTCTGGCGAAAACGCACACCACGGCTCTTTCTGAGAAAAAGCAAGCACGGAGGACGAGAATCGCTTTTGCCCTGCGTAGTGTTCCGGGCAGCGGGTAGAACCAGGCAGAGAATTCCCGGCTAGCAGCTTCCCTGTGGCCGGGAAGTGCAAACGTACACGTTTTCGGCCGAAAACGCGTTTTCCCGCAAAAACGCACACCACGGCTCTTTCTGAGAAAAAGCAAGCACGGAGGACGAGAATCGCTTTTGCCCTGCGTAGTGTTCCAGGCAGCGGGTAGAACCAGGCAGAGAATTCCCGGCTAGCAGCTTCCCTGTTGCCGGGAAGTGCAAACGTACACGTTTTCGGCCGAAAACGCGTTTTCCGGCGAAAACGCACACCACGGCTCTTTCTGAGAAAAAGCAAGCACGGAGGACGAGAATCGCTTTTGCCCTGCGTAGCGTTCCGGGCAGCGGGTAGAACCAGGCAGAGAATTCCCGGCTAGCAGCTTCCCTGTGGCCGGGAAGTGCAAACGTACACGTTTTCGGCCGAAAACGCGTTTTCCCGCGAAAACGCACACCACGGCTCTTTCTGAGAAAAAGCAAGCACGGAGGACGAGAATCGCTTTTGCCCTGCGTAGCGTTCCGGGCAGCGGGTAGAACGAGGCAGAGAATTCCCGGCTAGCAGCTTCCCTGTGGCGGGGAAGTGCAAACGTACACGTTTTCGGCCGAAAACGCGTTTTCCGGCGAAAAAGCACACCACGGCTCTTTCTGAGAAAAAGCAAGCACGGAGGACGAGAATCGCTTTTGCCCTGCATAGCGTTCCGGGCAGCGGGTAGAACCAGGCAGCGAATTCCCTGCTATCAGCTTCCCTGTGGCGGGGAAGTGCAAACGTACAAGTTTTCGGTCGAAAACGCGTTTTGCGGCGAAAACGCACACCACGGCTCTTTCTGAGATAAAGCAAGCACGGAGGACGAGAATCGCTTTTGCCCTGCGTAGCGTTCTGAGCAGCGGGTAGAACCAGGCAGAGAATTCCCGGCTAGCAGCTTCCCTGTGGCGGGGAAGTGCAAACGTACACGTTTTCGGCCGAAAACGCGTTTTCCGGCGAAAACGCACACCACGGCTCTTTCTGAGAAAAAGCAAGCACGGAGGACGATAATCGCTTTTGCCCTGCGTAGTGTTCCGGGCAGCGGGTAGAACCAGGCAGAGAATTCCCGTCTAGCAGCTTCCCTGTGGCGGGGAAGTGCAAACGTACACGTTTTCGGCCGAAAACGCGTTTTCCGGCGAAAACGCACACCACGGCTCTTTCTGAGAAAAAGCAAGCACGGAGGACGAGAATCGCTTTTGCCCTGCGTAGCGTTCCGGGCAGCGGGTAGAACCAGGCAGAGAATTCCCGGCTAGCAGCTTCCCTGTGGCCGGGAAGTGCAAACGTACACGTTTTCGGCCGAAAACGCGTTTTCCGGCGAAAACGCACACCACGGCTCTTTCTGAGAAAAAGCAAGCACGGAGGACGAGAATCGCTTTTGCTCTGCGTAGCGTTCCGGGCAGCGGGTAGAACCAGGCAGAGAATTCCCGGCTAGCAGCTTCCGTTTGGCGGGGAAGTGCAAACGTACACGTTTTCGGCCGAAAACGCGTTTTCCGGCGAAAACGCACACCACGGCTCTTTCTGAGAAAAAGCAAGCACGGAGGACGAGAATCGCTTTTGCCCTGCGTAGTGTTCCGGGCAGCGGGTAGAACCAGGCAGAGAATTCCCGGCTAGCAGCTTCCCTGTGGCGGGGAAGTGCAAACGTACACGTTTTCGGCCGAAAACGCGTTTTCCCGCGAAAACGCACACCACGGCTCTTTCTGAGAAAAAGCAAGCACGGAGGACGAGAATCGCTTTTGCCCTGCGTAGCGTTCCGGGCAGCGGGTAGAACCAGGCAGAGAATTCCCGGCTAGCAGCTTCCCTGTGGCCGGGAAGTGCAAACGTACACGTTTTCGGCCGAAAACGCGTTTTCCGGCGAAAACGCACACCACGGCTCTTTCTGAGAAAAAGCAAGAACGGAGGACGAGAATCGCTTTTGCCCTGCGTAGTGTTCCGGGCAGCGGGTAGAACCAGGCAGAGAATTCCCGGCTAGCAGCTTCCCTGTGGCGGGGAAGTGCAAACGTACACGTTTTCGGCCGAAAATGCGTTTTCCCGCGAAAACGCACACCACGGCTCTTTCTGAGAAAAAGCAAGCATGGAGGACGAGAATCGCTTTTGCCCTGCGTAGCGTTCCGGGCAGCGGGTAGAACCAGGCAGCGAATTCCCTGCTAGCAGCTTCCCTGTGGCCGGTAAGTGCAAACGTACACGTTTTCGGCCGAAAACGCGTTTTCCGGCGAAAACGCACACCACGGCTCTTTCTGAGAAAAAGCAAGCACGGAGGACGAGAATCGCTTTTGCCCTGCGTAGCGTTCCGGGCAGCGGGTAGAACCAGGCAGAGAATTCCCGGCTAGCAGCTTCCCTGTGGCCGGGAAGTGCAAACGTACACGTTTTCGGCCGAAAACGCGTTTTCTGGCGAAAACGCACACCACGGCTCTTTCTGAGAAAAAGCAAGCACGGAGGACGAGAATCGCTTTTGCCCTGCGAAGCGTTCCGGGCAGCGGGAAGAACCAGGCAGAGAATTCCCTGCTAGCAGCTTCCCTGTGGCCGGGAAGTACAAACGTACACGTTTTCGGCCGAAAACGCGTTTTCCCGCAAAAACGCACACCACGGCTCTTTCTGAGAAAAAGCAAGCACGGAGGACGAGAATCGCTTTTGCCCTGCGTAGCGTTCCGGGCAGCGGGTAGAACGAGGCAGAGAATTCCCGGCTAGCAGCTTCCCTGTGGCCGGGAAGTGCAAACGTACAGGTTTTCGGCCGAAAACGCGTTTTCCGGCGAAAACGCACACCACGGCTCTTTCTGAGAAAAAGCAAGCACGGAGGAAACGCGTTTTCCGGCGAAAACGCACACCACGGCTCTTTCTGAGAAAAAGCAAGCACGGAGGACGAGAATCGCTTTTGCCCTGCGTAGCGTTCCGGGCAGCGGGTAGAACCAGGCAGAGAATTCCCGGCTAGCAGCTTCCCTGTGGCCGGGAAGTGCAAACGTACACGTTTTCGCCGAAAACACGTTTTCCGGCGAAAACGCACACCACGGCTCTTTCTGAGAAAAAGCAAGCACGGAGGACGAGAATCGCTTTTGCCCTGGCCGGGAAGTGCAAACGTACACGTTTTCGGCCGAAAACTCGTTTACCGGCGAAAACGCACACCACGGCTCTTTCTGAGAGAAAGCAAGCACGGAGGACGAGAATCGCTTTTGCCCTGCGTAGCGTTCAGGGCAGCGGGTAGAACCAGGCAGAGAATTCCCGGCTAGCAGCTTCCCTGTGGCGGGGAAGTGCAAACGTACAAGTTTTCGGCCGAAAACGCGTTTTCCGGCGAAAACGCACACCACGGCTCTTTCTGAGAAAAAGCAAGCACGGAGGACGAGAATCGCTTTTGCCCTGCGTAGTGTTCCGGGCAGCGGGTAGAACCAGGCAGAGAATTCCCGGCTAGCAGCTTCCCTGTGGCCGGGAAGTGCAAACGTACACGTTTTCGGCCGAAAAAGCGTTTTCCCGCAAAAACGCACACCACGGCTCTTTCTGAGAAAAAGCAAGCACGGAGGACGAGAATCGCTTTTGCCCTGCGTAGTGTTCCGGGCAGCGGGTAGAACCAGGCAGAGAATTCCCGGCTAGCAGCTTCCCTGTTGCCGGGAAGTGCAAACGTACACGTTTTCGGCCGAAAACGCGTTTTCCGGCGAAAACGCACACCACGGCTCTTTCTGAGAAAAAGCAAGCACGGAGGACGAGAATCGCTTTTGCCCTGCGTAGCGTTCCGGGCAGCGGGTAGAACCAGGCAGAGAATTCCCGGCTAGCAGCTTCCCTGTGGCGGGGAAGTGCAAACGTACACGTTTTCGGCCGAAAACGCGTTTTCTGGCGAAAACGCACACCACGGCTCTTTCTGAGAAAAAGCAAGCACGGAGGACGAGAATCGCTTTTGCCCTGCGTAGTGTTCCGGGCAGCGGGTAGAACCAGGCAGAGAATTCCCGGCTAGCAGCTTCCCTGTGGCCGGGAAGTGCAAACGTACACGTTTTCGGCCGAAAACGCGTTTTCCCGCAAAAACGCACACCACGGCTCTTTCTGAGAAAAAGCAAGCACGGAGGACGAGAATCGCTTTTGCCCTGCGTAGTGTTCCAGGCAGCGGGTAGAACCAGGCAGAGAATTCCCGGCTAGCAGCTTCCCTGTTGCCGGGAAGTGCAAACGTACACGTTTTCGGCCGAAAACGCGTTTTCCGGCGAAAACGCACACCACGGCTCTTTCTGAGAAAAAGCAAGCACGGAGGACGAGAATCGCTTTTGCCCTGCGTAGCGTTCCGGGCAGCGGGTAGAACCAGGCAGAGAATTCCCGGCTAGCAGCTTCCCTGTGGCCGGGAAGTGCAAACGTACACGTTTTCGGCCGAAAACGCGTTTTCCACCGAAAACGCACACCACGGCTCTTTCTGAGAAAAAGCAAGCACGGAGGACGAGAATCGCTTTTGCCCTGCGTAGCGTTCCGGGCAGCGGGTAGAACGAGGCAGAGAATTCCCGGCTAGCAGCTTCCCTGTGGCGGGGAAGTGCAAACGTACACGTTTTCGGCCGAAAACGCGTTTTCCGGCGAAAAAGCACACCACGGCTCTTTCTGAGAAAAAGCAAGCACGGAGGACGAGAATCGCTTTTGCCCTGCATAGCGTTCCGGGCAGCGGGTAGAACCAGGCAGCGAATTCCCTGCTATCAGCTTCCCTGTGGCGGGGAAGTGCAAACGTACAAGTTTTCGGTCGAAAACGCGTTTTGCGGCGAAAACGCACACCACGGCTCTTTCTGAGATAAAGCAAGCACGGAGGACGAGAATCGCTTTTGCCCTGCGTAGCGTTCTGAGCAGCGGGTAGAACCAGGCAGAGAATTCCCGGCTAGCAGCTTCCCTGTGGCGGGGAAGTGCAAACGTACACGTTTTCGGCCGAAAACGCGTTTTCCGGCGAAAACGCACACCACGGCTCTTTCTGAGAAAAAGCAAGCACGGAGGACGATAATCGCTTTTGCCCTGCGTAGTGTTCCGGGCAGCGGGTAGAACCAGGCAGAGAATTCCCGTCTAGCAGCTTCCCTGTGGCGGGGAAGTGCAAACGTACACGTTTTCGGCCGAAAACGCGTTTTCCGGCGAAAACGCACACCACGGCTCTTTCTGAGAAAAAGCAAGCACGGAGGACGAGAATCGCTTTTGCCCTGCGTAGCGTTCCGGGCAGCGGGTAGAACCAGGCAGAGAATTCCCGGCTAGCAGCTTCCCTGTGGCCGGGAAGTGCAAACGTACACGTTTTCGGCCGAAAACGCGTTTTCCGGCGAAAACGCACACCACGGCTCTTTCTGAGAAAAAGCAAGCACGGAGGACGAGAATCGCTTTTGCTCTGCGTAGCGTTCCGGGCAGCGGGTAGAACCAGGCAGAGAATTCCCGGCTAGCAGCTTCCGTTTGGCGGGGAAGTGCAAACGTACACGTTTTCGGCCGAAAACGCGTTTTCCGGCGAAAACGCACACCACGGCTCTTTCTGAGAAAAAGCAAGCACGGAGGACGAGAATCGCTTTTGCCCTGCGTAGTGTTCCGGGCAGCGGGTAGAACCAGGCAGAGAATTCCCGGCTAGCAGCTTCCCTGTGGCGGGGAAGTGCAAACGTACACGTTTTCGGCCGAAAACGCGTTTTCCCGCGAAAACGCACACCACGGCTCTTTCTGAGAAAAAGCAAGCACGGAGGACGAGAATCGCTTTTGCCCTGCGTAGCGTTCCGGGCAGCGGGTAGAACCAGGCAGAGAATTCCCGGCTAGCAGCTTCCCTGTGGCCGGGAAGTGCAAACGTACACGTTTTCGGCCGAAAACGCGTTTTCCGGCGAAAACGCACACCACGGCTCTTTCTGAGAAAAAGCAAGAACGGAGGACGAGAATCGCTTTTGCCCTGCGTAGTGTTCCGGGCAGCGGGTAGAACCAGGCAGAGAATTCCCGGCTAGCAGCTTCCCTGTGGCGGGGAAGTGCAAACGTACACGTTTTCGGCCGAAAATGCGTTTTCCCGCGAAAACGCACACCACGGCTCTTTCTGAGAAAAAGCAAGCATGGAGGACGAGAATCGCTTTTGCCCTGCGTAGCGTTCCGGGCAGCGGGTAGAACCAGGCAGCGAATTCCCTGCTAGCAGCTTCCCTGTGGCCGGTAAGTGCAAACGTACACGTTTTCGGCCGAAAACGCGTTTTCCGGCGAAAACGCACACCACGGCTCTTTCTGAGAAAAAGCAAGCACGGAGGACGAGAATCGCTTTTGCCCTGCGTAGCGTTCCGGGCAGCGGGTAGAACCAGGCAGAGAATTCCCGGCTAGCAGCTTCCCTGTGGCCGGGAAGTGCAAACGTACACGTTTTCGGCCGAAAACGCGTTTTCTGGCGAAAACGCACACCACGGCTCTTTCTGAGAAAAAGCAAGCACGGAGGACGAGAATCGCTTTTGCCCTGCGAAGCGTTCCGGGCAGCGGGAAGAACCAGGCAGAGAATTCCCTGCTAGCAGCTTCCCTGTGGCCGGGAAGTACAAACGTACACGTTTTCGGCCGAAAACGCGTTTTCCCGCAAAAACGCACACCACGGCTCTTTCTGAGAAAAAGCAAGCACGGAGGACGAGAATCGCTTTTGCCCTGCGTAGCGTTCCGGGCAGCGGGTAGAACGAGGCAGAGAATTCCCGGCTAGCAGCTTCCCTGTGGCCGGGAAGTGCAAACGTACAGGTTTTCGGCCGAAAACGCGTTTTCCGGCGAAAACGCACACCACGGCTCTTTCTGAGAAAAAGCAAGCACGGAGGACGAGAATCGCTTTTGCCCTGCGTAGCGTTCCGGGCAGCGGGTAGAACCAGGCAGAGAATTCCCGGCTAGCAGCTTCCCTGTGGCCGGGAAGTGCAAACGTACACGTTTTCGCCGAAAACACGTTTTCCGGCGAAAACGCACACCACGGCTCTTTCTGAGAAAAAGCAAGCACGGAGGACGAGAATCGCTTTTCCCTGCGTAGCGTTCCGGGCAGCGGGTAGAACCAGGCAGAGAATTCCCGGCTAGCAGCTTCCCTGTGGCCGGGAAGTGCAAACGTACACGTTTTCGCCGAATACACGTTTTCCGGCAAAAACGCACACCACGGCTCTTTCTGAGAAAAAGCAAGCACGGAGGACGAGAATGGCTTTTGTTCTGCGTAGCGTTCCGGGCAGCGGGTAGAACCAGGCAGAGAATTCCCGGCTAGCAGCTTCCCTGTGGCCGGGAAGTGCAAACGTACACGTTTTCGGCCGAAAACGCGTTTACCGGCGAAAACGCACACCACGGCTCTTTCTGAGAAAAAGCAAGCACGGAGGGCGAGAATCGCTTTTGCCCTGCGTAGCGTTCCGGGCAGCGGGTAGAACCAGGCAGAGAATTCCCGTCTAGCAGCTTCCCTGTGGCGGGGAAGTGTAAACGTACACGTTTTCGGCCGAAAACGCGTTTTCCGGCGAAAACGCACACCACGGCTCTTTCTGAGAAAAAGCAAGCACGGAGGACGAGAATCGCTTTTGCCCTGCGAAGCGTTCCGGGCAGCGGGAAGAACCAGGCAGAGAATTCCCTGCTAGCAGCTTCCCTGTGGCCGGGAAGTGCAAACGTACACGTTTTCGGCCGAAAACGCGTTTTCCCGCAAAAACGCACACCACGGCTCTTTCTGAGAAAAAGAAAGCACGGAGGACGAGAATCGCTTTTGCCCTGCGTAGCGTTCCGGGCAGCGGGTAGAACCAGGCAGAGAATTCCCGGCTAGCAGCTTCCCTGTGGCGGGGAAGTGCAAACGTACACGTTTTCGGCCGAAAACGCGTTTTCTGGCGAAAACGCACACCACGGCTCTTTCTGAGAAAAAGCAAGCACGGAGGACGAGAATCGCTTTTGCCCTGCGTAGCGTTCCGGGCAGCGGGTAGAACCAGGCAGAGAATTCCCGGCTAGCAGCTTCCCTGTGGCCGGGAAGTGCAAACGTACACGTTTTCGCCGAAAACACGTTTTCCGGCGAAAACGCACACCACGGCTCTTTCTGAGAAAAAGCAAGCACGGAGGACGAGAATCGCTTTTGCCCTGCGTAGCGTTCCGGGCAGCGGGTAGAACCAGGCAGAGAATTCCCGGCTAGCAGCTTCCCTGTGGCCGGGAAGTGCAAACGTACACGTTTTCGGCCGAAAACCCGTTTACCTGCGAAAACGCACACCACGGCTCTTTCTGAGAAAAAGCAAGCACGGAGGACGAGAATCGCTTTTGCCCTGCGTAGCGTTCCGGGCAGCGGGTAGAACCAGGCAGAGAATTCCCGGCTAGCATCTTCCCTGTGGCCGGGAAGTGCAAACGTACACGTTTTCGGCCGAAAACGCGTTTTCCGGCGAAAACGCACACCACGGCTCTTTCTGAGAAAAAGCAAGCACGGAGGACGAGAATCGCTTTTGCCCTGCGTAGCGTTCCGGGCAGCGGGTGGAACCAGGCAGAGAATTCCCGGCTAGCAGCTTCCCTGTGGCCGGGAAGTGCAAACGTACATGTTTTCGGCCGAAAACGCGTTTTCCGGCGAAAACGCACACCACGGCTCTTTCTGAGAAAAAGCAAGCACGGAGGACGAGAATCGCTTTTGCCCTGCGTAGCGTTCCGGGCAGCGGGTAGAACCAGGCAGAGAATTCCCGGCTAGCAGCTTCCCTGTGGCGGGGAAGTGCAAACGTACACGTTTTCGGCCGAAAACGCGTTTTCCGGCGAAAACGCACACCACGGCTCTTTCTGAGAAAAAGCAAGCACGGAGGACGAGAATCGCTTTTGCCCTGCGTAGCGTTCCGGGCAGCGGGTAGAACCAGGCAGAGAATTGCCGGCTAGCAGCTTCCCTGTGGCGGGGAAGTGCAAACGTACACGTTTTCGGCCGAAAACGCGTTTTCCGGCGAAAACGCACACCACGGCTCTTTCTGAGAAAAAGCAAGCACGGAGGACGAGAATCGCTTTTGCCCTGCGTAGCGTTCCGGGCAGCGGGTAGAACCAGGCAGAGAATTCCCGGCTAGCAGCTTCCCTGTGGCCGGGAAGTGCAAACGTACACGTTTTCGGCCGAAAACGCGTTTTGTGGCGAAAACGCACACCACGGCTCTTTCTGAGAAAAAGCAAGCACAGAGGACGAGAATCGCTTTTGCCCTGCGTAGTGTTCCGGGCAGCGGGTAGAACCAGGCAGAGAATTCCCGGCTAGCAGCTTCCCTGTGGCCGGGAAGTGCAAACGTACACGTTTTCGGCCGAAAACGTGTTTTCCAGCCAAAACGCCCACCACGGCTCTTTCTGAGAAAAAGCAAGCACGGAGGACGAGAATCGCTTTTGCCCTGCGAAGCGTTCCGGGCAGCGGGAAGAACCAGGCAGAGAATTCCCTGCTAGCAGCTTCCCTGTGGCCGGGAAGTGCAAACGTACACGTTTTCGGCCGAAAACGCGTTTTCCCGCAAAAACGCACACCACGGCTCTTTCTGAGAAAAAGAAAGCACGGAGGACGAGAATCGGTTTTGCCCTGCGTAGCGTTCCGGGCAGCGGGTAGAACCAGGCAGAGAATTCCCGGCTAGCAGCTTCCCTGTGGCCGGGAAGTGCAAACGTACACGTTTTCGGCCGAAAACGCGTTTTCCGGCGAAAACGCACACCACGGCTCTTTCTGAGAAAAAGCAAGCACGGAGGACGAGAATCGCTTTTGCCCTGCGTAGCGTTCCGGGCAGCGGGTAGAACCAGGCAGAGAATTCCCGGCTAGCAGCTTCCCTGTGGCGGGGAAGTGCAAACGTACACGTTTTCGGCCGAAAACGCGTTTTCCGGCGAAAACGCACACCACGGCTCTTTCTGAGAAAAAGCAAGCACGGAGGACGAGAATCGCTTTTGCCCTGCGTAGCGTTCCGGGCAGCGGGTAGAACCAGGCAGAGAATTCCCGGCTAGCAGCTTCCCTGTGGCCGGGAATTGCAAACGTACACGTTTTCGGCCGAAAACGCGTTTTGTGGCGAAAACGCACACCACGGCTCTTTCTGAGAAAAAGCAAGCACGGAGGACGAGAATCGCTTTTGCCCTGCGTAGTGTTCCGGGCAGCGGGTAGAACCAGGCAGAGAATTCCCGGCTAGCAGCTTCCCTGTGGCCGGGAAGTGCAAACGTACACGTTTTCGGCCGAAAACGTGTTTTCCAGCCAAAACGCCCACCACGGCTCTTTCTGAGAAAAAGCAAGCACGGAGGACGAGAATCGCTTTTGCCCTGCGAAGCGTTCCGGGCAGCGGGAAGAACCAGGCAGAGAATTCCCTGCTAGCAGCTTCCCTGTGGCCGGGAAGTGCAAACGTACACGTTTTCGGCCGAAAACGCGTTTTCCCGCAAAAACGCACACCACGGCTCTTTCTGAGAAAAAGAAAGCACGGAGGACGAGAATCGGTTTTGCCCTGCGTAGCGTTCCGGGCAGCGGGTAGAACCAGGCAGAGAATTCCCGGCTAGCAGCTTCCCTGTGGCCGGGAAGTGCAAACGTACACGTTTTCGGCCGAAAACGCGTTTTCCGGCGAAAACGCACACCACGGCTCTTTCTGAGAAAAAGCAAGCACGGAGGACGAGAATCGCTTTTGCCCTGCGTAGCGTTCCGGGCAGCGGGTAGAACCAGGCAGAGAATTCCCGGCTAGCAGCTTCCCTGTGGCCGGGAAGTGCAAAAGTACACGTTTTCGCCGAAAACACTTTTTCCGGCGAAAACGCACACCACGGCTCTTTCTGAGAAAAAGCAAGCACGGAGGACGAGAATCGCTTTTGCCCTGCGTAGCGTTCCGGGCAGCGGGTAGAACCAGGCAGAGAATTCCCGGCTAGCAGCTTCCCTGTGGCCGGGAAGTGCAAACGTACACGTTTTCGGCCGAAAACGCGTTTTCCGGCGAAAACGCACACCACGGCTCTTTCTGAGAAAAAGCAAGCACGGAGGACGAGAATCGCTTTTGCCCTGCGTAGCGTTCCGGGCAGCGGGTAGAACCAGGCAGAGAATTCCCGGCTAGCAGCTTCCCTGTGGCGGGGAAGTGCAAACGTACACGTTTTCGGCCGAAAACGCGTTTTCCGGCGAAAACGCACACCACGGCTCTTTCTGAGAAAAAGCAAGCACGGAGGACGAGAATCGCTTTTGCCCTGCGTAGCGTTCCGGGCAGCGGGTAGAACCAGGCAGAGAATTCCCGGCTAGCAGCTTCCCTGTGGCCGGGAAGTGCAAACGTACACGTTTTCGGCCGAAAACGCGTTTTGTGGCGAAAACGCACACCACGGCTCTTTCTGAGAAAAAGCAAGCACGGAGGACGAGAATCGCTTTTGCCCTGCGTATTGTTCCGGGCAGCGGGTAGAACCAGGCAGAGAATTCCCGGGTAGCAGCTTCCCTGTGGCCGGGAAGTGCAAACGTACACGTTTTCGGCCGAAAACGTGTTTTCCAGCCAAAACACCCACCACGGCTCTTTCTGAGAAAAAGCAAGCACGGAGGACGAGAATCGCTTTTGCCCTGCGAAGCGTTCCGGGCAGCGGGAAGAACCAGGCAGAGAATTCCCTGCTAGCAGCTTCCCTGTGGCCGGGAAGTGCAAAAGTACACGTTTTCGGTCGAAAACGCGTTTTCCCGCAAAAACGCACACCACGGCTCGTTCTGAGAAAAAGAAAGCACGGAGGACGAGAATCGGTTTTGCCCTGCGTAGCGTTCCGGGCAGCGGGTAGAACCAGGCAGAGAATTCCCGGCTAGCAGCTTCCCTGTGGCCGGGAAGTGCAAACGTACACGTTTTCGGCCGAAAACGCGTTTTCCGGCGAAAACGCACACCACGGCTCTTTCTGAGAAAAAGCAAGCACGGAGGACGAGAATCGCTTTTGCCCTGCGTAGCGTTCCGGGTAGCGGGTACAACCAGGCAGAGAATTCCCGGCTAAAAGCTTCCCTGTTGCGGGGTAGTGCAAACGTACACGTTTTCGGCCGAAAACGCGTTTACCGGCGAAAACGCACACCACGGCTCTTTCTGAGAAAAAGCAAGCACGGAGGACGAGAATCGCTTTTGCCCTGCGTAGCGTTCCGGGCAGCGGGTAGAACCAGGCAGAGAATTCCCGGCTAGCAGCTTCCCTGTGGCGGGGAAGTGCAAACGTACAAGTTTTCGGCCGAAAACGCGTTTTCCGGCGAAAACGCACACCACGGCTCTTTCTGAGAAAAAGCAAGCACGGAGGACGAGAATCGCTTTTGCCCTGCGTAGCGTTCCGGGCAGCGGGTAGAACCAGGCAGAGAATTCCCGGCTAGCAGCTTCCCTGTGGCCGGGAAGTGCAAACGTACACGTTTTCGGCCGAAAACGCGTTTTCCGGCGAAAACGCACACCACGGCTCTTTCTGAGAAAAAGCAAGCACGGAGGACGAGAATCGCTTTTGCCCTGCGTAGCGTTCCGGGCAGCGGGTAGAACCAGGCAGAGAATTCCCGGCTAGCAGCTTCCCTGTGGCCGGGAAGTGCAAACGTACACGTTTTCGGCCGAAAACGCGTTTTCCGGCGAAAACGCACACCACGGCTCTTTCTGAGAAAAAGCAAGCACGGAGGACGAGAATCGCTTTTGCCCTGCGTAGCGTTCCGGGTAGCGGGTACAACCAGGCAGAGAATTCCCGGCTAAAAGCTTCCCTGTTGCGGGGTAGTGCAAACGTACACGTTTTCGGCCGAAAACGCGTTTTCCCGCAAAAACGCATACCACGGCTCTTTCTGAGAAAAAGCAAGCACGGAGGACGACAATCGCTTTTGCCCTGCGTAGCGTTCCGGGCAGCGGGTAGAACCAGGCAGAGAATTCCCGGCTAGCAGCTTCCCTGTGGCCGGGAAGTGCAAACGTACACGTTTTCGCCGAAAACACGTTTTCCGGGGAAAACGCACACCACGGCTCTTTCTGAGAAAAAGCAAGCACGGAGGACGAGAATCGCTTTTGCCCTGCGTAGCGTTCCGGGCAGCGGGTAGAACCAGGCAGAGAATTCCCGTCTAGCAGCTTCCCTGTGGCCGGGAAGTGCAAACGTACACGTTTTCGGCCGAAAACGCGTTTACCGGCGAAAACGCACACCACGGCTCTTTCTGAGAGAAAGCAAGCACGGAGGACGAGAATCGCTTTTGCCCTGCGTAGCGTTCCGGGCAGCGGGTAGAACCAGGCAGAGAATTCCCGGCTAGCAGCTTCCCTGTGGCGGGGAAGTGCAAACGTACACGTTTTCGCCGAAAACACTTTTTCCGGCGAAAACGCACACCACGGCTCTTTCTGAGAAAAAGCAAGCACGGAGGACGAGAATCGCTTTTGCCCTGCGTAGCGTTCCGGGCAGCGGGTAGAACCAGGCAGAGAATTCCCGGCTAGCAGCTTCCCTGTGGCCGGGAAGTGCAAACGTACACGTTTTCGGCCGAAAACCCGTTTACCGGCGAAAACGCACACCACGGCTCTTTCTGAGAAAAAGCAAGCACGGAGGACGAGAATCGCTTTTGCCCTGCGTAGCGTTCCGGGCAGCGGGTAGAACCAGGCAGAGAATTCCCGGCTAGCAGCTTCCCTGTGGCCGGGAAGTGCAAACGTACACGTTTTCGGCCGAAAACGCGTTTTCCGGCGAAAACGCACACCACGGCTCTTTCTGAGAAAAAGCAAGCACGGAGGACGAGAATCGCTTTTGCCCTGCGTAGCGTTCCGGGCAGCGGGTAGAACCAGGCAGAGAATTCCCGGCTAGCAGCTTCCCTGTGGCGGGGAAGTGCAAACGTACACGTTTTCGCCGAAAACACTTTTTCCGGCGAAAACGCACACCACGGCTCTTTCTGAGAAAAAGCAAGCACGGAGGACGAGAATCGCTTTTGCCCTGCGTAGCGTTCCGGGCAGCGGGTAGAACCAGGCAGAGAATTCCCGGCTAGCAGCTTCCCTGTGGCCGGGAAGTGCAAACGTACACGTTTTCGGCCGAAAACCCGTTTACCGGCGAAAACGCACACCACGGCTCTTTCTGAGAAAAAGCAAGCACGGAGGACGAGAATCGCTTTTGCCCTGCGTAGCGTTCCGGGCAGCGGGTAGAACCAGGCAGAGAATTCCCGGCTAGCAGCTTCCCTGTGGCCGGGAAGTGCAAACGTACACGTTTTCGGCCGAAAACGCGTTTTCCGGCGAAAACGCACACCACGGCTCTTTCTGAGAAAAAGCAAGCACGGAGGACGAGAATCGCTTTTGCCCTGCGTAGCGTTCCGGGCAGCGGGTAGAACCAGGCAGAGAATTCCCGGCTATCAGCTTCCCTGTGGCGGGGAAGTGCAAACGTACACGTTTTCGGCCGAAAACGCGTTTTCCGGCGAAAACGCACACCATGGCTCTTTCTGAGAAAAAGCAAGCACGGAGGACGAGAATCGCTTTTGCCCTGCGTAGCGTTCCGGGCAGCGGGTAGAACCAGGCAGAGAATTGCCGGCTAGCAGCTTCCCTGTGGCGGGGAAGTGCAAACGTACACGTTTTCGGCCGAAAACGCGTTTTCCGGCGAAAACGCACACCACGGTTCTTTCTGAGAAAAAGCAAGCACGGAGGACGAGAATCGCTTTTGCCCTGCGTAGCGTTCCGGGCAGCGGGTAGAAATAGGCAGCGAATTGCCGGCTAGCAGCTTCCCTGTGGCCGGGAAGTGCAAACGTACACGTTTTCGGCCGAAAACGCGTTTTCCGGCGAAAACGCACACCACGGCTCTTTCTGAGAAAAAGCAAGCACGGAGGACGAGAATCGCTTTTGCCCTGCGTAGCGTTCCGGGTAGCGGGTACAACCAGGCAGAGAATTCCCGGCTAAAAGCTTCCTTGTTGCGGGGTAGTGCAAACGTACACGTTTTCGGCCGAAAACGCGTTTACCGGCGAAAACGCACACCACGGCTCTTTCTGAGAGAAAGCAAGCACGGAGGACGAGAATCGCTTTTGCCCTGCGTAGCGTTCCGGGCAGCGGGTAGAACCAGGCAGAGAATTCCCGGCTAGCAGCTTCCCTGTGGCGGGGAAGTGCAAACGTACACGTTTTCGGCCGAAAACGCGTTTTCCGGCGAAAACGCACACCACGGCTCTTTCTGAGAAAAAGCAAGCACGGAGGACGAGAATCGCTTTTGCCCTGCGTAGTGTTCCGGGCAGCGGGTAGAACCAGGCAGAGAATTCCCGTCTAGCAGCTTCCCTGTGGCGGGGAAGTGCAAACGTACACGTTTTCGGCCGAAAACGCGTTTTCCGGCGAAAACGCACACCACGGCTCTTTCTGAGAAAAAGCAAGCACGGAGGACGAGAATCGCTTTTGCCCTGCGTAGCGTTCCGGGCAGCGGGTAGAACCAGGCAGAGAATTCCCGGCTAGCAGCTTCCCTGTGGCGGGGAAGTGCAAACGTACACGTTTTCGGCCGAAAACGCGTTTTCAGGCGAAAACGCACACCACGGCTCTTTCTGAGAAAAAGCAAGCACGGAGGACGAGAATCGCTTTTGCTCTGCGTAGCGTTCCGGGCAGCGGGTAGAACCAGGCAGAGAATTCCCGGCTAGCAGCTTCCGTGTGGCGG
The DNA here is from genome assembly GCF_965140245.1 of Athene noctua. Classification (NCBI taxonomy): domain Eukaryota; kingdom Metazoa; phylum Chordata; class Aves; order Strigiformes; family Strigidae; genus Athene; species Athene noctua. The sequence continues at coordinate 284,033 of NW_027437620.1, read as the reverse complement.
GGAAGTGCAAACGTACACGTTTTCGGCCGAAAACGCGTTTTCCCGCGAAAACGCACACCACGGCTCTTTCTGAGAAAAAGCAAGCACGGAGGACGAGAATCGCTTTTGCCCTGCGTAGCGTTCCGGGCAGCGGGTAGAACCAGGCAGAGAATTCCCGTCTAGCAGCTTCCCTGTGGCGGGGAAGTGCAAACGTACACGTTTTCGGCCGAAAAGGCGTTTTCCCGCGAAAACGCACACCACGGCTCTTTCTGAGAAAAAGCAAGCATGGAGGACGAGAATCGCTTTTGCCCTGCGTAGCGTTCCGGGCAGCGGGTAGAACCAGGCAGCGAATTCCCTGCTAGCAGCTTCCCTGTGGCCGGTAAGTGCAAACGTACACGTTTTCGGCCGAAAACGCGTTTTGCGGCGAAAACGCACACCACGGCTCTTTCTGAGAAAAAGCAAGCACGGAGGACGAAAATCGCTTTTGCCCTGCGTAGCGTTCCGGGCAGCGGGTAGAACCAGGCAGAGAATTCCCGGCTAGCAGCTTCCCTGTGGCCGGGAAGTGCAAACGTACACGTTTTCGGCCGAAAACGCGTTTTCCGGCGAAAACGCACACCACGGCTCTTTCTGAGAAAAAGCAAGCACGGAGGACGAGAATCGCTTTTGCCCTGCGTAGCGTTCCGGGCAGCGGGTAGAACCAGGCAGAGAATTCCCGTCTAGCAGCTTCCCTGTGGCCGGGAAGTGCAAACGTACACGTTTTCGGCCGAAAACGCGTTTTCCGGCGAAAACGCACACCACGGCTCTTTCTGAGAAAAAGCAAGCACGGAGGACGAGAATCGCTTTTGCCCTGCGTAGCGTTCCGGGCAGCGGGTAGAACCAGGCAGAGAATTCCCGGCTATCAGCTTCCCTGTGGCGGGGAAGTGCAAACGTACACGTTTTCGGCCGAAAACGCGTTTTCCGGCGAAAACGCACACCACGGCTCTTTCTGAGAAAAAGCAAGCACGGAGGACGAGAATCGCTTTTGCCCTGCGTAGCGTTCCGGGCAGCGGGTAGAACCAGGCAGAGAATTCCCGGCTAGCAGCTTCCCTGTGGCCGGGAAGTGCAAACGTACACGTTTTCGGCCGAAAACGCGTTTTCCCGCGAAAACGCACACCACGGCTCTTTCTGAGAAAAAGCAAGCACGGAGGACGAGAATCGCTTTTGCCCTGCGTAGCGTTCCGGGCAGCGGGTAGAACCAGGCAGAGAATTCCCGGCTAGCAGCTTCCCTGTGGCCGGGAAGTGCAAACGTACACGTTTTCGGCCGAAAACGCGTTTTCCGGCGAAAACGCACACCACGGCTCTTTCTGAGAGAAAGCAAGCACGGAGGACGAGAATCGCTTTTGCCCTGCGTAGCGTTCCGGGCAGCGGGTAGATCCAGGCAGAGAATTCCCGGCTAGCAGCTTCCCTGTGGCGGGGAAGTGCAAACGTACACGTTTTCGGCCGAAAACGAGTTTTCTGGCGAAAACGCACACCACGGCTCTTTCTGAGAAAAAGCAAGCATGGAGGACGAGAATCGCTTTTGCCCTGCGTAGTGTTCCGGGCAGCGGGTAGAACCAGGCAGAGAATTCCCGGCTAGCAGCTTCCCTGTGGCCGGGAAGTGCAAACGTACACGTTTTCGGCCGAAAACGCGTTTTGCGGCGAAAACGCACACCACGGCTCTTTCTGAGATAAAGCAAGCACGGAGGACGAGAATCGCTTTTGCCCTGCGTAGCGTTCTGAGCAGCGGGTAGAACCAGGCAGAGAATTCCCGGCTAGCAGCTTCCCTGTGGCGGGGAAGTGCAAACGTACACGTTTTCGGCCGAAAACGCGTTTTGCGGCGAAAACGCACACCACGGCTCTTTCTGAGAAAAAGCAAGCACGGAGGACGAGAATCGCTTTTGCCCTGCGTAGTGTTCCGGGCAGCGGGTAGAACCAGGCAGAGAATTCCCGTCTAGCAGCTTCCCTGTGGCGGGGAAGTGCAAACGTACACGTTTTCGGCCGAAAACGCGTTTTCCGGCGAAAACGCACACCACGGCTCTTTCTGAGAAAAAGCAAGCACGGAGGACGAGAATCGCTTTTGCCCTGCGTAGCGTTCCGGGCAGCGGGTAGAACCAGGCAGAGAATTCCCGGCTAGCAGCTTCCCTGTGGCGGGGAAGTGCAAACGTACACGTTTTCGGCCGAAAACGCGTTTTCCGGCGAAAACGCACACCACGGCTCTTTCTGAGAAAAAGCAAGCACGGAGGACGAGAATCGCTTTTGCTCTGCGTAGCGTTCCGGGCAGCGGGTAGAACCAGGCAGAGAATTCCCGGCTAGCAGCTTCCGTGTGGCGGGGAAGTGCAAACGTACACGTTTTCGGCCGAAAACGCGTTTTCCCGCGAAAACGCACACCACGGCTCTTTCTGAGAAAAAGCAAGCACGGAGGACGAGAATCGCTTTTGCCCTGCGTAGTGTTCCGGGCAGCGGGTAGAACCAGGCAGAGAATTCCCGGCTAGCAGCTTCCCTGTGGCCGGGAAGTGCAAACGTACACGTTTTCGGCCGAAAACGCGTTTTCCGGCGAAAACGCACACCACGGCTCTTTCTGAGAAAAAGCAAGCACGGAGGACGAGAATCGCTTTTGCCCTGCGTAGCGTTCCGGGCAGCGGGTAGAACCAGGCAGAGAATTCCCGGCTAGCAGCTTCCCTGTGGCGGGGAAGTGCAAACGTACACGTTTTCGGCCGAAAATGCGTTTTCCCGCGAAAACGCACAACACGGCTCTTTCTGAGAAAAAGCAAGCATGGAGGACGAGAATCGCTTTTGCCCTGCGTAGCGTTCCGGGCAGCGGGTAGAACCAGGCAGAGAATTCCCTGCTAGCAGCTTCCCTGTGGCCGGTAAGTGCAAACGTACACGTTTTCGGCCGAAAACGCGTTTTGCGGCGAAAACGCACACCACGGCTCTTTCTGAGATAAAGCAAGCACGGAGGACGAGAATCGCTTTTGCCCTGCGTAGCGTTCTGAGCAGCGGGTAGAAATAGGCAGCGAATTGCCGGCTAGCAGCTTCCCTGTGGCCGGGAAGTGCAAACGTACACGTTTTCGGCCGAAAACGCGTTTTCCGGAGAAAAAGCACGCCACGGCTCTTTCTGAGAAAAAGCAAGCACGGAGGACGAAAATCGCTTTTGCCCTGCGTAGCGTTCCGGGCAGCGGGTAGAACCAGGCAGAGAATTCCCGTCTAGCAGCTTCCCTGTGGCCGGGAAGTGCAAACGTACACGTTATCGGCCGAAAACGCGTTTACCGGCGAAAACGCACACCACGGCTCTTTCTGAGAAAAAGCAAGCACGGAGGACGAGAATCGCTTTTGCCCTGCGTAGCGTTCCGGGCAGCGGGTAGAACCAGGCAGAGAATTCCCGGCTATCAGCTTCCCTGTGGCGGGGAAGTGCAAACGTACACGTTTTCGGCCGAAAACGCGTTTTCCGGCGAAAACGCACACCACGGCTCTTTCTGAGAAAAAGCAAGCACGGAGGACGAGAATCGCTTTTGCCCTGCGTAGCGTTCCGGGCAGCGGGTAGAACCAGGCAGAGAATTCCCGGCTAGCAGCTTCCATGTGGCCGGGAAGTGCAAACGTACACGTTTTCGGCCGAAAACGCGTTTTCCCGCGAAAACGCACACCACGGCTCTTTCTGAGAAAAAGCAAGCACGGAGGACGAGAATCGCTTTTGCCCTGCGTAGCGTTCCGGGCAGCGGGTAGAACCAGGCAGAGAATTCCCGTCTAGCAGCTTCCCTGTGGCGGGGAAGTGCAAACGTACACGTTTTCGGCCGAAAATGCGTTTTCCCGCGAAAACGCACACCACGGCTCTTTCTGAGAAAAAGCAAGCATGGAGGACGAGAATCGCTTTTGCCCTGCGTAGCGTTCCGGGCAGCGGGTAGAACCAGGCAGCGAATTCCCTGCTAGCAGCTTCCCTGTGGCCGGTAAGTGCAAACGTACACGTTTTCGGCCGAAAACGCGTTTTGCGGCGAAAACGCACACCACGGCTCTTTCTGAGAAAAAGCAAGCACGGAGGACGAGAATCGCTTTTGCCCTGCGTAGCGTTCTGAGCAGCGGGTAGAAATAGGCAGCGAATTGCCGGCTAGCAGCTTCCCTGTGGCCGGGAAGTGCAAACGTACACGTTTTCGGCCGAAAACGCGTTTTCCGGAGAAAAAGCACGCCACGGCTCTTTCTGAGAAAAAGCAAGCACGGAGGACGAAAATCGCTTTTGCCCTGCGTAGCGTTCCGGGCAGCGGGTAGAACCAGGCAGAGAATTCCCGGCTAGCAGCTTCCCTGTGGCCGGGAAGTGCAAACGTACACGTTTTCGGCCGAAAACGCGTTTACCGGCGAAAACGCACACCACGGCTCTTTCTGAGAAAAAGCAAGCACGGAGGACGAGAATCGCTTTTGCCCTGCGTAGCGTTCCGGGCAGCGGGTAGAACCAGGCAGAGAATTCCCGTCTAGCAGCTTCCCTGTGGCGGGGAAGTGCAAACGTACACGTTTTCGGCCGAAAACGCGTTTTCCGGCGAAAACGCACACCACGGCTCTTTCTGAGAAAAAGCAAGCACGGAGGACGAGAATCGCTTTTGCCCTGCGTAGCGTTCCGGGCAGCGGGTAGAACCAGGCAGAGAATTCCCGGCTAGCAGCTTCCCTGTGGCCGGGAAGTGCAAACGTACACGTTTTCGCCGAAAACACGTTTTCCGGCGAAAACGCACACCACGGCTCTTTCTGAGAAAAAGCAAGCACGGAGGACGAGAATCGCTTTTGCCCTGCGTAGCGTTCCGGGCAGCGGGTAGAACCAGGCAGAGAATTCCCGGCTAGCAGCTTCCCTGTGGCCGGGAAGTGCAAACGTACACGTTATTGGCCGAAAACCCGTTTACCGGCGAAAACGCACACCACGGCTCTTTCTGAGAAAAAGCAAGCACGGAGGACGAGAATCGCTTTTGCCCTGCGTAGCGTTCCGGGCAGCGGGTAGAACCAGGCAGAGAATTCCCGGCTAGCAGCTTCCCTGTGGCCGGGAAGTGCAAACGTACACGTTTTCGGCCGAAAACGCGTTTTCCGGCGAAAACACACACCACGGCTCTTTCTGAGAAAAAGCAAGCACGGAGGACGAGAATCGCTTTTGCCCTGCGTAGCGTTCCGGGCAGCGGGTAGAACCAGGCAGAGAATTCCCGGCTAGCAGCTTCCCTGTGGCCGGGAAGTGCAAACGTACACGTTTTCGGCCGAAAACGCGTTTACCGGCGAAAACGCACACCACGGCTCTTTCTGAGAAAAAGCAAGCACGGAGGACGAGAATCGCTTTTGCCCTGCGTAGCGTTCCGGGCAGCGGGTAGAACCAGGCAGAGAATTCCCGGCTAGCAGCTTCCCTGTGGCGGGGAAGTGCAAACGTACACGTTTTCGGCCGAAAACGCGTTTTCCGGCGAAAATACACACCACGGCTCTTTCTGAGAAAAAGCAAGCACGGAGGACGAGAATCGCTTTTGCCCTGCGTAGCGTTCCGGGCAGCGGGTAGAACCAGGCAGAGAATTCCCGTCTAGCAGCTTCCCTGTGGCCGGGAAGTGCAAACGTACACGTTTTCGGCCGAAAACACTTTTTCCGGCGAAAACGCACACCACGGCTCTTTCTGAGAAAAAGCAAGCACGGAGGACGAGAATCGCTTTTGCCCTGCGTAGCGTTCCGGGCAGCGGGTAGAACCAGGCAGAGAATTCCCGTCTAGCAGCTTCCCTGTGGCCGGGAAGTGCAAACGTACACGTTTTCGGCCGAAAACACGTTTTCCGGCGAAAACGCACACCACGGCTCTTTCTGAGAAAAAGCAAGCACGGAGGACGAGAATCGCTTTTGCCCTGCGTAGCGTTCCGGGCAGCGGGTAGAACCAGGCAGAGAATTCCCGGCTAGCAGCTTCCCTGTGGCCGGGAAGTGCAAACGTACACGTTTTCGGCCGAAAACGCGTTTTCTGGCGAAAACGCACACCACGGCTCTTTCTGAGAAAAAGCAAGCACGGAGGACGAGAATCGCTTTTGCCCTGCGAAGCGTTCCGGGCAGCGGGAAGAACCAGGCAGAGAATTCCCTGCTAGCAGCTTCCCTGTGGCCGGGAAGTACAAACGTACACGTTTTCGGCCGAAAACGCGTTTTCCCGCAAAAACGCACACCACGGCTCTTTCTGAGAAAAAGAAAGCACGGAGGACGAGAATCGCTTTTGCCCTGCGTAGCGTGCCGGGCAGCGCGTAGAACCAGGCAGAGAATTCCCGGCTAGCAGCTTCCCTGTGGCCGGGAAGTGCAAACGTACACGTTTTCGGCCGAAAACGCGTTTTCCGGCGAAAACGCACACCACGGCTCATTCTGAGAAAAAGCAAGCACGGAGGACGAGAATCGCTTTTGCCCTGCGTAGCGTTCCGGGCAGCGGGTAGAACCAGGCAGAGAATTCCCGGCTAGCAGCTTCCCTGTGGCGGGGAAGTGCAAACGTACACGTTTTCGGCCGAAAACGCGTTTTCTGGCGAAAACGCACACCACGGCTCTTTCTGAGAAAAAGCAAGCACGGAGGACGAGAATCGCTTTTGCCCTGCGTAGTGTTCCGGGCAGCGGGTAGAACCAGGCAGAGAATTCCCGGCTAGCAGCTTCCCTGTGGCCGGGAAGTGCAAACGTACACGTTTTCGGCCGAAAAAGCGTTTTCCCGCAAAAACGCACACCACGGCTCTTTCTGAGAAAAAGCAAGCACGGAGGACGAGAATCGCTTTTGCCCTGCGTAGTGTTCCGGGCAGCGGGTAGAACGAGGCAGAGAATTCCCGGCTAGCAGCTTCCCTGTTGCCGGGAAGTGCAAACGTACACGTTTTCGGCCGAAAACGCGTTTTCCGGCGAAAACGCACACCACGGCTCTTTCTGAGAAAAAGCAAGCACGGAGGACGAGAATCGCTTTTGCCCTGCGTAGCGTTCCGGGCAGCGGGTAGAACCAGGCAGAGAATTCCCGGCTAGCAGCTTCCCTGTGGCGGGGAAGTGCAAACGTACACGTTTTCGGCCGAAAACGCGTTTTCCGGCGAAAACGCACACCACGGCTCTTTCTGAGAAAAAGCAAGCACGGAGGACGATAATCGCTTTTGCCCTGCGTAGTGTTCCGGGCAGCGGGTAGAACCAGGCAGAGAATTCCCGGCTAGCAGCTTCCCTGTGGCCGGGAAGTGCAAACGTACACGTTTTCGGCCGAAAACGCGTTTTCCGGCGAAAACGCACACCACGGCTCTTTCTGAGAAAAAGCAAGCACGGAGGACGAGAATCGCTTTTGCCCTGCGTAGCGTTCCGGGCAGCGGGTAGAACGAGGCAGAGAATTCCCGTCTAGCAGCTTCCCTGTGGCCGGGAAGTGCAAACGTACACGTTTTCGCCGAAAACACGTTTTCCGGCGAAAACGCACACCACGGCTCTTTTCTGAGAAAAAGCAAGCACGGAGGACGAGAATCGCTTTTGCCCTGCGTAGCGTTCCGGGCAGCGGGTAGAAACAGGCAGAGAATTCCCGGCTAGCAGCTTCCCTGTGGCCGGGAAGTGCAAACGTACACGTTTTCGGCCGAAAACGCGTTTACCGGCGAAAACGCACACCACGGCTCTTTCTGAGAGAAAGCAAGCACGGAGGACGAGAATCGCTTTTGCCCTGCGTAGCGTTCCGGGCGGCGGGTAGAACCAGGCAGAGAATTCCCGGCTAGCAGCTTCCCTGTGGCGGGGAAGTGCAAACGTACACGTTTTCGGCCGAAAACGCGTTTTCTGGCGAAAACGCACACCACGGCTCTTTCTGAGAAAAAGCAAGCACGGAGGACGAGAATCGCTTTTGCCCTGCGTAGTGTTCCGGGCAGCGGGTAGAACCAGGCAGAGAATTCCCGGCTAGCAGCTTCCCTGTGGCCGGGAAGTGCAAACGTACACGTTTTCGGCCGAAAAAGCGTTTTCCCGCAAAAACGCACACCACGGCTCTTTCTGAGAAAAAGCAAGCACGGAGGACGAGAATCGCTTTTGCCCTGCGTAGTGTTCCGGGCAGCGGGTAGAACCAGGCAGAGAATTCCCGGCTAGCAGCTTCCCTGTGGCCGGGAAGTGCAAACGTACACGTTTTCGGCCGAAAACGTGTTTTCCAGCCAAAACGCCCACCACGGCTCTTTCTGAGAAAAAGCAAGCACGGAGGACGAGAATCGCTTTTGCCCTGCGAAGCGTTCCGGGCAGCGGGAAGAACCAGGCAGAGAATTCCCTGCTAGCAGCTTCCCTGTGGCCGGGAAGTGCAAACGTACACGTTTTCGGCCGAAAACGCGTTTTCCCGCAAAAACGCACACCACGGCTCGTTCTGAGAAAAAGAAAGCACGGAGGACGAGAATCGGTTTTGCCCTGCGTAGCGTTCCGGGCAGCGGGTAGAACCAGGCAGAGAATTCCCGGCTAGCAGCTTCCCTGTGGCCGGGAAGTGCAAACGTACACGTTTTCGGCCGAAAACGCGTTTTCCGGCGAAAACGCACACCACGGCTCTTTCTGAGAAAAAGCAAGCACGGAGGACGAGAATCGCTTTTGCCCTGCGTAGCGTTCCGGGCAGCGGGTAGAACCAGGCAGAGAATTCCCGGCTAGCAGCTTCCCTGTGGCCGGGAAGTGCAAACGTACACGTTTTCGCCGAAAACACTTTTTCCGGCGAAAACGCACACCACGGCTCTTTCTGAGAAAAAGCAAGCACGGAGGACGAGAATCGCTTTTGCCCTGCGTAGCGTTCCGGGCAGCGGGTAGAACCAGGCAGAGAATTCCCGGCTAGCAGCTTCCCTGTGGCCGGGAAGTGCAAACGTACACGTTTTCGGCCGAAAACCCGTTTACCGGCGAAAACGCACACCACGGCTCTTTCTGAGAAAAAGCAAGCACGGAGGACGAGAATCGCTTTTGCCCTGCGTAGCGTTCCGGGCAGCGGGTAGAACCAGGCAGAGAATTCCCGGCTAGCAGCTTCCCTGTGGCCGGGAAGTGCAAACGTACACGTTTTCGGCCGAAAACGCGTTTTCCGGCGAAAACGCACACCACGGCTCTTTCTGAGAAAAAGCAAGCACGGAGGACGAGAATCGCTTTTGCCCTGCGTAGCGTTCCGGGCAGCGGGTAGAACCAGGCAGAGAATTCCCGTCTAGCAGCTTCCCTGTGGCCGGGAAGTGCAAACGTACACGTTTTCGGCCGAAAACGCGTTTTCCCGCGAAAACGCACACCACGGCTCTTTCTGAGAAAAAGCAAGCACGGAGGACGAGAATCGCTTTTTCCCTGCGTAGCGTTCTGAGCAGCGGGTAGAAATAGGCAGCGAATTGCCGGCTAGCAGCTTCCCTGTGGCCGGGAAGTGCAAACGTACACGTTTTCGGCCGAAAACGCGTTTTCCGGCGAAAACGCACACCATGGCTCTTTCTGAGAAAAAGCAAGCACGGAGGACGAGAATCGCTTTTGCCCTGCGTAGCGTTCCGGGCAGCGGGTAGAACCAGGCAGAGAATTGCCGGCTAGCAGCTTCCCTGTGGCGGGGAAGTGCAAACGTACACGTTTTCGGCCGAAAACGCGTTTTCCGGCGAAAACGCACACCACGGCTCTTTCTGAGAAAAAGCAAGCACGGAGGACGAGAATCGCTTTTGCCCTGCGTAGCGTTCCGGGCAGCGGGTAGAACCAGGCAGAGAATTCCCGGCTAGCAGCTTCCCTGTGGCGGGGTAGTGCAAACGTACACGTTTTCGGCCGAAAACGCGTTTACCGGCGAAAACGCACACCACGGCTCTTTCTGAGAAAAAGCAAGCACGGAGGACGAGAATCGCTTTTGCCCTGCGTAGCGTTCCGGGCAGCAGGTAGAACCAGGCAGAGAATTCCCGGCTAGCAGCTTCCCTGTGGCCGGGAAGTGCAAACGTACACGTTTTCGGCCGAAAACGCGTTTTGCGGCGAAAACGCACACCACGGCTCTTTCTGAGAAAAAGCAAGCACGGAGGACGAGAATCGCTTTTGCCCTGCGTAGCGTTCTGAGCAGCGGGTAGAAATAGGCAGCGAATTCCCGGCTAGCAGCTTCCCTGTGGCCGGGAAGTGCAAACGTACACGTTTTCGGCCGAAAACGTGTTTTCCGGCGAAAACGCACACCACGGCTCTTTCTGAGAAAAAGCAAGCACGGAGGACGAGAATCGCTTTTGCCCTGCGAAGCGTTCCGGGCAGCGGGAAGAACCAGGCAGAGAATTCCCTGCTAGCAGCTTCCCTGTGGCCGGGAAGTGCAAAGGTACACGTTTTCGGCCGAAAACGCGTTTTCCCGCAAAAACGCACACCACGGCTCTTTCTGAGAAAAAGAAAGCACGGAGGACGAGAATCGCTTTTGCCCTGCGTAGCGTTCCGGGCAGCGGGTAGAACCAGGCAGAGAATTCCCGGCTAGCAGCTTCCCTGTGGCCGGGAAGTGCAAACGTACACGTTATTGGCCGAAAACCCGTTTACCGCCGAAAACGCACACCACGGCTCTTTCTGAGAAAAAGCAAGCACGGAGGACGAGAATCGCTTTTGCCCTGCGTAGCGTTCCGGGCAGCGGGTAGAACCAGGCAGAGAATTCCCGGCTAGCAGCTTCCCTGTGGCGGGGAAGTGCAAACGTACACGTTTTCGGCCGAAAACGCGTTTTCCGGCGAAAACACACACCACGGCTCTTTCTGAGAAAAAGCAAGCACGGAGGACGAGAATCGCTTTTGCCCTGCGTAGCGTTCCGGGCAGCGGGTAGAACCAGGCAGAGAATTCCCGGCTAGCAGCTTCCCTGTGGCCGGGAAGTGCAAACGTACACGTTTTCGGCCGAAAACGCGTTTTCTGGCGAAAACGCACACCACGGCTCTTTCTGAGAAAAAGCAAGCACGGAGGACGAGAATCGCTTTTGCCCTGCGTAGTGTTCCGGGCAGCGGGTAGAACCAGGCAGAGAATTCCCGGCTAGCAGCTTCCCTGTGGCCGGGAAGTGCAAACGTACACGTTTTCGGCCGAAAACATGTTTTCCGGCGAAAACGCACACCACGGCTCTTTCTGAGAAAAAGCAAGCACGGAGGACGAGAATCGCTTTTCCCTGCGAAGCGTTCCGGGCAGCGGGAAGAACCAGGCAGAGAATTCCCTGCTAGCAGCTTCCCTGTGGCGGGGAAGTGCAAACGTACACGTTTTCGGCCGAAAATGCGTTTTCCCGCAAAAACGCACACCACGGCTCTTTCTGAGAAAAAGAAAGCACGGAGGACGAGAATCGCTTTTGCCCTGCGTAGCGTTCCGGGCAGCGGGTAGAACCAGGCAGAGAATTCCCGGCTAGCAGCTTCCCTGTGGCCGGGAAGTGCAAACGTACACGTTTTCGGCCGAAAACGCGTTTACCGGCGAAAACGCACACCACGGCTCTTTCTGAGAAAAAGCAAGCACGGAGGACGAGAATCGCTTTTGCCCTGCGTAGCGTTCCGGGCAGCAGGTAGAACCAGGCAGAGAATTCCCGGCTAGCAGCTTCCCTGTGGCCGGGAAGTGCAAACGTACACGTTTTCGGCCGAAAACGCGTTTTCCCGCAAAAACGCACACCACGGCTCTTTCTGAGAAAAAGCAAGCACGGAGGACGACAATCGCTTTTGCCCTGCGTAGCGTTCCGGGCAGCGGGTAGAACGAGGCAGAGAATTCCCGGCTAGCAGCTTCCCTGTGGCCGGGAAGTGCAAACGTACACGTTTTCGCCGAAAACACGTTTTCCGGGGAAAACGCACACCACGGCTCTTTCTGAGAAAAAGCAAGCACGGAGGACGAGAATCGCTTTTGCCCTGCGTAGCGTTCCGGGCAGCGGGTAGAACCAGGCAGAGAATTCCCGTCTAGCAGCTTCCCTGTGGCCGGGAAGTGCAAACGTACACGTTTTCGGCCGAAAACGCGTTTACCGGCGAAAACGCACACCACGGCTCTTTCTGAGAGAAAGCAAGCACGGAGGACGAGAATCGCTTTTGCCCTGCGTAGCGTTCCGGGCAGCGGGTAGAACCAGGCAGAGAATTCCCGGCTAGCAGCTTCCCTGTGGCGGGGAAGTGCAAACGTACACGTTTTCGGCCGAAAACGCGTTTTCTGGCGAAAACGCACACCACGGCTCTTTCTGAGAAAAAGCAAGCACGGAGGACGAGAATCGCTTTTGCCCTGCGTAGTGTTCCGGGCAGCGGGTAGAACCAGGCAGAGAATTCCCGGCTAGCAGCTTCCCTGTGGCCGGGAAGTGCAAACGTACACGTTTTCGGCCGAAAAAGCGTTTTCCTGCAAAAACGCACACCACGGCTCTTTCTGAGAAAAAGCAAGCACGGAGGACGAGAATCGCTTTTGCCCTGCGTAGTGTTCAGGGCAGCGGGTAGAACCAGGCAGAGAATTCCCGTCTAGCAGCTTCCCTGTGGCGGGGAAGTGCAAACGTACACGTTTTCGGCCGAAAACGCGTTTTCCGGCGAAAACGCACACCACGGCTCTTTCTGAGAAAAAGCAAGCATGGAGGACGAGAATCGCTTTTGCCCTGCGTAGCGTTCCGGGCAGCGGGTAGAACCAGGCAGCGAATTCCCTGCTAGCAGCTTCCCTGTTGCCGGTAAGTGCAAACGTACACGTTTTCGGCCGAAAACGCGTTTTGCGGCGAAAACGCACACCACGGCTCTTTCTGAGAAAAAGCAAGCACGGAGGACGAGAATCGCTTTTGCCCTGCGTAGCGTTCTGAGCAGCGGGTAGAAATAGGCAGCGAATTGCCGGCTAGCAGCTTCCCTGTGGCCGGGAAGTGCAAACGTACACGTTTTCGGCCGAAAACGCGTTTTCCGGAGAAAAAGCACGCCACGGCTCTTTCTGAGAAAAAGCAAGCACGGAGGACGAGAATCGCTTTTGCCCTGCGTAGCGTTCCGGGCAGCGGGTAGAACCAGGCAGAGAATTCCCGGCTAGCAGCTTCCCTGTGGCCGGGAAGTGCAAACGTACACGTTTTCGGCCGAAAACGCGTTTTCTGGTGAAAACGCACACCACGGCTCTTTCTGAGAAAAAGCAAGCACGGAGGACGAGAATCGCTTTTGCCCTGCGTAGTGTTCCGGGCAGCGGGTAGAACCAGGCAGAGAATTCCCGGCTAGCAGCTTCCCTGTGGCCGGGAAGTGCAAACGTACACGTTTTCGGCCGAAAACGTGTTTTCCGGCGAAAACGCACACCACGGCTCTTTCTGAGAAAAAGCAAGCACGGAGGACGAGAATCGCTTTTGCCCTGCGAAGCGTTCCGGGCAGCGGGAAGAACCAGGCAGAGAATTCCCTGCTAGCAGCTTCCTTGTGGCCGGGAAGTGCAAAGGTACACGTTTTCGGCCGAAAACGCGTTTTCCCGCAAAAACGCACACCACAGCTCTTTCTGAGAAAAAGAAAGCACGGAGGACGAGAATCGCTTTTGCCCTGCGTAGCGTTCCGGGCAGCGGGTAGAACCAGGCAGAGAATTCCCGGCTAGCAGCTTCCCTGTGGCCGGGAAGTGCAAACGTACACGTTATTGGCCGAAAACCCGTTTACCGGCGAAAACGCACACCACGGCTCTTTCTGAGAAAAAGCAAGCACGGAGGACGAGAATCGCTTTTGCCCTGCGTAGCGTTCCGGGCAGCGGGTAGAACCAGGCAGAGAATTCCCGGCTAGCAGCTTCCCTGTGGCGGGGAAGTGCAAACGTACACGTTTTCGGCCGAAAACGCGTTTTCCGGCGAAAACACACACCACGGCTCTTTCTGAGAAAAAGCAAGCACGGAGGACGAGAATCGCTTTTGCCCTGCGTAGCGTTCCGGGCAGCGGGTAGAACCAGGCAGAGAATTCCCGGCTAGCAGCTTCCCTGTGGCCGGGAAGTGCAAACGTACACGTTTTCGGCCGAAAACGCGTTTTCTGGCGAAAACGCACACCACGGCTCTTTCTGAGAAAAAGCAAGCACGGAGGACGAGAATCGCTTTTGCCCTGCGTAGTGTTCCGGGCAGCGGGTAGAACCAGGCAGAGAATTCCCGGCTAGCAGCTTCCCTGTGGCCGGGAAGTGCAAACGTACACGTTTTCGGCCGAAAACATGTTTTCCGGCGAAAACGCACACCACGGCTCTTTCTGAGAAAAAGCAAGCACGGAGGACGAGAATCGCTTTTCCCTGCGAAGCGTTCCGGGCAGCGGGAAGAACCAGGCAGAGAATTCCCTGCTAGCAGCTTCCCTGTGGCGGGGAAGTGCAAACGTACACGTTTTCGGCCGAAAATGCGTTTTCCCGCAAAAACGCACACCACGGCTCTTTCTGAGAAAAAGAAAGCACGGAGGACGAGAATCGCTTTTGCCCTGCGTAGCGTTCCGGGCAGCGGGTAGAACCAGGCAGAGAATTCCCGGCTAGCAGCTTCCCTGTGGCCGGGAAGTGCAAACGTACACGTTTTCGGCCGAAAACGCGTTTTCCGGCGAAAACGCACACCACGGCTCTTTCTGAGAAAAAGCAAGCACGGAGGACGAGAATCGCTTTTGCCCTGCGTAGCGTTCCGGGCAGCGGGTAGAACCAGGCAGAGAATTCCCGGCTAGCAGCTTCCCTGTGGCCGGGAAGTGCAAACGTACACGTTTTCGCCGAAAACACGTTTTCCGGCGAAAACGCACACCACGGCTCTTTCTGAGAAAAAGCAAGCACGGAGGACGAGAATCGCTTTTGCCCTGCGTAGCGTTCCGGGCAGCGGGTAGAACCAGGCAGAGAATTCCCGTCTAGCAGCTTCCCTGTGGCCGGGAAGTGCAAACGTACACGTTTTCGGCCGAAAACGCGTTTACCGGCGAAAACGCACACCACGGCTCTTTCTGAGAGAAAGCAAGCACGGAGGACGAGAATCGCTTTTGCCCTGCGTAGCGTTCAGGGCAGCGGGTAGAACCAGGCAGAGAATTCCCGGCTAGCAGCTTCCCTGTGGCGGGGAAGTGCAAACGTACAAGTTTTCGGCCGAAAACGCGTTTTCCGGCGAAAACGCACACCACGGCTCTTTCTGAGAAAAAGCAAGCACGGAGGACGAGAATCGCTTTTGCCCTGCGTAGTGTTCCGGGCAGCGGGTAGAACCAGGCAGAGAATTCCCGGCTAGCAGCTTCCCTGTGGCCGGGAAGTGCAAACGTACACGTTTTCGGCCGAAAAAGCGTTTTCCCGCAAAAACGCACACCACGGCTCTTTCTGAGAAAAAGCAAGCACGGAGGACGAGAATCGCTTTTGCCCTGCGTAGTGTTCCGGGCAGCGGGTAGAACCAGGCAGAGAATTCCCGGCTAGCAGCTTCCCTGTTGCCGGGAAGTGCAAACGTACACGTTTTCGGCCGAAAACGCGTTTTCCGGCGAAAACGCACACCACGGCTCTTTCTGAGAAAAAGCAAGCACGGAGGACGAGAATCGCTTTTGCCCTGCGTAGCGTTCCGGGCAGCGGGTAGAACCAGGCAGAGAATTCCCGGCTAGCAGCTTCCCTGTGGCCGGGAAGTGCAAACGTACACGTTTTCGGCCGAAAACGCGTTTTCCCGCGAAAACGCACACCACGGCTCTTTCTGAGAAAAAGCAAGCACGGAGGACGAGAATCGCTTTTGCCCTGCGTAGCGTTCCGGGCAGCGGGTAGAACGAGGCAGAGAATTCCCGGCTAGCAGCTTCCCTGTGGCGGGGAAGTGCAAACGTACACGTTTTCGGCCGAAAACGCGTTTTCCGGCGAAAAAGCACACCACGGCTCTTTCTGAGAGAAAGCAAGCACGGAGGACGAGAATCGCTTTTGCCCTGCGTAGCGTTCCGGGCAGCGGGTAGAACCAGGCAGAGAATTCCCGGCTAGCAGCTTCCCTGTGGCGGGGAAGTGCAAACGTACACGTTTTCGGCCGAAAACGCGTTTTCTGGCGAAAACGCACACCACGGCTCTTTCTGAGAAAAAGCAAGCACGGAGGACGAGAATCGCTTTTGCCCTGCGTAGTGTTCCGGGCAGCGGGTAGAACGAGGCAGAGAATTCCCGGCTAGCAGCTTCCCTGTGGCCGGGAAGTGCAAACGTACACGTTTTCGGCCGAAAACGCGTTTTCCCGCAAAAACGCACACCACGGCTCTTTCTGAGAAAAAGCAAGCACGGAGGACGAGAATCGCTTTTGCCCTGCGTAGTGTTCCAGGCAGCGGGTAGAACCAGGCAGAGAATTCCCGGCTAGCAGCTTCCCTGTTGCCGGGAAGTGCAAACGTACACGTTTTCGGCCGAAAACGCGTTTTCCGGCGAAAACGCACACCACGGCTCTTTCTGAGAAAAAGCAAGCACGGAGGACGAGAATCGCTTTTGCCCTGCGTAGCGTTCCGGGCAGCGGGTAGAACCAGGCAGAGAATTCCAGGCTAGCAGCTTCCCTGTGGCCGGGAAGTGCAAACGTACACGTTTTCGGCCGAAAACGCGTTTTCCGGCGAAAACGCACACCACGGCTCTTTCTGAGAAAAAGCAAGCACGGAGGACGAGAATCGCTTTTGCCCTGCGTAGCGTTCCGGGCAGCGGGTAGAACCAGGCAGAGAATTCCCGGCTAGCAGCTTCCGTTTGGCGGGGAAGTGCAAACGTACACGTTTTCGGCCGAAAACGCGTTTTCCGGCGAAAACGCACACCACGGCTCTTTCTGAGAAAAAGCAAGCACGGAGGACGAGAATCGCTTTTGCCCTGCGTAGTGTTCCGGGCAGCGGGTAGAACCAGGCAGAGAATTCCCGGCTAGCAGCTTCCCTGTGGCGGGGAAGTGCAAACGTACACGTTTTCGGCCGAAAACGCGTTTTCCCGCGAAAACGCACACCACGGCTCTTTCTGAGAAAAAGCAAGCACGGAGGACGAGAATCGCTTTTGCCCTGCGTAGCGTTCCGGGCAGCGGGTAGAACCAGGCAGAGAATTCCCGGCTAGCAGCTTCCCTGTGGCCGGGAAGTGCAAACGTACACGTTTTCGGCCGAAAACGCGTTTTCCGGCGAAAACGCACACCACGGCTCTTTCTGAGAAAAAGCAAGAACGGAGGACGAGAATCGCTTTTGCCCTGCGTAGTGTTCCGGGCAGCGGGTAGAACCAGGCAGAGAATTCCCGGCTAGCAGCTTCCCTGTGGCGGGGAAGTGCAAACGTACACGTTTTCGGCCGAAAATGCGTTTTCCCGCGAAAACGCACACCACGGCTCTTTCTGAGAAAAAGCAAGCATGGAGGACGAGAATCGCTTTTGCCCTGCGTAGCGTTCCGGGCAGCGGGTAGAACCAGGCAGCGAATTCCCTGCTAGCAGCTTCCCTGTGGCCGGTAAGTGCAAACGTACACGTTTTCGGCCGAAAACGCGTTTTCCGGCGAAAACGCACACCACGGCTCTTTCTGAGAAAAAGCAAGCACGGAGGACGAGAATCGCTTTTGCCCTGCGTAGCGTTCCGGGCAGCGGGTAGAACCAGGCAGAGAATTCCCGGCTAGCAGCTTCCCTGTGGCCGGGAAGTGCAAACGTACACGTTTTCGGCCGAAAACGCGTTTTCTGGCGAAAACGCACACCACGGCTCTTTCTGAGAAAAAGCAAGCACGGAGGACGAGAATCGCTTTTGCCCTGCGAAGCGTTCCGGGCAGCGGGAAGAACCAGGCAGAGAATTCCCTGCTAGCAGCTTCCCTGTGGCCGGGAAGTACAAACGTACACGTTTTCGGCCGAAAACGCGTTTTCCCGCAAAAACGCACACCACGGCTCTTTCTGAGAAAAAGCAAGCACGGAGGACGAGAATCGCTTTTGCCCTGCGTAGCGTTCCGGGCAGCGGGTAGAACGAGGCAGAGAATTCCCGGCTAGCAGCTTCCCTGTGGCCGGGAAGTGCAAACGTACAGGTTTTCGGCCGAAAACGCGTTTTCCGGCGAAAACGCACACCACGGCTCTTTCTGAGAAAAAGCAAGCACGGAGGACGAGAATCGCTTTTGCCCTGCGTAGCGTTCCGGGCAGCGGGTAGAACCAGGCAGAGAATTCCCGGCTAGCAGCTTCCCTGTGGCCGGGAAGTGCAAACGTACACGTTTTCGCCGAAAACACGTTTTCCGGCGAAAACGCACACCACGGCTCTTTCTGAGAAAAAGCAAGCACGGAGGACGAGAATCGCTTTTGCCCTGCGTAGCGTTCCGGGCAGCGGGTAGAACCAGGCAGAGAATTCCCGTCTAGCAGCTTCCCTGTGGCCGGGAAGTGCAAACGTACACGTTTTCGGCCGAAAACGCGTTTACCGGCGAAAACGCACACCACGGCTCTTTCTGAGAGAAAGCAAGCACGGAGGACGAGAATCGCTTTTGCCCTGCGTAGCGTTCCGGGCAGCGGGTAGAACCAGGCAGAGAATTCCCGGCTAGCAGCTTCCCTGTGGCGGGGAAGTGCAAACGTACACGTTTTCGGCCGAAAACGCGTTTTCCGGCGAAAACGCACACCACGGCTCTTTCTGAGAAAAAGCAAGCACGGAGGACGAGAATCGCTTTTGCCCTGCGTAGTGTTCCGGGCAGCGGGTAGAACCAGGCAGAGAATTCCCGGCTAGCAGCTTCCCTGTGGCCGGGAAGTGCAAACGTACACGTTTTCGGCCGAAAAAGCGTTTTCCCGCAAAAACGCACACCACGGCTCTTTCTGAGAAAAAGCAAGCACGGAGGACGAGAATCGCTTTTGCCCTGCGTAGTGTTCCGGGCAGCGGGTAGAACCAGGCAGAGAATTCCCGGCTAGCAGCTTCCCTGTTGCCGGGAAGTGCAAACGTACACGTTTTCGGCCGAAAACGCGTTTTCCGGCGAAAACGCACACCACGGCTCTTTCTGAGAAAAAGCAAGCACGGAGGACGAGAATCGCTTTTGCCCTGCGTAGCGTTCCGGGCAGCGGGTAGAACCAGGCAGAGAATTCCCGGCTAGCAGCTTCCCTGTGGCGGGGAAGTGCAAACGTACACGTTTTCGGCCGAAAACGCGTTTTCCGGCGAAAAAGCACACCACGGCTCTTTCTGAGAAAAAGCAAGCACGGAGGACGAGAATCGCCTTTGCCCTGCGTAGCGTTCCGGGCAGCGAGTAGAACCAGGCAGAGAATTCCCTGCTATCAGCTTCCCTGTGGCGGGGAAGTGCAAACGTACACGTTTTCGGCCGAAAACGCGTTTTGCGGCGAAAACGCACACCACGGCTCTTTCTGAGATAAAGCAAGCACGGAGGACGAGAATCGCTTTTGCCCTGCGTAGCGTTCTGAGCAGCGGGTAGAACCAGGCAGAGAATTCGCGGCTAGCAGCTTCCCTGTGGCCGAGAAGTGCAAACGTACACGTTTTCGGCCTAAAACGCGTTTTCTGGCGAAAACGCACACCACAGCTCTTTCTGAGAAAAAGCAAGCACGGAGGACGAGAATCGCTTTTGCCCTGCGTAGTGTTCCGGGCAGCGGGAAGAACCAGGCAGAGAATTCCCGTCTAGCAGCTTCCCTGTGGCGGGGAAGTGCAAACGTACACGTTTTCGGCCGAAAACGCGTTTTCTGGCGAAAACGCACACCACGGCTCTTTCTGAGAAAAAGCAAGCACGGAGCACGAGAATCGCTTTTGCCCTGCGTAGCGTTCCGGGCAGCGGGTAGAACCAGGCAGAGAATTCCCGTCTAGCAGCTTCCCTGTGGCCGGGAAGTGCAAACGTACACGTTTTCGGCCGAAAACGCGTTTTCCCGCGAAAACGCACACCACGGCTCTTTCTGAGAAAAAGCAAGCATGGAGGACGAGAATCGCTTTTGCCCTGCGAAGCGTTCCGGGCAGCGGGAAGAACCAGGCAGAGAATTCCCTGCTAGCAGCTTCCCTGTGGCCGGTAAGTGCAAACGTACACGTTTTCGGCCGAAAACGCGTTTTCCGGCGAAAACGCACACCACGGCTCTTTCTGAGATAAAGCAAGCACGGAGGACGAGAATCGCTTTTGCCCTGCGTAGCGTTCTGAGCAGCGGGTAGAAATAGGCAGCGAATTGCCGGCTAGCAGCTTCCCTGTGGCCGGGAAGTGCAAACGTACACGTTTTCGGCCGAAAACTCGTTTTCCGGAGAAAAAGCACGCCACGGCTCTTTCTGAGAAAAAGCAAGCACGGAGGACGAAAATCGCTTTTGCCCTGCGTAGCGTTCCGGGCAGCGGGTAGAACCAGGCAGAGAATTCCCGGCTAGCAGCTTCCCTGTGGCCGGGAAGTGTAAACGTACACGTTTTCGGCCGAAAACGCGTTTTCCGGCGAAAACGCACACCACGGCTCTTTCTGAGAAAAAGCAAGCACGGAGGACGAGAATCGCTTTTGCCCTGCGTAGCGTTCCGGGCAGCGGGTAGAACCAGGCAGAGAATTCCCGGCTAGCAGCTTCCCTGTGGCGGGGAAGTGCAAACGTACACGTTTTCGGCCGAAAACGCGTTTTCCGGCGAAAACGCACACCACGGCTCTTTCTGAGAAAAAGCAAGCACGGAGGACGATAATCGCTTTTGCCCTGCGTAGCGTTCCGGGCAGCGGGTAGAACCAGGCAGAGAATTCCCGGCTAGCAGCTTCCCTGTGGCGGGGAAGTGCAAACGTACACGTTTTCGGCCGAAAATGCGTTTTCCCGCGAAAACGCACACCACGGCTCTTTCTGAGAAAAAGCAAGCATGGAGGACGAGAATCGCTTTTGCCCTGCGTAGCGTTCCGGGCAGCGGGTAGAACCAGGCAGCGAATTCCCTGCTAGCAGCTTCCCTGTGGCCGGTAAGTGCAAACGTACACGTTTTGGGCCGAAAACGCGTTTTGTGGCGAAAACGCACACCACGGCTCTTTCTGAGAAAAAGCAAGCACGGAGGACGAGAATCGCTTTTGCCCTGCGTAGCGTTCTGAGCAGCGGGTAGAAATAGGCAGCGAATTGCCGGCTAGCAGCTTCCCTGTGGCCGGGAAGTGCAAACGTACACGTTTTCAGCCGAAAACGCGTTTTCCGGCGAAAACGCACACCACGGCTCTTTCTGAGAAAAAGCAAGCACAGAGGACGAGAATCGCTTTTGCCCTGCGTAGCGTTCCAGGCAGCGGGTAGAACCAGGCAGAGAATTCCCGGCTAGCAGCTTCCCTGTGGCCGGGAAGTGCAAACGTACACGTTTTCGGCCGAAAACGCGTTTTCTGGCGAAAACGCACACCACGGCTCTTTCTGAGAAAAAGCAAGCACGGAGGACGAGAATCGCTTTTGCCCTGCGTAGTGTTCCGGGCAGCGGGTAGAACCAGGCAGAGAATTCCCGGCTAGCAGCTTCCCTGTGGCCGGGAAGTGCAAACGTACACGTTTTCGGCCGAAAACGTGTTTTCCGGCGAAAACGCACACCACGGCTCTTTCTGAGAAAAAGCAAGCACGGAGGACGAGAATCGCTTTTGCCCTGCGAAGCGTTCCGGGCAGCGGGAAGAACCAGGCAGAGAATTCCCTGCTAGCAGCTTCCCTGTGGCCGGGAAGTACAAACGTACACGTTTTCGGCCGAAAACACGTTTTCCTGCAAAAACGCACACCACGGCTCTTTCTGAGAAAAAGAAAGCACGGAGGACGAGAATCGCTTTTGCCCTGCGTAGCGTTCCGGGCAGCGGGTAGAACGAGGCAGAGAATTCCCGGCTAGCAGCTTCCCTGTGGCCGGGAAGTGCAAACGTACACGTTTTCGGCCGAAAACGCGTTTTCCCGCGAAAACGCACACCACGGCTCTTTCTGAGAAAAAGCAAGCACGGAGGACGAGAATCGCTTTTGCCCTGCGTAGCGTTCCGGGCAGCGGGTAGAACCAGGCAGAGAATTCCCGTCTAGCAGCTTCCCTGTGGCCGGGAAGTGCAAACGTACACGTTTTCGCCGAAAACACGTTTTCCGGCGAAAACGCACACCACGGCTCTTTCTGAGAAAAAGCAAGCACGGAGGACGAGAATCGCTTTTGCCCTGCGTAGCGTTCCGGGCAGCGGGTAGAACCAGGCAGAGAATTCCCGTCTAGCAGCTTCCCTGTGGCCGGGAAGTGCAAACGTACACGTTTTCGGCCGAAAACGCGTTTACCGGCGAAAACGCACACCACGGCTCTTTCTGAGAGAAAGCAAGCACGGAGGACGAGAATCGCTTTTGCCCTGCGTAGCGTTCCGGGCAGCGGGTAGAACCAGGCAGAGAATTCCCGGCTAGCAGCTTCCCTGTGGCGGGGAAGTGCAAACGTACACGTTTTCGGCCGAAAACGCGTTTTCTGGCGAAAACGCACACCACGGCTCTTTCTGAGAAAAAGCAAGCACGGAGGACGATAATCGCTTTTGCCCTGCGTAGTGTTCCGGGCAGCGGGTAGAACCAGGCAGAGAATTCCCGGCTAGCAGCTTCCCTGTGGCCGGGAAGTGCAAACGTACACGTTTTCTGCCGAAAAAGCGTTTTCCCGCAAAAACGCACACCACGGCTCTTTCTGAGAAAAAGCAAGCACGGAGGACGAGAATCGCTTTTGCCCTGCGTAGCGTTCCGGGCAGCGGGTAGAACCAGGCAGAGAATTCCCGTCTAGCAGCTTTCCTGTGGCCGGGAAGTGCAAACGTACAGGTTTTCGGCCGAAAACGCGTTTTCCGGCGAAAACGCACACCACGGCTCTTTCTGAGAAAAAGCAAGCACGGAGGACGAGAATCGCTTTTGCCCTGCGTAGCGTTCCGGGCAGCGGGTAGAACCAGGCAGCGAATTCCCTGCTAGCAGCTTCCCTGTGGCCGGTAAGTGCAAACGTACACGTTTTCGGCCGAAAACGCGTTTTCCGGCGAAAACGCACACCACGGCTCTTTCTGAGATAAAGCAAGCACGGAGGACGAGAATCGCTTTTGCCCTGCGTAGCGTTCTGAGCAGCGGGTAGAAATAGGCAGCGAATTGCCGGCTAGCAGCTTCCCTGTGGCCGGGAAGTGCAAACGTACACGTTTTCGGCCGAAAACTCGTTTTCCGGAGAAAAAGCACGCCACGGCTCTTTCTGAGAAAAAGCAAGCACGGAGGACGAAAATCGCTTTTGCCCTGCGTAGCGTTCCGGGCAGCGGGTAGAACCAGGCAGAGAATTCCCGGCTAGCAGCTTCCCTGTGGCCGGGAAGTGTAAACGTACACGTTTTCGGCCGAAAACGCGTTTTCCGGCGAAAACGCACACCACGGCTCTTTCTGAGAAAAAGCAAGCACGGAGGACGAGAATCGCTTTTGCCCTGCGTAGCGTTCCGGGCAGCGGGTAGAACCAGGCAGAGAATTCCCGGCTAGCAGCTTCCCTGTGGCGGGGAAGTGCAAACGTACACGTTTTCGGCCGAAAACGCGTTTTGCGGCGAAAACGCACACCACGGCTCTTTCTGAGAAAAAGCAAGCACGGAGGACGATAATCGCTTTTGCCCTGCGTAGTGTTCCGGGCAGCGGGTAGAACCAGGCAGAGAATTCCCGGCTAGCAGCTTCCCTGTGGCGGGGAAGTGCAAACGTACACGTTTTCGGCCGAAAATGCGTTTTCCCGCGAAAACGCACACCACGGCTCTTTCTGAGAAAAAGCAAGCATGGAGGACGAGAATCGCTTTTGCCCTGCGTAGCGTTCCGGGCAGCGGGTAGAACCAGGCAGCGAATTCCCTGCTAGCAGCTTCCCTGTGGCCGGTAAGTGCAAACGTACACGTTTTCGGCCGAAAACGCGTTTTGTGGCGAAAACGCACACCACGGCTCTTTCTGAGAAAAAGCAAGCACGGAGGACGAGAATCGCTTTTGCCCTGCGTAGCGTTCTGAGCAGCGGGTAGAAATAGGCAGCGAATTGCCGGCTAGCAGCTTCCCTGTGGCCGGGAAGTGCAAACGTACACGTTTTCAGCCGAAAACGCGTTTTCCGGCGAAAACGCACACCACGGCTCTTTCTGAGAAAAAGCAAGCACGGAGGACGAGAATCGCTTTTGCCCTGCGTAGCGTTCCGGGCAGCGGGTAGAACCAGGCAGAGAATTCCCGGCTAGCAGCTTCCCTGTGGCCGGGAAGTGCAAACGTACACGTTTTCGGCCGAAAACGCGTTTTCTGGCGAAAACGCACACCACGGCTCTTTCTGAGAAAAAGCAAGCACGGAGGACGAGAATCGCTTTTGCCCTGCGTAGTGTTCCGGGCAGCGGGTAGAACCAGGCAGAGAATTCCCGGCTAGCAGCTTCCCTGTGGCCGGGAAGTGCAAACGTACACGTTTTCGGCCGAAAACGTGTTTTCCGGCGAAAACGCACACCACGGCTCTTTCTGAGAAAAAGCAAGCACGGAGGACGAGAATCGCTTTTGCCCTGCGAAGCGTTCCGGGCAGCGGGAAGAACCAGGCAGAGAATTCCCTGCTAGCAGCTTCCCTGTGGCCGGGAAGTACAAACGTACACGTTTTCGGCCGAAAACGCGTTTTCCTGCAAAAACGCACACCACGGCTCTTTCTGAGAAAAAGAAAGCACGGAGGACGAGAATCGCTTTTGCCCTGCGTAGCGTTCCGGGCAGCGGGTAGAACGAGGCAGAGAATTCCCGGCTAGCAGCTTCCCTGTGGCCGGGAAGTGCAAACGTACACGTTTTCGGCCGAAAACGCGTTTTCCGGCGAAAACGCACACCACGGCTCTTTCTGAGAAAAAGCAAGCACGGAGGACGAGAATCGCTTTTGCCCTGCGTAGCGTTCCGGGCAGCGGGTAGAACCAGGCAGAGAATTCCCGTCTAGCAGCTTCCCTGTGGCCGGGAAGTGCAAACGTACACGTTTTCGCCGAAAACACGTTTTCCGGCGAAAACGCACACCACGGCTCTTTCTGAGAAAAAGCAAGCACGGAGGACGAGAATCGCTTTTGCCCTGCGTAGCGTTCCGGGCAGCGGGTAGAACCAGGCAGCGAATTCCCTGCTAGCAGCTTCCCTGTGGCCGGGAAGTGCAAACGTACACGTTTTCGGCCGAAAACGCGTTTACCGGCGAAAACGCACACCACGGCTCTTTCTGAGAGAAAGCAAGCACGGAGGACGAGAATCGCTTTTGCCCTGCGTAGCGTTCCGGGCAGCGGGTAGAACCAGGCAGAGAATTCCCGGCTAGCAGCTTCCCTGTGGCGGGGAAGTGCAAACGTACACGTTTTCGGCCGAAAACGCGTTTTCTGGCGAAAACGCACACCACGGCTCTTTCTGAGAAAAAGCAAGCACGGAGGACGATAATCGCTTTTGCCCTGCGTAGTGTTCCGGGCAGCGGGTAGAACCAGGCAGAGAATTCCCGGCTAGCAGCTTCCCTGTGGCCGGGAAGTGCAAACGTACACGTTTTCGGCCGAAAAAGCGTTTTCCCGCAAAAACGCACACCACGGCTCTTTCTGAGAAAAAGCAAGCACGGAGGACGAGAATCGCTTTTGCCCTGCGTAGCGTTCCGGGCAGCGGGTAGAACCAGGCAGAGAATTCCCGTCTAGCAGCTTTCCTGTGGCCGGGAAGTGCAAACGTACACGTTTTCGGCCGAAAACGCGTTTTCCGGCGAAAACGCACACCACGGCTCTTTCTGAGAAAAAGCAAGCACGGAGGACGAGAATCGCTTTTGCCCTGCGTAGCGTTCCGGGCAGCGGGTAGAACCAGGCAGAGAATTCCCGGCTAGCAGCTTCCCTGTGGCCGGGAAGTGCAAACGTACACGTTTTCGGCCGAAAACGCGTTTTCCCGCGAAAACGCACACCACGGCTCTTTCTGAGAAAAAGCAAGCACGGAGGACGAGAATCGCTTTTGCCCTGCGTAGCGTTCCGGGCAGCGGGTAGAACCAGGCAGAGAATTCCCGGCTAGCAGCTTCCCTGTGGCGGGGAAGTGCAAACGTACACGTTTTCGGCCGAAAACGCGTTTTCCGGCGAAAAAGCACACCACGGCTCTTTCTGAGAAAAAGCAAGCACGGAGGACGAGAATCGCTTTTGCCCTGCGTAGCGTTCCGGGCAGCGGGTAGAACCAGGCAGCGAATTCCCTGCTATCAGCTTCCCTGTGGCGGGGAAGTGCAAACGTACACGTTTTCGGCCGAAAACGCGTTTTCCGGCGAAAACGCACACCACGGCTCTTTCTGAGATAAAGCAAGCACGGAGGACGAGAATCGCTTTTGCCCTGCGTAGCGTTCTGAGCAGCGGGTAGAACCAGGCAGAGAATTCCCGGCTAGCAGCTTCCCTGTGGCGGGGAAGTGCAAACGTACACGTTTTCGGCCGAAAACGCGTTTTCTGGCGAAAAAGCACACCACGGCTCTTTCTGAGAAAAAGCAAGCACGGAGGACGATAATCGCTTTTGCTCTGCGTAGTGTTCCGGGCAGCGGGTAGAACCGGGCAGAGAATTCCCGTCTAGCAGCTTCCCTGTGGCGGGGAAGTGCAAACGTACACGTTTTCGGCCGAAAACGCGTTTTCCGGCGAAAACGCACACCACGGCTCTTTCTGAGAAAAAGCAAGCACGGAGGACGAGAATCGCTTTTGCCCTGCGTAGCGTTCCGGGCAGCGGGTAGAACCAGGCAGAGAATTCCCGGCTAGCAGCTTCCCTGTGGCGGGGAAGTGCAAACGTACACGTTTTCGGCCGAAAATGCGTTTTCCCGCGAAAACGCACACCACGGCTCTTTCTGAGAAAAAGCAAGCATGGAGGACGAGAATCGCTTTTGCCCTGCGTAGCGTTCCGGGCAGCGGGTAGAACCAGGCAGCGAATTCCCTGCTAGCAGCTTCCCTGTGGCCGGTAAGTGCAAACGTACACGTTTTCGGCCGAAAACGCGTTTTGCGGCGAAAACGCACACCACGGCTCTTTCTGAGAAAAAGCAAGCACGGAGGACGAGAATCGCTTTTGCCCTGCGTAGCGTTCTGAGCAGCGGGTAGAAATAGGCAGCGAATTGCCGGCTAGCAGCTTCCCTGTGGCCGGGAAGTGCAAACGTACACGTTTTCGGCCGAAAACGCGTTTTCCGGAGAAAAAGCACGCCACGGCTCTTTCTGAGAAAAAGCAAGCACGGAGGACGAAAATCGCTTTTGCCCTGCGTAGCGTTCCGGGCAGCGGGTAGAACCAGGCAGAGAATTCCCGGCTAGCAGCTTCCCTGTGGCCGGGAAGTGTAAACGTACACGTTTTCGGCCGAAAACGCGTTTTCCGGCGAAAACGCACACCACGGCTCTTTCTGAGAAAAAGCAAGCACGGAGGACGAGAATCGCTTTTGCCCTGCGTAGCGTTCCGGGCAGCGGGTAGAACCAGGCAGAGAATTCCCGGCTAGCAGCTTCCCTGTGGCGGGGAAGTGCAAACGTACACGTTTTCGGCCGAAAACGCATTTTCTGGCGAAAACGCACACCACGGCTCTTTCTGAGAAAAAGCAAGCACGGAGGACGAGAATCGCTTTTGCCCTGCGTAGTGTTCCGGGCAGCGGGTAGAACCAGGCAGAGAATTCCCGGCTAGCAGCTTCCCTGTGGCCGGGAAGTGCAAACGTACTACGTTTTCGGCCGAAAACGCGTTTTCCGGCGAAAACGCACACCACGGCTCTTTCTGAGAAAAAGCAAGCACGGAGGACGAGAATCGCTTTTGCCCTGCGTAGCGTTCCGGGCAGCGGGTAGAACCAGGCAGAGAATTCCCGGCTAGCAGCTTCCCTGTGGCCGGGAAGTGCAAACGTAAACGTTTTCGGCCGAAAACGCGTTTTCCGGCGAAAACGCACACCACGGCTCTTTCTGAGAAAAAGCAAGCACGGAGGACGAGAATCGCTTTTGCCCTGCGTAGTAGTTCCGGGTAGCGGGTAGAACCAGGCAGAGAATTCCCGGCTAGCAGCTTCCCTGTGGCGGGGAAGTGCAAACGTACACGTTTTCGGCCGAAAATGCGTTTTCCGGCGAAAACGCACACCACGGCTCTTTCTGAGAAAAAGCAAGCATGGAGGACGAGAATCGCTTTTGCCCTGCGTAGCGTTCCGGGCAGCGGGTAGAACCAGGCAGCGAATTCCCTGCTAGCAGCTTCCCTGTGCCTGGTAAGTGCAAACGTACACGTTTTCGGCCGAAAACGCGTTTTGCGGCGAAAACGCACACCACGGCTCTTTCTGAGAAAAAGCAAGCACGGAGGACGAGAATCGCTTTTGCCCTGCGTAGCGTTCTGAGCAGCGGGTAGAAATAGGCAGCGAATTGCCGGCTAGCAGCTTCCCTGTGGCCGGGAAGTGCAAACGTACACGTTTTCGGCCGAAAACGCGTTTTCCGGAGAAAAAGCACGCCACGGCTCTTTCTGAGAAAAAGCAAGCACGGAGGACGACAATCGCTTTTGCCCTGCGTAGCGTTCCGGGCAGCGGGTAGAACCAGGCAGAGAATTCCCGGCTAGCAGCTTCCCTGTGGCCGGGAAGTGCAAACGTACACGTTTTCGGCCGAAAACGCGTTTTCCGGCGAAAACGCACACCACGGCTCTTTCTGAGAAAAAGCAAGCACGGAGGACGAGAATCGCTTTTGCCCTGCGTAGCGTTCCGGGCAGCGGGTAGAACGAGGCAGAGAATTCCCGGCTAGCAGCTTCCCTGTGGCGGGGAAGTGCAAACGTACACGTTTTCGGCCGAAAACGCGTTTTCCGTCGAAAAAGCACACCATGGCTCTTTCTGAGAAAAAGCAAGCACGGAGGACGAGAATCGCTTTTGCCCTGCGTAGTGTTCCGGGCAGCGGGTAGAACCAGGCAGAGAATTCCCGGCTAGCAGCTTCCCTGTGGCCGGGAAGTGCAAACGTACAAGTTTTCGGCCGAAAACGCGTTTACCGGCGAAAACGCACACCACGGCTCTTTCTGAGAAAAAGCAAGCACGGAGGACGAGAATCGCTTTTGCCCTGCGTAGCGTTCCGGGCAGCGGGTAGAACCAGGCAGAGAATTCCCGGCTAGCAGCTTCCCTGTGGCCGGGAAGTGCAAACGTACACGTTTTCGGCCGAAAACGCGTTTTCCCGCGAAAACGCACACCACGGCTCTTTCTGAGAAAAAGCAAGCATGGAGGACGAGAATCGCTTTTGCCCTGCGTAGCGTTCCGGGCAGCGGGTAGAACCAGGCAGCGAATTCCCTGCTAGCAGCTTCCCTGTGGCCGGGAAGTGCAAACGTACACGTTTTCGGCCGAAAACAAGTTTTGCGGCGAAAACGCACACCACGGCTCTTTCTGAGAAAAAGCAAGCACGGAGGACGAGAATCGCTTTTGCCCTGCGTAGCGTTCTGAGCAGCGGGTAGAAATAGGCAGCGAATTGCCGGCTAGCAGCTTCCCTGTGGCCGGGAAGTGCAAACGTACACGTTTTCGGCCGAAAACGCGTTTTCCGGAGAAAAAGCACACCATGGCTCTTTCTGAGAAAAAGCAAGCACGGAGGACGAGAATCGCTTTTGCCCTGCGTAGCGTTCCGGGCAGCGGGTAGAACCAGGCAGAGAATTCCCGGCTAGCAGCTTCCCTGTGGCCGGGAAGTGCAAACGTACACGTTTTCGGCCGAAAACGCGTTTTCCGGCGAAAACGCACACCACGGCTCTTTCTGAGAAAAAGCAAGCACGGAGGACGAGAATCGCTTTTGCCCTGCGTAGCGTTCCGGGCAGCGGGTAGAACCAGGCAGAGAATTCCCGTCTAGCAGCTTCCCTGTGGCGGGGAAGTGCAAACGTACACGTTTTCGGCCGAAAACGCGTTTTCCGGCGAAAACGCACACCACGGCTCTTTCTGAGAAAAAGCAAGCACGGAGGACGAGAATCGCTTTTGCCCTGCGTAGCGTTCCGGGCAGCGGGTAGAACCAGGCAGAGAATTCCCGGCTAGCATCTTCCCTGTGGCCGGGAAGTGCAAACGTACAGGTTTTCGGCCGAAAACGCGTTTTCCGGCGAAAACGCACACCACGGCTCTTTCTGAGAAAAAGCAAGCACGGAGGACGAGAATCGCTTTTGCCCTGCGTAGCGTTCCGGGCAGCGAGTAGAACCAGGCAGAGAATTCCCGGCTAGCAGCTTCCCTGTGGCCGGGAAGTGCAAACGTACACGTTTTCGGCCGAAAACGCGTTTTCCGGCGAAAACGCACACCACGGCTCTTTCTGAGAAAAAGCAAGCACGGAGGACGAGAATCGCTTTTGCCCTGCGTAGCGTTCCGGGCAGCGGGTAGAACGAGGCAGAGAATTCCCGGCTAGCAGCTTCCCTGTGGCCGGGAAGTGCAAACGTACACGTTTTCGGCCGAAAATGCGTTTTCCGGCGAAAACGCACACCACGGCTCTTTCTGAGAAAAAGCAAGCACGGAGGACGAGAATCGCTTTTGCCCTGCGTAGCGTTCCGGGCAGCGGGTAGAACCAGGCAGAGAATTCCCGGCTAGCAGCTTCCCTGTGGCGGGGAAGTGCAAACGTACACGTTTTCGGCCGAAAACGCGTTTTCCGGCGAAAACGCACACCACGGCTCTTTCTGAGAAAAAGCAAGCACGGAGGACGAGAATCGCTTTTGCCCTGCGTAGTGTTCCGGGCAGCGGGTAGAACCAGGCAGAGAATTCCCGGCTAGCAGCTTCCCTGTGGCCGGGAAGTGCAAACGTACACGTTTTCGGCCGAAAACGCGTTTTCCGGCGAAAAAGCACACCATGGCTCTTTCTGAGAAAAAGCAAGCACGGAGGACGAGAATCGCTTTTGCCCTGCGTAGCGTTCCGGGCAGCGGGTATAACCAGGCAGAGAATTCCCGGCTAGCAGCTTCCCTGTGGCCGGGAAGTGCAAACGTACACGTTTTCGGCCGAAAACGCGTTTTCCGGCGAAAACGCACACCACGGCTCTTTCTGAGAAAAAGCAAGCACGGAGGACGAGAATCGCTTTTGCCCTGCGTAGCGTTCCGGGCAGCGGGTAGAACCAGGCAGAGAATTCCCGGCTAGCAGCTTCCCTGTGGCCGGGAAGTGCAAACGTACACGTTTTCGGCCGAAAATGCGTTTTCTGGCGAAAACGCACACCACGGCTCTTTCTGAGAAAAAGCAAGCACGGAGGACGAGAATCGCTTTTGCCCTGCGTAGCGTTCCGGGCAGCGGGTAGAACCAGGCAGAGAATTCCCGGCTATCAGCTTCCCTGTGGCGGGGAAGTGCAAACGTACACGTTTTCGGCCGAAAACGCGTTTTCCGGCGAAAACGCACACCACGGCTCTTTCTGAGAAAAAGCAAGCACGGAGGACGAGAATCGCTTTTGCCCTGCGTAGCGTTCCGGGCAGCGGGTAGAACCAGGCAGAGAATTCCCGGCTAGCAGCTTCCCTGTGGCCGGGAAGTGCAAACGTACACGTTTTCGGCCGAAAACGCGTTTTCTAGCGAAAACGCACACCACGGCTCTTTCTGAGAAAAAGCAAGCACGGAGGACGAGAATCGCTTTTGCCCTGCGTAGCGTTCTGAGCAGCGGGTAGAAATAGGCAGCGAATTGCCGGCTAGAAGCTTCCCTGTGGCCGGGAAGTGCAAACGTACACGTTTCCGGCCGAAAACGCGTTTTCCGGAGAAAAAGCACACCATGGCTCTTTCTGAGAAAAAGCAAGCACGGAGGACGAGAATCGCTTTTGCCCTGCGTAGCGTTCCGGGCAGCGGGTAGAACCAGGCAGAGAATTCCCGTCTAGCAGCTTCCCTGTGGCGGGGAAGTGCAAACGTACACGTTTTCGGCCGAAAACGCGTTTTCCGGCGAAAACGCACACCACGGCTCTTTCTGAGAAAAAGCAAGCACGGAGGACGAGAATCGCTTTTGCCCTGCGTAGCGTTCTGAGCAGCGGGTAGAAATAGGCAGCGAATTGCCGGCTAGCAGCTTCCCTGTGGCCGGGAAGTGCAAACGTACACGTTTTCGGCCGAAAAAGCGTTTTCCGCCGAAAAAGCACACCATGGCTCTTTCTGAGAAAAAGCAAGCACGGAGGACGAGAATCGCTTTTGCCCTGCGTAGCGTTCCGGGCAGCGGGTAGAACCAGGCAGAGAATTCCCGGCTAGCAGCTTCCCTGTGGCCGGGAAGTGCAAACGTACAGGTTTTCGGCCGAAAACGCGTTTTCCGGCGAAAACGCACACCACGGCTCTTTCTGAGAAAAAGCAAGCACGGAGGACGAGAATCGCTTTTGCCCTGCGTAGCGTTCCGGGCAGCGGGTAGAACCAGGCAGAGAATTCCCGGCTAGCAGCTTCCCTGTGGCCGGGAAGTGCAAACGTACACGTTTTCGGCCGAAAACGCGTTTTCTGGCGAAAACACACACCACGGCTCTTTCTGAGAAAAAGCAAGCACGGAGGACGAGAATCGCTTTTGCCCAGCGTAGCGTTCCGGGCAGCGGGTAGAACCAGGCAGAGAATTCCCGGCTAGCAGCTTCCCTGTGGCGGGGAAGTGCAAACGTACACGTTTTCGGCCGAAAACGCGTTTTCTGGCGAAAACGCACACCACGGCTCTTTCTGAGAAAAAGCAAGCACGGAGGACGAGAATCGCTTTTGCCCTGCGTAGCGTTCTGAGCAGCGGGTAGAAATAGGCAGCGAATTCCCGGCTAGCAGCTTCCCTGTGGCCGGGAAGTGCAAACGTACACGTTTTCGGCCGAAAACGTGTTTTCTGGCGAAAACGCACACCACGGCTCTTTCTGAGAAAAAGCAAGCACGGAGGACGAGAATCGCTTTTGCCCTGCGTAGCGTTCTGAGCAGCGGGTAGAAATAGGCAGCGAATTGCCGGCTAGAAGCTTCCCTGTGGCGGGGAAGTGCAAACGTACACGTTTCCGGCCGAAAACGCGTTTTCCGGAGAAAAAGCACACCATGGCTCTTTCTGAGAAAAAGCAAGCACGGAGGACGAGAATCGCTTTTGCCCTGCGTAGCGTTCCGGGCAGCGGGTAGAACCAGGTAGAGAATTCCCGTCTAGCAGCTTCCCTGTGGCGGGGAAGTGCAAACGTACACGTTTTCGGCCGAAAACGCGTTTTCCGGCGAAAACGCACACCACGGCTCTTTCTGAGAAAAAGCAAGCACGGAGGACGAGAATCGCTTTTGCCCTGCGTAGCGTTCTGAGCAGCGGGTAGAAATAGGCAGCGAATTGCCGGCTAGCAGCTTCCCTGTGGCCGGGAAGTGCAAACGTACACGTTTTCGGCCGAAAAAGCGTTTTCCGCCGAAAAAGCACACCATGGCTCTTTCTGAGAAAAAGCAAGCACGGAGGACGAGAATCGCTTTTGCCCTGCGTAGCGTTCCGGGCAGCGGGTAGAACCAGGCAGAGAATTCCCGGCTAGCAGCTTCCCTGTGGCCGGGAAGTGCAAACGTACACGTTTTCGGCCGAAAACGCTTTTTCCCGCGAAAACGCACACCACGGCTCTTTCTGAGAAAAAGCAAGCACGGAGGACGAGAATCGCTTTTGCCCTGCTTAGCGTTCCGGGCAGCGGGTAGAACCAGGCAGAGAATTCCCGGCTAGCAGCTTCCCTGTGGCCGGGAAGTGCAAACGTACAGGTTTTCGGCCGAAAACGCGTTTTCCGGCGAAAACGCACACCACGGCTCTTTCTGAGAAAAAGCAAGCACGGAGGACGAGAATCGCTTTTGCCCTGCGTAGCGTTCCGGGCAGCGGGTAGAACCAGGCAGAGAATTCCCGGCTAGCAGCTTCCCTGTGGCCGGGAAGTGCAAACGTACACGTTTTCGGCCGAAAACGCGTTTTCTGGCGAAAACGCACACCACGGCTCTTTCTGAGAAAAAGCAAGCACGGAGGACGAGAATCGCTTTTGCCCAGCGTAGCGTTCCGGGCAGCGGGTAGAACCAGGCAGAGAATTCCCGGCTAGCAGCTTCCCTGTGGCGGGGAAGTGCAAACGTACACGTTTTCGGCCGAAAACGCGTTTTCTGGCGAAAACGCACACCACGGCTCTTTCTGAGAAAAAGCAAGCACGGAGGACGAGAATCGCTTTTGCCCTGCGTAGCGTTCTGAGCAGCGGGTAGAAATAGGCAGCGAATTGCCGGCTAGCAGCTTCCCTGTGGCCGGGAAGTGCAAACGTACACGTTTTCGGCCGAAAACCCGTTTACCTGCGAAAACGCACACCACGGCTCTTTCTGAGAAAAAGCAAGCACGGAGGACGAGAATCGCTTTTGCCCTGCGTAGCGTTCAGAGCAGCGGGTAGAAATAGGCAGCGAATTGCCGGCTAGCAGCTTCCCTGTGGCGGGGAAGTGCAAACGTACACGTTTTCGGCCGAAAACGCGTTTTCCCGCGAAAACGCACACCACGGCTCTTTCTGAGAAAAAGCATGCACGGAGGACGAGAATCGCTTTTGCCCTGCGTAGTGTTCCGGGCAGCGGGTAGAACCAGGCAGAGAATTCCCGGCTAGCAGCTTCCCTGTGGCGGGGAAGTGCAAACGTACACGTTTTCGGCCGAAAACGCGTTTTCTGGCGAAAACGCACACCACGGCTCTTTCTGAGAAAAAGCAAGCACGGAGGACGAGAATCGCTTTTGCCCTGCGTAGTGTTCCGGGCAGCGGGTAGAACCAGGCAGAGAATTCCCGGCTAGCAGCTTCCCTGTGGCCGGGAAGTGCAAACGTACACGTTTTCGGCCGAAAACGCGTTTTCCGGCGAAAACGCACACCACGGCTCTTTCTGAGAAAAAGCAAGCACGGAGGACGAGAATCGCTTTTGCCCTGCGTAGCGTTCCGGGCAGCGGGTAGAACCAGGCAGAGAATTCCCGGCTAGCAGCTTCCCTGTGGCCGGGAAGTGCAAACGTACACGTTTTCGGCCGAAAACGCGTTTTCCGGCGAAAACGCACACCACGGCTCTTTCTGAGAAAAAGCAAGCACGGAGGACGAGAATCGCTTTTGCCCTGCGTAGCGTTCCGGGCAGCGGGTAGAACCAGGCAGAGAATTGCCGGCTAGCAGCTTCCCTGTGGCCGGGAAGTGCAAACGTACAGGTTTTCGGCCGAAAAAGCGTTTTCCGCCGAAAAAGCACACCATGGCTCTTTCTGAGAAAAAGCAAGCACGGAGGACGAGAATCGCTTTTGCCCTGCGTAGCGTTCCGGGCAGCGGGTAGAACCAGGCAGAGAATTCCCGGCTAGCAGCTTCCCTGTGGCCGGGAAGTGCAAACGTACACGTTTTCGGCCGAAAACGCTTTTTCCCGCGAAAACGCACACCACGGCTCTTTCTGAGAAAAAGCAAGCACGGAGGACGAGAATCGCTTTTGCCCTGCTTAGCGTTCCGGGCAGCGGGTAGAACCAGGCAGAGAATTCCCGGCTAGCAGCTTCCCTGTGGCCGGGAAGTGCAAACGTACAGGTTTTCGGCCGAAAACGCGTTTTCCGGCGAAAACGCACACCACGGCTCTTTCTGAGAAAAAGCAAGCACGGAGGACGAGAATCGCTTTTGCCCTGCGTAGCGTTCCGGGCAGCGGGTAGAACCAGGCAGAGAATTCCCGGCTAGCAGCTTCCCTGTGGCCGGGAAGTGCAAACGTACACGTTTTCGGCCGAAAACGCGTTTTCTGGCGAAAACGCACACCACGGCTCTTTCTGAGAAAAAGCAAGCACGGAGGACGAGAATCGCTTTTGCCCAGCGTAGCGTTCCGGGCAGCGGGTAGAACCAGGCAGAGAATTCCCGGCTAGCAGCTTCCCTGTGGCGGGGAAGTGCAAACGTACACGTTTTCGGCCGAAAACGCGTTTTCCCGCGAAAACGCACACCACGGCTCTTTCTGAGAAAAAGCAAGCACGGAGGACGAGAATCGCTTTTGCCCTGCGTAGCGTTCTGAGCAGCGGGTAGAAATAGGCAGCGAATTGCCGGCTAGCAGCTTCCCTGTGGCCGGGAAGTGCAAACGTACACGTTTTCGGCCGAAAACCCGTTTACCTGCGAAAACGCACACCACGGCTCTTTCTGAGAAAAAGCAAGCACGGAGGACGAGAATCGCTTTTGCCCTGCGTAGCGTTCCGGGCAGCGGGTAGAACCAGGCAGAGAATTCCCGGCTAGCAGCTTCCCTGTGGCGGGGAAGTGCAAACGTACATATTTTCGGCCGAAAACGCGTTTTCCGGCGAAAACGCACACCACGGCTCTTTCTGAGAAAAAGCAAGCACGGAGGACGAGAATCGCTTTTGCCCTGCGTAGTGTTCCGGGCAGCGGGTAGAACCAGGCAGAGAATTCCCGGCTAGCAGCTTCCCTGTGGCGGGGAAGTGCAAACGTACACGTTTTCGGCCGAAAACGCGTTTTCTGGCGAAAACGCACACCACGGCTCTTTCTGAGAAAAAGCAAGCACGGAGGACGAGAATCGCTTTTGCCCTGCGTAGTGTTCCGGGCAGCGGGTAGAACCAGGCAGAGAATTCCCGGCTAGCAGCTTCCCTGTGGCCGGGAAGTGCAAACGTACACGTTTTCGGCCGAAAACGCGTTTTCCGGCGAAAACGCACACCACGGCTCTTTCTGAGAAAAAGCAAGCACGGAGGACGAGAATCGCTTTTGCCCTGCGTAGCGTTCCGGGCAGCGGGTAGAACCAGGCAGAGAATTCCCGGCTAGCAGCTTCCCTGTGGCCGGGAAGTGCAAACGTACAGGTTTTCGGCCGAAAACGCGTTTTCCGGCGAAAACGCACACCACGGCTCTTTCTGAGAAAAAGCAAGCACGGAGGACGAGAATCGCTTTTGCCCTGCGTAGCGTTCCGGGCAGCGGGTAGAACCAGGCAGAGAATTGCCGGCTAGCAGCTTCCCTGTGGCCGGGAAGTGCAAACGTACACGTTTTCGGCCGAAAACGCGTTTTCCGGCGAAAACGCACACCACGGCTCTTTCTGAGAAAAAGCAAGCACGGAGGACGAGAATCGCTTTTGCCCTGCGTAGCGTTCCGGGCAGCGGGTAGAACCAGGCAGAGAATTCCCGGCTAGCAGCTTCCCTGTGGCCGGGAAGTGCAAACGTACACGTTTTCGGCCGAAAACGCGTTTTCTGGCGAAAACGCACACCACGGCTCTTTCTGAGAAAAAGCAAGCACGGAGGACGAGAATCGCTTTTGCCCTGCGTAGCGTTCCGGGCAGCGGGTATAACCAGGCAGAGAATTCCCGGCTAGCAGCTTCCCTGTGGCCGGGAAGTGCAAACGTACACGTTTTCGGCCGAAAACGCGTTTTCTGGCGAAAACGCACACCACGGCTCTTTCTGAGAAAAAGCAAGCACGGAGGACGAGAATCGCTTTTGCCCTGCGTAGCGTTCTGAGCAGCGGGTAGAAATAGGCAGCGAATTGCCGGCTAGAAGCTTCCCTGTGGCCGGGAAGTGCAAAAGTACACGTTTCCGGCCGAAAACGCGTTTTCCGGAGAAAAAGCACACCATGGCTCTTTCTGAGAAAAAGCAAGCACGGAGGACGAGAATCGCTTTTGCCCTGCGTAGCGTTCCGGGCAGCGGGTAGAACCAGGTAGAGAATTCCCGTCTAGCAGCTTCCCTGTGGCGGGGAAGTGCAAACGTACACGTTTTCGGCCGAAAACGCGTTTTCCGGCGAAAACGCACACCACGGCTCTTTCTGAGAAAAAGCAAGCACGGAGGACGAGAATCGCTTTTGCCCTGCGTAGCGTTCTGAGCAGCGGGTAGAAATAGGCAGCGAATTGCCGGCTAGCAGCTTCCCTGTGGCCGGGAAGTGCAAACGTACACGTTTTCGGCCGAAAAAGCGTTTTCCGCCGAAAAAGCACACCATGGCTCTTTCTGAGAAAAAGCAAGCACGGAGGACGAGAATCGCTTTTGCCCTGCGTAGCGTTCCGGGCAGCGGGTAGAACCAGGCAGAGAATTCCCGGCTAGCAGCTTCCCTGTGGCCGGGAAGTGCAAACGTACACGTTTTCGGCCGAAAACGCTTTTTCCCGCGAAAACGCACACCACGGCTCTTTCTGAGAAAAAGCAAGCACGGAGGACGAGAATCGCTTTTGCCCTGCTTAGCGTTCCGGGCAGCGGGTAGAACCAGGCAGAAAATTCCCGGCTAGCAGCTTCCCTGTGGCCGGGAAGTGCAAACGTACAGGTTTTCGGCCGAAAACGCGTTTTCCGGCGAAAACGCACACCACGGCTCTTTCTGAGAAAAAGCAAGCACGGAGGACGAGAATCGCTTTTGCCCTGCGTAGCGTTCCGGGCAGCGGGTAGAACCAGGCAGAGAATTCCCGGCTAGCAGCTTCCCTGTGGCCGGGAAGTGCAAACGTACACGTTTTCGGCCGAAAACGCGTTTTCTGGCGAAAACGCACACCACGGCTCTTTCTGAGAAAAAGCAAGCACGGAGGACGAGAATCGCTTTTGCCCAGCGTAGCGTTCCGGGCAGCGGGTAGAACCAGGCAGAGAATTCCCGGCTAGCAGCTTCCCTGTGGCGGGGAAGTGCAAACGTACACGTTTTCGGCCGAAAACGCGTTTTCTGGCGAAAACGCAAACCACGGCTCTTTCTGAGAAAAAGCAAGCACGGAGGACGAGAATCGCTTTTGCCCTGCGTAGCGTTCTGAGCAGCGGGTAGAAATAGGCAGCGAATTGCCGGCTAGCAGCTTCCCTGTGGCCGGGAAGTGCAAACGTACACGTTTTCGGCCGAAAACCCGTTTACCTGCGAAAACGCACACCACGGCTCTTTCTGAGAAAAAGCAAGCACGGAGGACGAGAATCGCTTTTGCCCTGCGTAGCGTTCCGGGCAGCGGGTAGAACCAGGCAGAGAATTCCCGGCTAGCAGCTTCCCTGTGGCGGGGAAGTGCAAACGTACACGTTTTCGGCCGAAAACGCGTTTTCCGGCGAAAACGCACACCACGGCTCTTTCTGAGAAAAAGCAAGCACGGAGGACGAGAATCGCTTTTGCCCTGCGTAGTGTTCCGGGCAGCGGGTAGAACCAGGCAGAGAATTCCCGGCTAGCAGCTTCCCTGTGGCGGGGAAGTGCAAACGTACACGTTTTCGGCCGAAAACGCGTTTTCTGGCGAAAACGCACACCACGGCTCTTTCTGAGAAAAAGCAAGCACGGAGGACGAGAATCGCTTTTGCCCTGCGTAGTGTTCCGGGCAGCGGGTAGAACCAGGCAGAGAATTCCCGGCTAGCAGCTTCCCTGTGGCCGGGAAGTGCAAACGTACAGGTTTTCGGCCGAAAACGCGTTTTCCGGCGAAAACGCACACCACGGCTCTTTCTGAGAAAAAGCAAGCACGGAGGACGAGAATCGCTTTTGCCCTGCGTAGCGTTCCGGGCAGCGGGTAGAACCAGGCAGAGAATTCCCGGCTAGCAGCTTCCCTGTGGCCGGGAAGTGCAAACGTACACGTTTTCGGCCGAAAACGCGTTTTCCCGCGAAAACGCACACCACGGCTCTTTCTGAGAAAAAGCAAGCACGGAGGACGAGAATCGCTTTTGCCCTGCTTAGCGTTCCGGGCAGCGGGTAGAACCAGGCAGAGAATTCCCGGCTAGCAGCTTCCCTGTGGCCGGGAAGTGCAAACGTACAGGTTTTCGGCCGAAAACGCGTTTTCCCGCGAAAACGCACACCACGGCTCTTTCTGAGAAAAAGCAAGCACGGAGGACGAAAATCGCTTTTGCCCTGCGTAGCGTTCCGGGCAGCGGGTAGAACCAGGCAGAGAATTCCCGGCTAGCAGCTTCCCTGTGGCCGGGAAGTGCAAACGTACACGTTTTCGGCCGAAAACGCGTTTTCTGGCGAAAACGCACACCACGGCTCTTTCTGAGAAAAAGCAAGCACGGAGGACGAGAATCGCTTTTGCCCAGCGTAGTGTTCCGGGCAGCGGGTAGAACCAGGCAGAGAATTCCCGGCTAGCAGCTTCCCTGTGGCGGGGAAGTGCAAACGTACACGTTTTCGGCCGAAAACACGTTTTCTGGCGAAAACGCACACCACGGCTCTTTCTGAGAAAAAGCAAGCACGGAGGACGAGAATCGCTTTTGCCCTGCGTAGCGTTCCGGGCAGCGGGTAGAAATAGGCAGCGAATTGCCGGCTAGCAGCTTCCCTGTGGCCGGGAAGTGCAAACGTACACGTTTTCGGCCGAAAACGCGTTTTCCGGCGAAAAAGCACACCATGGCTCTTTCTGAGAAAAAGCAAGCACGGAGGACGAGAATCGCTTTTGCCCTGCGTAGCGTTCCGGGCAGCGGGTAGAACCAGGCAGAGAATTCCCGGCTAGCAGCTTCCCTGTGGCCGGGAAGTGCAAACGTACACGTTTTCGGCCGAAAACGCGTTTTCCGGCGAAAACGCACACCACGGCTCTTTCTGAGAAAAAGCAAGCACGGAGGACGAGAATCGCTTTTGCCCTGCGTAGCGTTCCGGGCAGCGGGTAGAAATAGGCAGCGAATTGCCGGCTAGAAGCTTCCCTGTGGCCGGGAAGTGCAAACGTACACGTTTCCGGCCGAAAACGCGTTTTCCGGAGAAAAAGCACACCATGGCTCTTTCTGAGAAAAAGCAAGCACGGAGGACGAGAATCGCTTTTGCCCTGCGTAGCGTTCCGGGCAGCGGGTAGAACCAGGTAGAGAATTCCCGTCTAGCAGCTTCCCTGTGGCGGGGAAGTGCAAACGTACACGTTTTCTGCCGAAAACGCGTTTTCCGGCGAAAACGCACACCACGGCTCTTTCTGAGAAAAAGCAAGCACGGAGGACGAGAATCGCTTTTGCCCTGCGTAGCGTTCTGAGCAGCGGGTAGAAATAGGCAGAGAATTGCCGGCTAGCAGCTTCCCTGTGGCCGGGAAGTGCAAACGTACACGTTTTCGGCCGAAAAAGCGTTTTCCGCCGAAAAAGCACACCATGGCTCTTTCTGAGAAAAAGCAAGCACGGAGGACGAAAATCGCTTTTGCCCTGCGTAGCGTTCCGGGCAGCGGGTAGAACCAGGTAGAGAATTCCCGTCTAGCAGCTTCCCTGTGGCGGGGAAGTGCAAACGTACACGTTTTCGGCCGAAAACCCGTTTACCTGCGAAAACGCACACCACGGCTCTTTCTGAGAAAAAGCAAGCACGGAGGACGAGAATCGCTTTTGCCCTGCGTAGCGTTCCGGGCAGCGGGTAGAACCAGGCAGAGAATTCCCGGCTAGCAGCTTCCCTGTGGCGGGGAAGTGCAAACGTACACGTTTTCGGCCGAAAACGCGTTTTCCGGCGAAAACGCACACCACGGCTCTTTCTGAGAAAAAGCAAGCACGGAGGACGAGAATCGCTTTTGCCCTGCGTAGTGTTCCGGGCAGCGGGTAGAACCAGGCAGAGAATTCCCGGCTAGCAGCTTCCCTGTGGCGGGGAAGTGCAAACGTACACGTTTTCGGCCGAAAACGCGTTTTCTGGCGAAAACGCACACCACGGCTCTTTCTGAGAAAAAGCAAGCACGGAGGACGAGAATCGCTTTTGCCCTGCGTAGTGTTCCGGGCAGCGGGTAGAACCAGGCAGAGAATTCCCGGCTAGCAGCTTCCCTGTGGCGGGGAAGTGCAAACGTACACGTTTTCGGCCGAAAACCCGTTTTCCGGCGAAAACGCACACCACGGCTCTTTCTGAGAAAAAGCAAGCACGGAGGACGAGAATCGCTTTTGCCCTGCGTAGCGTTCCGGGCAGCGGGTAGAACCAGGCAGAGAATTCCCGGCTAGCAGCTTCCCTGTGGCCGGGAAGTGCAAACGTACAGGTTTTCGGCCGAAAACGCGTTTTCCGGCGAAAACGCACACCACGGCTCTTTCTGAGAAAAAGCAAGCACGGAGGACGAGAATCGCTTTTGCCCTGCGTAGCGTTCCGGGCAGCGGGTAGAACCAGGCAGAGAATTGCCGGCTAGCAGCTTCCCTGTGGCCGGGAAGTGCAAACGTACACGTTTTCGGCCGAAAACGCGTTTTCCGGCGAAAACGCACACCACGGCTCTTTCTGAGAGAAAGCAAGCACGGAGGACGAGAATCGCTTTTGCCCTGCGTAGCGTTCCGGGCAGCGGGTAGAACCAGGCAGAGAATTCCCGGCTAGCAGCTTCCCTGTGGCCGGGAAGTGCAAACGTACACGTTTTCGGCCGAAAACGCGTTTTCTGGCGAAAACGCACACCACGGCTCTTTCTGAGAAAAAGCAAGCACGGAGGACGAGAATCGCTTTTGCCCTGCGTAGCGTTCCGGGCAGCGGGTAGAACCAGGCAGAGAATTCCCGGCTAGCAGCTTCCCTGTGGCCGGGAAGTGCAAACGTACACGTTTTCGGCCGAAAACGCGTTTTCTGGCGAAAACGCACACCACGGCTCTTTCTGAGAAAAAGCAAGCACGGAGGACGAGAATCGCTTTTGCCCTGCGTAGCGTTCTGAGCAGCGGGTAGAAATAGGCAGCGAATTGCCGGCTAGAAGCTTCCCTGTGGCCGGGAAGTGCAAACGTACACGTTTCCGGCCGAAAACGCGTTTTCCGGAGAAAAAGCACACCATGGCTCTTTCTGAGAAAAAGCAAGCACGGAGGACGAGAATCGCTTTTGCCCTGCGTAGCGTTCCGGGCAGCGGGTAGAACCAGGTAGAGAATTCCCGTCTAGCAGCTTCCCTGTGGCGGGGAAGTGCAAACGTACACGTTTTCGGCCGAAAACGCGTTTTCCGGCGAAAACGCACACCACGGCTCTTTCTGAGAAAAAGCAAGCACGGAGGACGAGAATCGCTTTTGCCCTGCGTAGCGTTCTGAGCAGCGGGTAGAAATAGGCAGCGAATTGCCGGCTAGCAGCTTCCCTGTGGCCGGGAAGTGCAAACGTACACGTTTTCGGCCGAAAAAGCGTTTTCCGCCGAAAAAGCACACCATGGCTCTTTCTGAGAAAAAGCAAGCACGGAGGACGAGAATCGCTTTTGCCCTGCGTAGCGTTCCGGGCAGCGGGTAGAACCAGGCAGAGAATTCCCGGCTAGCAGCTTCCCTGTGGCCGGGAAGTGCAAACGTACACGTTTTCGGCCGAAAACGCTTTTTCCCGCGAAAACGCACACCACGGCTCTTTCTGAGAAAAAGCAAGCACGGAGGACGAGAATCGCTTTTGCCCTGCTTAGCGTTCCGGGCAGCGGGTAG
Organism: Athene noctua; assembly: GCF_965140245.1. Classification (NCBI taxonomy): domain Eukaryota; kingdom Metazoa; phylum Chordata; class Aves; order Strigiformes; family Strigidae; genus Athene; species Athene noctua. The sequence continues at coordinate 241,480 of NW_027437620.1, read as the reverse complement.
AACCAGGCAGAAAATTCCCGGCTAGCAGCTTCCCTGTGGCCGGGAAGTGCAAACGTACAGGTTTTCGGCCGAAAACGCGTTTTCCGGCGAAAACGCACACCACGGCTCTTTCTGAGAAAAAGCAAGCACGGAGGACGAGAATCGCTTTTGCCCTGCGTAGCGTTCCGGGCAGCGGGTAGAACCAGGCAGAGAATTCCCGGCTAGCAGCTTCCCTGTGGCCGGGAAGTGCAAACGTACACGTTTTCGGCCGAAAACGCGTTTTCTGGCGAAAACGCACACCACGGCTCTTTCTGAGAAAAAGCAAGCACGGAGGACGAGAATCGCTTTTGCCCAGCGTAGCGTTCCGGGCAGCGGGTAGAACCAGGCAGAGAATTCCCGGCTAGCAGCTTCCCTGTGGCGGGGAAGTGCAAACGTACACGTTTTCGGCCGAAAACGCGTTTTCTGGCGAAAACGCAAACCACGGCTCTTTCTGAGAAAAAGCAAGCACGGAGGACGAGAATCGCTTTTGCCCTGCGTAGCGTTCTGAGCAGCGGGTAGAAATAGGCAGCGAATTGCCGGCTAGCAGCTTCCCTGTGGCCGGGAAGTGCAAACGTACACGTTTTCGGCCGAAAACCCGTTTACCTGCGAAAACGCACACCACGGCTCTTTCTGAGAAAAAGCAAGCACGGAGGACGAGAATCGCTTTTGCCCTGCGTAGCGTTCCGGGCAGCGGGTAGAACCAGGCAGAGAATTCCCGGCTAGCAGCTTCCCTGTGGCGGGGAAGTGCAAACGTACACGTTTTCGGCCGAAAACGCGTTTTCCGGCGAAAACGCACACCACGGCTCTTTCTGAGAAAAAGCAAGCACGGAGGACGAGAATCGCTTTTGCCCTGCGTAGTGTTCCGGGCAGCGGGTAGAACCAGGCAGAGAATTCCCGGCTAGCAGCTTCCCTGTGGCGGGGAAGTGCAAACGTACACGTTTTCGGCCGAAAACGCGTTTTCTGGCGAAAACGCACACCACGGCTCTTTCTGAGAAAAAGCAAGCACGGAGGACGAGAATCGCTTTTGCCCTGCTTAGTGTTCCGGGCAGCGGGTAGAACCAGGCAGAGAATTCCCGGCTAGCAGCTTCCCTGTGGCCGGGAAGTGCAAACGTACAGGTTTTCGGCCGAAAACGCTTTTTCCCGCGAAAACGCACACCACGGCTCTTTCTGAGAAAAAGCAAGCACGGAGGACGAGAATCGCTTTTGCCCTGCTTAGCGTTCCGGGCAGCGGGTAGAACCAGGCAGAGAATTCCCGGCTAGCAGCTTCCCTGTGGCCGGGAAGTGCAAACGTACAGGTTTTCGGCCGAAAACGCGTTTTCCCGCGAAAACGCACACCACGGCTCTTTCTGAGAAAAAGCAAGCACGGAGGACGAGAATCGCTTTTGCCCTGCGTAGCGTTCCGGGCAGCGGGTAGAACCAGGCAGAGAATTCCCGGCTAGCAGCTTCCCTGTGGCCGGGAAGTGCAAACGTACAGGTTTTCGGCCGAAAACGCGTTTTCTGGCGAAAACGCACACCACGGCTCTTTCTGAGAAAAAGCAAGCACGGAGGACGAGAATCGCTTTTGCCCTGCGTATTGTTCAGGGCAGCGGGTAGAACCAGGCAGCGAATTGCCGGCTAGCAGCTTCCCTGTGGCCGGGAAGTGCAAACGTACACGTTTTCGGCCGAAAACGCGTTTTCCGGAGAAAAAGCACACCATGGCTCTTTCTGAGAAAAAGCAAGCACGGAGGACGAGAATCGCTTTTGCCCTGCTTAGCGTTCCGGGCAGCGGGTAGAACCAGGCAGAGAATTCCCGGCTAGCAGCTTCCCTGTGGCCGGGAAGTGCAAACGTACACGTTTTCGGCCGAAAACGCGTTTTCCGGCGAAAACGCACACCACGGCTCTTTCTGAGAAAAAGCAAGCACGGAGGACGAGAATCGCTTTTGCCCTGCGTAGCGTTCCGGGCTGCGGGTAGAACCAGGCAGAGAATTCCCGGCTAGCAGCTTCCCTGTGGCCGGGAAGTGCAAACGTACACGTTTTCGGCCGAAAACGCGTTTACCGGCGAAAACGCACACCACGGCTCTTTCTGAGAAAAAGCAAGCACGGAGGACGAGAATCGCTTTTGCCCTGCGTAGCGTTCCGGGCAGCGGGTAGAACCAGGCAGAGAATTCCCGGCTAGCAGCTTCCCTGTGGCGGGGAAGTGCAAACGTACACGTTTTCGGCCGAAAACGCGTTTTCCGGCGAAAACGCACACCACGGCTCTTTCTGAGAAAAAGCAAGCACGGAGGACGAGAATCGCTTTTTCCCTGCGTAGCGTTCCGGGCAGCGGGTAGAACCAGGCAGAGAATTCCCGGCTAGCAGCTTCCCTGTGGCCGGGAAGTGCAAACGTACAGGTTTTCGGCCGAAAACGCGTTTTCCCGCGAAAACGCACACCACGGCTCTTTCTGAGAAAAAGCAAGCACGGAGGACGAGAATCGCTTTTGCCCAGCGTAGCGTTCCGGGCAGCGGGTAGAACCAGGCAGAGAATTCCCGGCTAGCAGCTTCCCTGTGGCGGGGAAGTGCAAACGTACACGTTTTCGGCCGAAAACGCGTTTTCTGGCGAAAACGCACACCACGGCTCTTTCTGAGAAAAAGCAAGCACGGAGGACGAGAATCGCTTTTGCCCTGCGTAGCGTTCCGGGCAGCGGGTAGAAATAGGCAGCGAATTGCCGGCTAGCAGCTTCCCTGTGGCCGGGAAGTGCAAACGTACACGTTTTCGGCCGAAAACGCGTTTTCCGGCGAAAAAGCACACCACGGCTCTTTCTGAGAAAAAGCAAGCACGGAGGACAAGAATCGCTTTTGCCCTGCGTAGCGTTCCGGGCAGCGGGTAGAACCAGGCAGAGAATTCCCGGCTAGCAGCTTCCCTGTGGCCGGGAAGTGCAAACGTACACGTTTTCGGCCGAAAACGCGTTTTCCGGCGAAAACGCACACCACGGCTCTTTCTGAGAAAAAGCAAGCACGGAGGACGAGAATCGCTTTTGCCCTGCGTAGCGTTCCGGGCAGCGGGTAGAACCAGGCAGAGAATTCCCGGCTAGCAGCTTCCCTGTCGCCGGGAAGTGCAAACGTACACGTTTTCGGCCGAAAACGCGTTTTCCGGCGAAAACGCACACCACGGCTCTTTCTGAGAAAAAGCAAGCACGGAGGACGAGAATCGCTTTTGCCCTGCGTAGCGTTCCGGGCAGCGGGTAGAACCAGGCAGAGAATTCCCGGCTAGCAGCTTCCCTGTGGCGGGGAAGTGCAAACGTACACGTTTTCGGCCGAAAACGCGTTTTCCGGCGAAAACGCACACCACGGCTCTTTCTGAGAAAAAGCAAGCACGGAGGACGAGAATCGCTTTTGCCCTGCGTAGCGTTCCGGGCAGCGGGTATAACCAGGCAGAGAATTCCCGGCTAGCAGCTTCCCTGTGGCCGGGAAGTGCAAACGTACACGTTTTCGGCCGAAAACGCGTTTTCTGGCGAAAACGCACACCACGGCTCTTTCTGAGAAAAAGCAAGCACGGAGGACGAGAATCGCTTTTGCCCTGCGTAGCGTTCTGAGCAGCGGGTAGAAATAGGCAGCGAATTGCCGGCTAGCAGCTTCCCTGTGGCCGGGAAGTGCAAACGTACACGTTTTCGGCCGAAAAAGCGTTTTCCGCCGAAAAAGCACACCATGGCTCTTTCTGAGAAAAAGCAAGCACGGAGGACGAGAATCGCTTTTGCCCTGCGTAGCGTTCCGGGCAGCGGGTAGAACCAGGCAGAGAATTCCCGGCTAGCAGCTTCCCTGTGGCCGGGAAGTGCAAACGTACACGTTTTCGGCCGAAAACGCGTTTTCCCGCGAAAACGCACACCACGGCTCTTTCTGAGAAAAAGCAAGCACGGAGGACGAGAATCGCTTTTGCCCTGCTTAGCGTTCCGGGCAGCGGGTAGAACCAGGCAGAGAATTCCCGGCTAGCAGCTTCCCTGTGGCCGGGAAGTGCAAACGTACAGGTTTTCGGCCGAAAACGCGTTTTCCCGCGAAAACGCACACCACGGCTCTTTCTGAGAAAAAGCAAGCACGGAGGACGAGAATCGCTTTTGCCCTGCGTAGCGTTCCGGGCAGCGGGTAGAACCAGGCAGAGAATTCCCGGCTAGCAGCTTCCCTGTGGCCGGGAAGTGCAAACGTACACGTTTTCGGCCAAAAACGCGTTTTCTGGCGAAAACGCACACCACGGCTCTTTCTGAGAAAAAGCAAGCACGGAGGACGAGAATCGCTTTTGCCCTGCGTAGCGTTCTGAGCAGCGGGTAGAAATAGGCAGCGAATTGCCGGCTAGCAGCTTCCCTGTGGCCGGGAAGTGCAAACGTACACGTTTTCGGCCGAAAACCCGTTTACCTGCGAAAACGCACACCACGGCTCTTTCTGAGAAAAAGCAAGCACGGAGGACGAGAATCGCTTTTGCCCTGCGTAGCGTTCTGAGCAGCGGGTAGAAATAGGCAGCGAATTGCCGGCTAGCAGCTTCCCTGTGGCCGGGAAGTGCAAACGTACACGTTTTCGGCCGAAAACCCGTTTACCGGCGAAAACGCACACCACGGCTCTTTCTGAGAAAAAGCAAGCACGGAGGACGAGAATCGCTTTTGCCCTGCGTAGCGTTCCGGGCAGCGGGTAGAACCAGGCAGAGAATTCCCGGCTAGCAGCTTCCCTGTGGCCGGGAAGTGCAAACGTACACGTTTTCGGCCGAAAACGCGTTTACCGGCGAAAACGCACACCACGGCTCTTTCTGAGAAAAAGCAAGCACGGAGGACGAGAATCGCTTTTGCCCTGCGTAGCGTTCCGGGCAGCGGGTAGAACCAGGCAGAGAATTCCCGGCTAGCAGCTTCCCTGTGGCGGGGAAGTGCAAACGTACACGTTTTCAGCCGAAAACGCGTTTTCTGGCGAAAACGCACACCACGGCTCTTTCTGAGAAAAAGCAAGCACGGAGGACGAGAATCGCTTTTGCCCTGCGTATTGTTCCGGGCAGCGGGTAGAACCAGGCAGAGAATTCCCGGCTAGCAGCTTCCCTGTGGCCGGGAAGTGCAAACGTACACGTTTTCGGCCGAAAACGCGTTTTCCGGCGAAAACGCACACCACGGCTCTTTCTGAGAAAAAGCAAGCACGGAGGACGAGAATCGCTTTTGCCCTGCGTAGTGTTCCGGGCAGCGGGTAGAACCAGGCAGAGAATTCCCGGCTAGCAGCTTCCCTGTGGCCGGGAAGTGCAAACGTACACGTTTTCGGTCGAAAACGCGTTTTCTGGCGAAAACGCACACCACGGCTCTTTCTGAGAAAAAGCAAACACGGAGGACGAGAATCGCTTTTGCCCTGCGTAGCGTTCCGGGCAGCGGGTAGAACCAGGCAGAGAATTCCCGGCTAGCAGCTTCCCTGTGGCCGGGAAGTGCAAACGTACAGGTTTTCGGCCGAAAACGCGTTTTCCCGCGAAAACGCACACCACGGCTCTTTCTGAGAAAAAGCAATCACGGAGGACGAGAATCGCTTTTGCCCTGCGTAGCGTTCCGGGCAGCGGGTAGAACCAGGCAGAGAATTCCCGGCTAGCAGCTTCCCTGTGGCCGGGAAGTGCAAACGTACACGTTTTCGGCCGAAAACGCGTTTTCCGGCGAAAACGCACACCACGGCTCTTTCTGAGAAAAAGCAAGCACGGAGGACGAGAATCGCTTTTGCCCTGCGTAGCGTTCTGAGCAGCGGGTAGAAATAGGCAGCGAATAGCCGGCTAGCAGCTTCCCTGTGGCCGGGAAGTGCAAACGTACACGTTTTCGGCCGAAAACGCGTTTTCCGGCGAAAAAGCACACCATGGCTCTTTCTGAGAAAAAGCAAGCACGGAGGACGAGAATCGCTTTTGCCCTGCGTAGCGTTCCGGGCAGCGGGTAGAACCAGGCAGAGAATTCCCGGCTAGCAGCTTCCCTGTGGCGGGGAAGTGCAAACGTACACGTTTTCGGCCGAAAACGCGTTTACCGGCGAAAACGCACACCACGGCTCTTTCTGAGAAAAAGCAAGCACGGAGGACGAGAATCGCTTTTGCCCTGCGTAGCGTTCCGGGCAGCGGGTAGAACCAGGCAGAGAATTCCCGTCTAGCAGCTTCCCTGTGGCGGGGAAGTGCAAACGTACACGTTTTCGGCCGAAAACGCGTTTACCGGCGAAAACGCACACCACGGATCTTTCTGGGAAAAAGCAAGCACGGAGGACGAGAATCGCTTTTGCCCTGCGTAGCGTTCCGGGCAGCGGGTAGAACCAGGCAGAGAATTCCCGGCTAGCAGCTTCCCTGTGGCCGGGAAGTGCAAACGTACACGTTTTCGGCCGAAAACGCGTTTTCCGGCGAAAACGCACACCACGGCTCTTTCTGAGAAAAAGCAAGCACGGAGGACGAGAATCGCTTTTGCCCTGCGTAGCGTTCCGGGCAGCGGGTAGAACCAGGCAGAGAATTCCCGGCTAGCAGCTTCCCTGTGGCGGGGAAGTGCAAACGTACACGTTTTCGGCCGAAAACGCGTTTACCGGCGAAAACGCACACCACGGCTCTTTCTGAGAAAAAGCAAGCACGGAGGACGAGAATCGCTTTTGCCCTGCGTAGTGTTCCGGGCAGCGGGTAGAACCAGGCAGAGAATTCCCGGCTAGCAGCTTCCCTGTGGCCGGGAAGTGCAAACGTACACGTTTTCGGCCGAAAACGCGTTTTCCGGCGAAAACGCACACCACGGCTCTTTCTGAGAAAAAGCAAGCACGGAGGACGAGAATCGCTTTTGCCCTGCGTAGCGTTCCGGGCAGCGGGTAGAACCAGGCAGAGAATTCCCGGCTAGCAGCTTCCCTGTGGCCGGGAAGTGCAAACGTACACGTTTTCGGCCGAAAACGCGTTTTCCCGCGAAAACTCACACCACGGCTCTTTCTGAGAAAAAGCAAGCACGGAGGACGAGAATCGCTTTTGCCCTGCGTAGCGTTCCGGGCAGCGGGTAGAACCAGGCAGAGAATTCCCGGCTAGCAGCTTCCCTGTGGCCGGGAAGTGCAAACGTACACGTTTTCGGCCGAAAACGCGTTTACCGGCGAAAACGCACACCACGGCTCTTTCTGAGAAAAAGCAAGCACGGAGGACGAAAATCGCTTTTGCCCTGCGTAGTGTTCCGGGCAGCGGGTAGAACCAGGCAGAGAATTCCCGGCTAGCAGCTTCCCTGTGGCGGGGAAGTGCAAACGTACACGTTTTCGGCCGAAAACGCGTTTTCCGGCGAAAACGCACACCACGGCTCTTTCTGAGAAAAAGCAAGCACGGAGGACGAGAATCGCTTTTGCCCTGCGTAGCGTTCCGGGCAGCGGGTAGAAATAGGCAGCGAATTCCCGGCTAGCAGCTTCCCTGTGGCCGGGAAGTGCAAACGTACACGTTTTCGGCCGAAAACGGGTTTTCCCGCGAAAACTCACACCACGGCTCTTTCTGAGAAAAAGCAAGCACGGAGGACGAGAATCGCTTTTGCCCTGCGTAGCGTTCCGGGCAGCGGGTAGAACCAGGCAGAGAATTCCCGGCTAGCAGCTTCCCTGTGGCCGGGAAGTGCAAACGTACACGTTTTCGCCGAAAACGCGTTTTCCGGCGAAAACGCACACCACGGCTCTTTCTGAGAAAAAGCAAGCACGGAGGACGAGAATCGCTATTGCCCTGCGTAGCGTTCCGGGCAGCGGGTAGAACCAGGCAGAGAATTCCCGGCTAGCAGCTTCCCTGTGGCCGGGAAGTGCAAACGTACACGTTTTCGGCCGAAAACGCGTTTTCCGGCGAAAACGCACACCACGTCTCTTTCTGAGAAAAAGCAAGCACGGAGGACGAGAATCGCTTTTGCCCTGCGTAGCGTTCAGAGCAGCGGGTAGAAATAGGCAGCGAATTGCCGGCTAGCAGCTTCCCTGTGGCCGGGAAGTGCAAACGTACACGTTTTCGGCCGAAAACGCGTTTTCCGGCGAAAAAGCACACCATGGCTCTTTCTGAGAAAAAGCAAGCACGGAGGACGAGAATCGCTTTTGCCCTGCGTAGCGTTCCGGGCAGCGGGTAGAACCAGGCAGAGAATTCCCGTCTAGCAGCTTCCCTGTGGCGGGGAAGTGCAAACGTACACGTTTTCGGCCGAAAACGCGTTTACCGGCGAAAACGCACACCACGGCTCTTTCTGAGAAAAAGCAAGCACGGAGGACGAGAATCGCTTTTGCCCTGCGTAGCGTTCCGGGCAGCGGGTAGAACCAGGCAGAGAATTCCCGTCTAGCAGCTTCCCTGTGGCCGGGAAGTGCAAACGTACACGTTTTCGGCCGAAAACGCGTTTTCCGGCGAAAACGCACACCACGGCTCTTTCTGAGAAAAAGCAAGCACGGAGGACGAGAATCGCTTTTGCCCTGCGTAGCGTTCCGGGCAGCGGGTAGAACCAGGCAGAGAATTCCCGGCTAGCAGCTTCCCTGTGGCCGGGAAGTGCAAACGTACAGGTTTTCGGCCGAAAACGCGTTTTCCCGCGAAAACTCACACCACGGCTCTTTCTGAGAAAAAGCAAGCACGGAGGACGAGAATCGCTTTTGCCCTGCGTAGCGTTCCGGGCAGCGGGTAGAACCAGGCAGAGAATTCCCGTCTAGCAGCTTCCCTGTGGCGGGGAAGTGCAAACGTACACGTTTTCGGCCGAAAACGCGTTTACCGGCGAAAACGCACACCACGGCTCTTTCTGAGAAAAAGCAAGCACGGAGGACGAGAATCGCTTTTGCCCTGCGTAGCGTTCCGGGCAGCGGGTAGAACCAGGCAGAGAATTCCCGGCTAGCAGCTTCCCTGTGGCCGGGAAGTGCAAACGTACACGTTTTCGGCCGAAAACGCGTTTACCGGCGAAAACGCACACCACGGCTCTTTCTGAGAAAAAGCAAGCACGGAGGACGAGAATCGCTTTTGCCCTGCGTATTGTTCCGGGCAGCGGGTAGAACCAGGCAGAGAATTCCCGGCTAGCAGCTTCCCTGTGGCCGGGAAGTGCAAACGTACACGTTTTCGGCCGAAAACGCGTTTTCCGGCGAAAACGCACACCACGGCTCTTTCTGAGAAAAAGCAAGCACGGAGGACGAGAATCGCTTTTGCCCTGCGTAGCGTTCCGGGCAGCGGGTAGAACCAGGCAGAGAATTCCCGGCTAGCAGCTTCCCTGTGGCGGGGAAGTGCAAACGTACAGGTTTTCGGCCGAAAACGCGTTTTCCCGCGAAAACTCACACCACGGCTCTTTCTGAGAAAAAGCAAGCACGGAGGACGAGAATCGCTTTTGCCCTGCGTAGCGTTCCGGGCAGCGGGTAGAACCAGGCAGAGAATTCCCGGCTAGCAGCTTCCCTGTGGCCGGGAAGTGCAAACGTACACGTTTTCAGCCGAAAACGCGTTTTCCGGCGAAAACGCACACCACGGCTCTTTCTGAGAAAAAGCAAGCACGGAGGACGAGAATCGCTTTTGCCCTGCGTAGCGTTCCGGGCAGCGGGTAGAACCAGGCAGAGAATTCCCGGCTAGCAGCTTCCCTGTGGCCGGGAAGTGCAAACGTACACGTTTTCGGCCGAAAACGCATTTACCGGCGAAAACGCACACCACGGCTCTTTCTGAGAAAAAGCAAGCACGGAGGACGAGAATCGCTTTTGCCCTGCGTAGCGTTCCGGGCATCGGGTAGAACCAGGCAGAGAATTCCCGTCTAGCAGCTTCCCTGTGGCCGGGAAGTGCAAAGGTACACGTTTTCGGCCGAAAACGCGTTTTCCGGCGAAAACGCACACCACGGCTCTTTCTGGGAAAAAGCAAGCACGGAGGACGAGAATCGCTTTTGCCCTGCGTAGCGTTCCGGGCAGCGGGTAGAACCAGGCAGAGAATTCCCGGCTAGCAGCTTCCCTGTGGCCGGGAAGTGCAAACGTACACGTTTTCGGCCGAAAACGCGTTTTCCGGCGAAAACGCACACCACGGCTCTTTCTGAGAAAAAGCAAGCACGGAGGACGAGAATCGCTTTTGCCCTGCGTAGTGTTCCGGGCAGCGGGTAGAACCAGGCAGAGAATTCCCGGCTAGCAGCTTCCCTGTGGCCGGGAAGTGCAAACGTACACGTTTTCGGCCGAAAACGCGTTTTCCGGCGAAAACGCACACCACGGCTCTTTCTGAGAAAAAGCAAGCACGGAGGACGAGAATCGCTTTTGCCCTGCGTAGCGTTCCGGGCAGCGGGTAGAACCAGGCAGAGAATTCCCGGCTAGCAGCTTCCCTGTGGCCGGGAAGTGCAAACGTACACGTTTTCGGCCGAAAACGCGTTTTCCCGCGAAAACGCACACCACGGCTCTTTCTGAGAAAAAGCAAGCACGGAGGACGAGAATCGCTTTTGCCCTGCGTAGCGTTCTGAGCAGCGGGTAGAAATAGGCAGCGAATTGCCGGCTAGCAGCTTCCCTGTGGCCGGGAAGTGCAAACGTACACGTTTCCGGCCGAAAACGCGTTTTCCGGAGAAAAAGCACACCATGGTTCTTTCTGAGAAAAAACAAGCACGGAGGACGAGAATCGCTTTTGCCCTGCGTAGCGTTCCGCGCAGCGGGTAGAACCAGGTAGAGAATTCCCGTCTAGCAGCTTCCCTGTGGCGGGGAAGTGCAAACGTACACGTTTTCGGCCGAAAACGCGTTTTCCGGCGAAAACGCACACCACGGCTCTTTCTGAGAAAAAGCAAGCACGGAGGACGAGAATCGCTTTTGCCCTGCGTAGCGTTCCGGGCAGCGGGTAGAACCAGGTAGAGAATTCCCGTCTAGCAGCTTCCCTGTGGCGGGGAAGTGCAAACGTACACGTTTTCGGCCGAAAACGCGTTTTCCGGCGAAAACGCACACCACGGCTCTTTCTGAGAAAAAGCAAGCACGGAGGACGAGAATCGCTTTTGCCCTGCGTAGCGTTCTTAGCAGCGGGTAGAAATAGGCAGCGAATTGCCGGCTAGCAGCTTCCCTGTGGCCGGGAAGTGCAAACGTACACGTTTTCGGCCGAAAACGCGTTTTCCAGCGAAAAAGCACACCATGGCTCTTTCTGAGAAAAAGCAAGCACGGAGGACGAGAATCGCTTTTGCCCTGCGTAGCGTTCCGGGCAGCGGGTAGAACGAGGCAGAGAATTCCCGGCTAGCAGCTTCCCTGTGGCCGGGAAGTGCAAACGTACACGTTTTCGGCCGAAAACGCGTTTTCCGGCGAAAACGCACACCACGGCTCTTTCTGAGAAAAAGCAAGCACGGAGGACGAGAATCGCTTTTGCCCTGCGTAGCGTTCCGGGCAGCGGGTAGAACCAGGCAGAGAATTCCCGGCTAGCAGCTTCCCTGTGGCCGGGAAGTGCAAACGTACACGTTTTCGGCCGAAAACGCGTTTTCCGGCGAAAACGCACACCACGGCTCTTTCTGAGAAAAAGCAAGCACGGAGGACGAGAATCGCTTTTGCCCTGCGTAGCGTTCCGGGCAGCGGGTAGAACCAGGCAGAGAATTCCCGGCTAGCAGCTTCCCTGTGGCCGGGAAGTGCAAACGTACACGTTTTCGGCCGAAAACGCATTTACCGGCGAAAACGCACACCACGGCTCTTTCTGAGAAAAAGCAAGCACGGAGGACGAGAATCGCTTTTGCCCTGCGTAGCGTTCCGGGCAGCGGGTAGAACCAGGCAGAGAATTACCGTCTAGCAGCTTCCCTGTGGCCGGGAAGTGCAAACGTACACGTTTTCGGCCGAAAACGCGTTTTCCGGCGAAAACGCACACCACGGCTCTTTCTGAGAAAAAGCAAGCACGGAGGACGAGAATCGCTTTTGCCCTGCGTAGCGTTCCGGGCAGCGGGTAGAACCAGGCAGAGAATTCCCGTCTAGCAGCTTCCCTGTGGCCGGGAAGTGCAAACGTACACGTTTTCGGCCGAAAACGCGTTTTCCGGCGAAAACGCACACCACGGCTCTTTCTGAGAAAAAGCAAGCACGGAGGACGAGAATCGCTTTTGCCCTGCGTAGTGTTCTGAGCAGCGGGTAGAACCAGGCAGAGAATTCCCGGCTAGCAGCTTCCCTGTGGCCGGGAAGTGCAAATGTACACGTTTTCGGCCGAAAACGCGTTTTCCGGCGAAAACGCACACCACGGCTCTTTCTGAGAAAAAGCAAGCACGGAGGACGAGAATCGCTTTTGCCCTGCGTAGCGTTCCGGGCAGCGGGTAGAACCAGGCAGAGAATTCCCGGCTAGCAGCTTCCCTGTGGCCGGGAAGTGCAAACGTACACGTTTTCGGCCGAAAACGCGTTTTCCGGCGAAAACGCACACCACGGCTCTTTCTGAGAAAAAGCAAGCACGGAGGACGAGAATCGCTTTTGCCCTGCGTAGCGTTCTGAGCAGCGTGTAGAAAAAGGCAGCGAATTGCCGGCTAGCAGCTTCCCTGTGGCCGGGAAGTGCAAACGTACACGTTTCCGGCCGAAAACGCGTTTTCCGGCGAAAACGCACACCACGGCTCTTTCTGAGAAAAAGCAAGCACGGAGGACGAGAATCGCTTTTGCCCTGCGTAGCGTTCCGGGCAGCGGGTAGAACCAGGCAGAGAATTCCCGGCTAGCAGCTTCCCTGTGGCCGGGAAGTGCAAACGTACAGGTTTTCGGCCGAAAACGCGTTTTCCCGCGAAAACGCACACCACGGCTCTTTCTGAGAAAAAGCAAGCACGGAGGACGAGAATCGCTTTTGCCCTGCGTAGCGTTCCGGGCAGCGGGTAGAACCAGGCAGAGAATTCCCGCCTAGCAGCTTCCCTGTGGCGGGGAAGTGCAAACGTACACGTTTTCGGCCGAAAACGCGTTTTCCGGCGAAAACGCACACCACGGCTCTTTCTGAGAAAAAGCAAGCACGGAGGACGAGAATCGCTTTTGCCCTGCGTAGCGTTCCGGGCAGCGGGTAGAACCAGGCAGAGAATTCCCGGCTAGCAGCTTCCCTGTGGCCGGGAAGTGCAAACGTACACGTTTTCGGCCGAAAACGCATTTACCGGCGAAAACGCACACCACGGCTCTTTCTGAGAAAAAGCAAGCACGGAGGACGAGAATCGCTTTTGCCCTGCGTAGCGTTCCGGGCAGCGGGTAGAACCAGGCAGAGAATTCCCGTCTAGCAGCTTCCCCGTGGCCGGGAAGTGCAAACGTACACGTTTTCGGCCGAAAACGCGTTTTCCGGCGAAAACGCACACCACGGCTCTTTCTGAGAAAAAGCAAGCACGGAGGACGAGAATCGCTTTTGCCCTGCGTAGCGTTCCGGGCAGCGGGTAGAACCAGGCAGAGAATTCCCGTCTAGCAGCTTCCCTGTGGCCGGGAAGTGCAAACGTACACGTTTTCGGCCGAAAACGCGTTTTCCGGCGAAAACGCACACCACGGCTCTTTCTGAGAAAAAGCAAGCACGGAGGACGAGAATCGCTTTTGCCCTGCGTAGTGTTCTGAGCAGCGGGTAGAACCAGGCAGAGAATTCCCGGCTAGCAGCTTCCCTGTGGCCGGGAAGTGCAAACGTACACGTTTTCGGCCGAAAACGCGTTTTCCGGCGAAAACGCACACCACGGCTCTTTCTGAGAAAAAGCAAGCACGGAGGACGAGAATCGCTTTTGCCCTGCGTAGCGTTCCGGGCAGCGGGTAGAACCAGGCAGAGAATTCCCGGCTAGCAGCTTCCCTGTGGCCGGGAAGTGCAAACGTACACGTTTTCGGCCGAAAACGCGTTTTCCCGCGAAAACGCACACCACGGCTCTTTCTGAGAAAAAGCAAGCACGGAGGACGAGAATCGCTTTTGCCCTGCTTAGCGTTCCGGGCAGCGGGTAGAACCAGGCAGAGAATTCCCGGCTAGCAGCTTCCCTGTGGCCGGGAAGTGCAAACGTACAGGTTTTCGGCCGAAAACGCGTTTTCCCGCGAAAACGCACACCACGGCTCTTTCTGAGAAAAAGCAAGCACGGAGGACGAGAATCGCTTTTGCCCTGCGTAGCGTTCCGGGCAGCGGGTAGAACCAGGCAGAGAATTCCCGGCTAGCAGCTTCCCTGTGGCCGGGAAGTGCAAACGTACACGTTTTCGGCCGAAAACGCGTTTTCTGGCGAAAACGCACACCACGGCTCTTTCTGAGAAAAAGCAAGCACGGAGGACGAGAATCGCTTTTGCCCAGCGTAGCGTTCCGGGCAGCGGGTAGAACCAGGCAGAGAATTCCCGGCTAGCAGCTTCCCTGTGGCGGGGAAGTGCAAACGTACACGTTTTCGGCCGAAAACGCGTTTTCTGGCGAAAACGCACACCACGGCTCTTTCTGAGAAAAAGCAAGCACGGAGGACGAGAATCGCTTTTGCCCTGCGTAGCGTTCTGAGCAGCGGGTAGAAATAGGCAGCGAATTGCCGGCTAGCAGCTTCCCTGTGGCCGGGAAGTGCAAACGTACACGTTTTCGGCCGAAAACGCGTTTTCCCGCGAAAACTCACACCACGGCTCTTTCTGAGAAAAAGCAAGCACGGAGGACGAGAATCGCTTTTGCCCTGCGTAGCGTTCCGGGCAGCGGGTAGAACCAGGCAGAGAATTCCCGGCTAGCAGCTTCCCTGTGGCCGGGAAGTGCAAACGTACACGTTTTCGGCCGAAAACGCGTTTACCGGCGAAAACGCACACCACGGCTCTTTCTGAGAAAAAGCAAGCACGGAGGACGAAAATCGCTTTTGCCCTGCGTAGTGTTCCGGGCAGCGGGTAGAACCAGGCAGAGAATTCCCGGCTAGCAGCTTCCCTGTGGCGGGGAAGTGCAAAAGTACACGTTTTCGGCCGAAAACGCGTTTTCCGGCGAAAACGCACACCACGGCTCTTTCTGAGAAAAAGCAAGCACGGAGGACGAGAATCGCTTTTGCCCTGCGTAGCGTTCCCGGCAGCGGGTAGAAATAGGCAGCGAATTCCCGGCTAGCAGCTTCCCTGTGGCCGGGAAGTGCAAACGTACAGGTTTTCGGCCGAAAACGGGTTTTCCCGCGAAAACTCACACCACGGCTCTTTCTGAGAAAAAGCAAGCACGGAGGACGAGAATCGCTTTTGCCCTGCGTAGCGTTCCGGGCAGCGGGTAGAACCAGGCAGAGAATTCCCGGCTAGCAGCTTCCCTGTGGCCGGGAAGTGCAAACGTACACGTTTTCGCCGAAAACGCGTTTTCCGGCGAAAACGCACACCACGGCTCTTTCTGAGAAAAAGCAAGCACGGAGGACGAGAATCGCTATTGCCCTGCGTAGCGTTCCGGGCAGCGGGTAGAACCAGGCAGAGAATTCCCGGCTAGCAGCTTCCCTGTGGCCGGGAAGTGCAAACGTACACGTTTTCGGCCGAAAACGCGTTTTCCGGCGAAAACGCACACCACGTCTCTTTCTGAGAAAAAGCAAGCACGGAGGACGAGAATCGCTTTTGCCCTGCGTAGCGTTCAGAGCAGCGGGTAGAAATAGGCAGCGAATTGCCGGCTAGCAGCTTCCCTGTGGCCGGGAAGTGCAAACGTACACGTTTTCGGCCGAAAACGCGTTTTCCGGCGAAAAAGCACACCATGGCTCTTTCTGAGAAAAAGCAAGCACGGAGGACGAGAATCGCTTTTGCCCTGCGTAGCGTTCCGGGCAGCGGGTAGAACCAGGCAGAGAATTCCCGTCTAGCAGCTTCCCTGTGGCGGGGAAGTGCAAACGTACACGTTTTCGGCCGAAAACGCGTTTACCGGCGAAAACGCACACCACGGCTCTTTCTGAGAAAAAGCAAGCACGGAGGACGAGAATCGCTTTTGCCCTGCGTAGCGTTCCGGGCAGCGGGTAGAACCAGGCAGAGAATTCCCGTCTAGCAGCTTCCCTGTGGCGGGGAAGTGCAAACGTACACGTTTTCGGCCGAAAACGCGTTTACCGGCGAAAACGCACACCACGGCTCTTTCTGAGAAAAAGCAAGCACGGAGGACGAGAATCGCTTTTGCCCTGCGTAGCGTTCCGGGCAGCGGGTAGAACCAGGCAGAGAATTCCCGGCTAGCAGCTTCCCTGTGGCCGGGAAGTGCAAACGTACACGTTTTCGGCCGAAAACGCGTTTTCCGGCGAAAACGCACACCACGGCTCTTTCTGAGAAAAAGCAAGCACGGAGGACGAGAATCGCTTTTGCCCTGCGTAGCGTTCCGGGCAGCGGGTAGAACCAGGCAGAGAATTCCCGTCTAGCAGCTTCCCTGTGGCCGGGAAGTGCAAACGTACACGTTTTCGGCCGAAAACGCGTTTACCGGCGAAAACGCACACCACGGCTCTTTCTGAGAAAAAGCAAGCACGGAGGACGAGAATCGCTTTTGCCCTGCGTAGCGTTCCGGGCAGCGGGTAGAACCAGGCAGAGAATTCCCGGCTAGCAGCTTCCCTGTGGCCGGGAAGTGCAAACGTACACGTTTTCGGCCGAAAACGCGTTTTCCGGCGAAAACGCACACCACGGCTCTTTCTGAGAAAAAGCAAGCACGGAGGACGAGAATCGCTTTTGCCCTGCGTAGCGTTCCGGGCAGCGGGTAGAACCAGGCAGAGAATTCCCGGCTAGCAGCTTCCCTGTGGCCGGGAAGTGCAAACGTACAGGTTTTCGGCCGAAAACGCGTTTTCCCGCGAAAACTCACACCACGGCTCTTTCTGAGAAAAAGCAAGCACGGAGGACGAGAATCGCTTTTGCCCTGCGTAGCGTTCCGGGCAGCGGGTAGAACCAGGCAGAGAATTCCCGTCTAGCAGCTTCCCTGTGGCGGGGAAGTGCAAACGTACACGTTTTCGGCCGAAAACGCGTTTACCGGCGAAAACGCACACCACGGCTCTTTCTGAGAAAAAGCAAGCACGGAGGACGAGAATCGCTTTTGCCCTGCGTAGCGTTCCGGGCAGCGGGTAGAACCAGGCAGAGAATTCCCGGCTAGCAGCTTCCCTGTGGCCGGGAAGTGCAAACGTACACGTTTTCGGCCGAAAACGCGTTTACCGGCGAAAACGCACACCACGGCTCTTTCTGAGAAAAAGCAAGCACGGAGGACGAGAATCGCTTTTGCCCTGCGTAATGTTCCGGGCAGCGGGTAGAACCAGGCAGAGAATTCCCGGCTAGCAGCTTCCCTGTGGCCGGGAAGTGCAAACGTACACGTTTTCGGCCGAAAACGCGTTTTCCGGCGAAAACGCACACCACGGCTCTTTCTGAGAAAAAGCAAGCACGGAGGACGAGAATCGCTTTTGCCCTGCGTAGCGTTCCGGGCAGCGGGTAGAACCAGGCAGAGAATTCCCGGCTAGCAGCTTCCCTGTGGCCGGGAAGTGCAAACGTACAGGTTTTCGGCCGAAAACGCGTTTTCCGGCGAAAACGCACACCACGGCTCTTTCTGAGAAAAAGCAAGCACGGAGGACGAGAATCGCTTTTGCCCTGCGTAGCGTTCCGGGCAGCGGGTAGAACCAGGCAGAGAATTCCCGGCTAGCAGCTTCCCTGTGGCCGGGAAGTGCAAACGTACACGTTTTCGGCCGAAAACGCGTTTTCCGGCGAAAACGCACACCACGGCTCTTTCTGAGAAAAAGCAAGCACGGAGGACGAGAATCGCTTTTGCCCTGCGTAGCGTTCCGGGCAGCGGGTAGAACCAGGCAGAGAATTCCCGGCTAGCAGCTTCCCTGTGGCCGGGAAGTGCAAACGTACACGTTTTCGGCCGAAAACGCATTTACCGGCGAAAACGCACACCACGGCTCTTTCTGAGAAAAAGCAAGCACGGAGGACGAGAATCGCTTTTGCCCTGCGTAGCGTTCCGGGCATCGGGTAGAACCAGGCAGAGAATTCCCGTCTAGCAGCTTCCCTGTGGCCGGGAAGTGCAAAGGTACACGTTTTCGGCCGAAAACGCGTTTTCCGGCGAAAACGCACACCACGGCTCTTTCTGGGAAAAAGCAAGCACGGAGGACGAGAATCGCTTTTGCCCTGCGTAGCGTTCCGGGCAGCGGGTAGAACCAGGCAGAGAATTCCCGTCTAGCAGCTTCCCTGTGGCCGGGAAGTGCAAACGTACACGTTTTCGGCCGAAAACGCGTTTTCCGGCGAAAACGCACACCACGGCTCTTTCTGAGAAAAAGCAAGCACGGAGGACGAGAATCGCTTTTGCCCTGCGTAGTGTTCCGGGCAGCGGGTAGAACCAGGCAAAGAATTCCCGGCTAGCAGCTTCCCTGTGGCCGGGAAGTGCAAACGTACACGTTTTCGGCCGAAAACGCGTTTTCCGGCGAAAACGCACACCACGGCTCTTTCTGAGAAAAAGCAAGCACGGAGGACGAGAATCGCTTTTGCCCTGCGTAGCGTTCCGGGCAGCGGGTAGAACCAGGCAGAGAATTCCCGGCTAGCAGCTTCCCTGTGGCCGGGAAGTGCAAACGTACACGTTTTCGGCCGAAAACGCGTTTTCCCGCGAAAACGCACACCACGGCTCTTTCTGAGAAAAAGCAAGCACGGAGGACGAGAATCGCTTTTGCCCTGCGTAGCGTTCTGAGCAGCGGGTAGAAATAGGCAGCGAATTGCCGGCTAGCAGCTTCCCTGTGGCCGGGAAGTGCAAACGTACACGTTTCCGGCCGAAAACGCGTTTTCCGGAGAAAAAGCACACCATGGTTCTTTCTGAGAAAAAACAAGCACGGAGGACGAGAATCGCTTTTGCCCTGCGTAGCGTTCCGCGCAGCGGGTAGAACCAGGTAGAGAATTCCCGTCTAGCAGCTTCCCTGTGGCGGGGAAGTGCAAACGTACACGTTTTCGGCCGAAAACGCGTTTTCCCGCGAAAACGCACACCACGGCTCTTTCTGAGAAAAAGCAAGCACGGAGGACGAGAATCGCTTTTGCCCTGCGTAGCGTTCCGGGCAGCGGGTAGAACCAGGCAGAGAATTCCCGTCTAGCAGCTTCCCTGTGGCGGGGAAGTGCAAACGTACACGTTTTCGGCCGAAAACGCGTTTTCCGGCGAAAACGCACACCACGGCTCTTTCTGAGAAAAAGCAAGCACGGAGGACGAGAATCGCTTTTGCCCTGCGTAGCGTTCTTAGCAGCGGGTAGAAATAGGCAGCGAATTGCCGGCTAGCAGCTTCCCTGTGGCCGGGAAGTGCAAACGTACACGTTTTCGGCCGAAAACGCGTTTTCCAGCGAAAAAGCACACCATGGCTCTTTCTGAGAAAAAGCAAGCACGGAGGACGAGAATCGCTTTTGCCCTGCGTAGCGTTCCGGGCAGCGGGTAGAACGAGGCAGAGAATTCCCGGCTAGCAGCTTCCCTGTGGCCGGGAAGTGCAAACGTACACGTTTTCGGCCGAAAACGCGTTTTCCGGCGAAAACGCACACCACGGCTCTTTCTGAGAAAAAGCAAGCACGGAGGACGAGAATCGCTTTTGCCCTGCGTAGCGTTCCGGGCAGCGGGTAGAACCAGGCAGAGAATTCCCGGCTAGCAGCTTCCCTGTGGCCGGGAAGTGCAAACGTACACGTTTTCGGCCGAAAACGCGTTTTCCGGCGAAAACGCACACCACGGCTCTTTCTGAGAAAAAGCAAGCACGGAGGACGAGAATCGCTTTTGCCCTGCGTAGCGTTCCGGGCAGCGGGTAGAACCAGGCAGAGAATTCCCGGCTAGCAGCTTCCCTGTGGCCGGGAAGTGCAAACGTACACGTTTTCGGCCGAAAACGCATTTACCGGCGAAAACGCACACCACGGCTCTTTCTGAGAAAAAGCAAGCACGGAGGACGAGAATCGCTTTTGCCCTGCGTAGCGTTCCGGGCAGCGGGTAGAACCAGGCAGAGAATTACCGTCTAGCAGCTTCCCTGTGGCCGGGAAGTGCAAACGTACACGTTTTCGGCCGAAAACGCGTTTTCCGGCGAAAACGCACACCACGGCTCTTTCTGAGAAAAAGCAAGCACGGAGGACGAGAATCGCTTTTGCCCTGCGTAGCGTTCCGGGCAGCGGGTAGAACCAGGCAGAGAATTCCCGTCTAGCAGCTTCCCTGTGGCCGGGAAGTGCAAACGTACACGTTTTCGGCCGAAAACGCGTTTTCCGGCGAAAACGCACACCACGGCTCTTTCTGAGAAAAAGCAAGCACGGAGGACGAGAATCGCTTTTGCCCTGCGTAGTGTTCTGAGCAGCGGGTAGAACCAGGCAGAGAATTCCCGGCTAGCAGCTTCCCTGTGGCCGGGAAGTGCAAATGTACACGTTTTCGGCCGAAAACGCGTTTTCCGGCGAAAACGCACACCACGGCTCTTTCTGAGAAAAAGCAAGCACGGAGGACGAGAATCGCTTTTGCCCTGCGTAGCGTTCCGGGCAGCGGGTAGAACCAGGCAGAGAATTCCCGGCTAGCAGCTTCCCTGTGGCCGGGAAGTGCAAACGTACACGTTTTCGGCCGAAAACGCGTTTTCCGGCGAAAACGCACACCACGGCTCTTTCTGAGAAAAAGCAAGCACGGAGGACGAGAATCGCTTTTGCCCTGCGTAGCGTTCTGAGCAGCGGGTAGAAAAAGGCAGCGAATTGCCGGCTAGCAGCTTCCCTGTGGCCGGGAAGTGCAAACGTACACGTTTCCGGCCGAAAACGCGTTTTCCGGCGAAAACGCACACCACGGCTCTTTCTGAGAAAAAGCAAGCACGGAGGACGAGAATCGCTTTTGCCCTGCGTAGCGTTCCGGGCAGCGGGTAGAACCAGGCAGAGAATTCCCGGCTAGCAGCTTCCCTGTGGCCGGGAAGTGCAAACGTACACGTTTTCGGCCGAAAACGCGTTTTCCCGCGAAAACTCACACCACGGCTCTTTCTGAGAAAAAGCAAGCACGGAGGACGAGAATCGCTTTTGCCCTGCGTAGCGTTCCGGGCAGCGGGTAGAACCAGGCAGAGAATTCCCGCCTAGCAGCTTCCCTGTGGCGGGGAAGTGCAAACGTACACGTTTTCGCCGAAAACGCGTTTTCCGGCGAAAACGCACACCACGGCTCTTTCTGAGAAAAAGCAAGCACGGAGGACGAGAATCGCTTTTGCCCTGCGTAGCGTTCCGGGCAGCGGGTAGAACCAGGCAGAGAATTCCCGGCTAGCAGCTTCCCTGTGGCCGGGAAGTGCAAACGTACACGTTTTCGGCCGAAAACGCATTTACCGGCGAAAACGCACACCACGGCTCTTTCTGAGAAAAAGCAAGCACGGAGGACGAGAATCGCTTTTGCCCTGCGTAGCGTTCCGGGCAGCGGGTAGAACCAGGCAGAGAATTCCCGTCTAGCAGCTTCCCCGTGGCCGGGAAGTGCAAACGTACACGTTTTCGGCCGAAAACGCGTTTTCCGGCGAAAACGCACACCACGGCTCTTTCTGAGAAAAAGCAAGCACGGAGGACGAGAATCGCTTTTGCCCTGCGTAGTGTTCTGAGCAGCGGGTAGAACCAGGCAGAGAATTCCCGGCTAGCAGCTTCCCTGTGGCCGGGAAGTGCAAATGTACACGTTTTCGGCCGAAAACGCGTTTTCCGGCGAAAACGCACACCACGGCTCTTTCTGAGAAAAAGCAAGCACGGAGGACGAGAATCGCTTTTGCCCTGCGTAGCGTTCCGGGCAGCGGGTAGAACCAGGCAGAGAATTCCCGGCTAGCAGCTTCCCTGTGGCCGGGAAGTGCAAACGTACACGTTTTCGGCCGAAAACGCGTTTTCCCGCGAAAACGCACACCACGGCTCTTTCTGAGAAAAAGCAAGCACGGAGGACGAGAATCGCTTTTGCCCTGCGTAGCGTTCTGAGCAGCGGGTAGAAATAGGCAGCGAATTGCCGGCTAGCAGCTTCCCTGTGGCCGGGAAGTGCAAACGTACACGTTTCCGGCCGAAAACGCGTTTTCCGGAGAAAAGGCACACCATGGCTCTTTCTGAGAAAAAGCAAGCACGGAGGACGAGAATCGCTTTTGCCCTGCGTAGCGTTCCGGGCAGCGGGTAGAACCAGGTAGAGAATTCCCGTCTAGCAGCTTCCCTGTGGCGGGGAAGTGCAAACGTACACGTTTTAGGCCGAAAACGCGTTTTCCGGCGAAAACGCACACCACGGCTCTTTCTGAGAAAAAGCAAGCACGGAGGACGAGAATCGCTTTTGCCCTGCGTAGCGTTCCGGGCAGCGGATAGAAATAGGCAGCGAATTGCCGGCTAGCAGCTTCCCTGTGGCCGGGAAGTGCAAACGTACACGTTTTCGGCCGAAAACGCGTTTTCCGGCGAAAAAGCACACCATGGCTCTTTCTGAGAAAAAGCAAGCACGGAGGACGAGAATCGCTTTTGCCCTGCGTAGCGTTCCGGGCAGCGGGTAGAACCAGGCAGAGAATTCCCGGCTAGCAGCTTCCCTGTGGCAGGGAAGTGCAAACGTACACGTTTTCGGCCGAAAACGCGTTTTCCGGCGAAAACGCACACCACGGCTCTTTCTGAGAAAAAGCAAGCACGGAGGACGAGAATCGCTTTTGCCCTGCGTAGCGTTCCTGGCAGCGGGTAGAACCAGGCAGAGAATTCCCGGCTAGCAGCTTCCCTGTGGCCGGGAAGTGCAAACGTACACGTTTTCGGCCGAAAACGCGTTTTCCGGCGAAAACGCACACCACGGCTCTTTCTGAGAAAAAGCAAGCACGGAGGACGAGAATCGCTTTTGCCCTGCGTAGCGTTCCGGGCAGCGGGTAGAACCAGGCAGAGAATTCCCGTCTAGCAGCTTCCCTGTGGCCGGGAAGTGCAAACGTACACGTTTTCGGCCGAAAACGCGTTTTCCGGCGAAAACGCACACCACGGCTGTTTCTGAGAAAAAGCAAGCACGGAGGACGAGAATCGCTTTTGCCCTGCGTAGCGTTCCCGGCAGCGGGTAGAACCAGGCAGAGAATTCCCGTCTAGCAGCTTCCCTGTGGCGGGGAAGTGCAAACGTACACGTTTTCGGCCGAAAACGCGTTTTCCGGCGAAAACGCACACCACGGCTCTTTCTGAGAAAAAGCAAGCACGGAGGACGAGAATCGCTTTTGCCCTGCGTAGCGTTCTGAGCAGCGGGTAGAACCAGGCAGAGAATTCCCGGCTAGCAGCTTCTCTGTGGCCGGGAAGTGCAAACGTACACGTTTTCGGCCGAAAACGCGTTTTCCGGCGTAAAAGCACACCATGGCTCTTTCTGAGAAAAAGCAAGCATGGAGGACGAGAATCGCTTTTGCCCTGCGTAGCGTTCCGGGCAGCGGGTAGAACCAGGCAGAGAATTCCCGGCTAGCAGCTTCCCTGTGGCCGGGAAGTGCAAACGTACACGTTTTCGGCCGAAAACGCGTTTTCCGGCGAAAACGCACACCACGGCTCTTTCTGAGAAAAAGCAAGCACGGAGGACGAGAATCGCTTTTGCCCTGCGTAGCGTTCCGGGCAGCGGGTAGAACCAGGCAGAGAATTCCCGGCTAGCAGCTTCCCTGTGGCGGGGAAGTGCAAACGTACACGTTTTCGGACGAAAAAGCGTTTTCTGGCAAAAACGCACACCACGGCTCTTTCTGAGAAAAAGCAAGCACGGAGGACGAGAATCGCTTTTGCCCTGCGTAGTGTTCCGGGCAGCGGGTAGAACCAGGCAGAGAATTCCCGGCTAGCAGCTTCCCTCTGGCCGGGAAGTGCAAACGTACACGTTTTCGGCCGAAAACGCGTTTTCCGGCGAAAACGCACACCACGGCTCTTTCTGAGAAAAAGCAAGCACGGAGGACGAGAATCGCTTTTGCCCTGCGTAGCGTTCCGGGCAGCGGGTAGAACCAGGCAGAGAATTCCCGTCTAGCAGCTTCCCTGTGGCCGGGAAGTGCAAACGTACACGTTTTCGGCCGAAAACGCGTTTTCCGGCGAAAACGCACACCACGGCTCTTTCTGAGAAAAAGCAAGCACGGAGGACGAGAATCGCTTTTGCCCTGCGTAGTGTTCCGGGCAGCGGGTAGAACCAGGCAGAGAATTCCCGGCTAGCAGCTTCCCTGTGGCCGGGAAGTGCAAACGTACACGTTTTCGGCCGAAAACGCGTTTTCCGGCGAAAACGCACACCACGGCTCTTTCTGAGAAAAAGCAAGCACGGAGGACGAGAATCGCTTTTGCCCTGCGTAGCGTTCCGGGCAGCGGGTAGAACCAGGCAGACAATTCCCGGCTAGCAGCTTCCCTGTGGCGGGGAAGTGCAAACGTACACGTTTTCGGCCGAAAACGCGTTTACCGGCGAAAACGCACACCACGGCTCTTTCTGAGAAAAAGCAAGCACGGAGGACGAGAATCGCTTTTGCCCTGCGTAGTGTTCCGGGCAGCGGGTAGAACCAGGCAGAGAATTCCCGGCTAGCAGCTTCCCTGTGGCCGGGAAGTGCAAACGTACACTTTTTCGGCCGAAAACGCGTTTTCCGGCGAAAACGCACACCACGGCTCTTTCTGAGAAAAAGCAAGCACGGAGGACGAGAATCGCTTTTGCCCTGCGTAGCGTTCCGGGCAGCGGGTAGAACCAGGCAGAGAATTCCCGGCTAGCAGCTTCCCTGTGGCCGGGAAGTGCAAACGTACAGGTTTTCGGCCGAAAACGCGTTTTCCCGCGAAAACTCACACCACGGCTCTTTCTGAGAAAAAGCAAGCACGGAGGACGAGAATCGCTTTTGCCCTGCGTAGCGTTCCGGGCAGCGGGTAGAACCAGGCAGAGAATTCCAGGCTAGCAGCTTCCCTGTGGCCGGGAAATGCAAACGTACACGTTTTCGGCCGAAAACGCGTTTTCCGGCGAAAACGCACACCACGGCTCTTTCTGAGAAAAAGCAAGCACGGAGGACGAGAATCGCTTTTGCCCTGCGTAGCGTTCCGGGCAGCGGGTAGAACCAGGCAGAGAATTCCCGGCTAGCAGCTTCCCTGTGGCCGGGAAGTGCAAACGTACACGTTTTCGGCCGAAAACGCATTTACCGGCGAAAACGCACACCACGGCTCTTTCTGAGAAAAAGCAAGCACGGAGGACGAGAATCGCTTTTGCCCTGCGTAGCGTTCCGGGCAGCGGGTAGAACCAGGCAGAGAATTCCCGTCTAGCAGCTTCCCTGTGGCCGGGAAGTGCAAACGTACACGTTTTCGGCCGAAAACGCGTTTTCCGGCGAAAACGCACACCACGGCTCTTTCTGGGAAAAAGCAAGCACGGAGGACGAGAATCGCTTTTGCCCTGCGTAGTGTTCCGGGCAGCGGGTAGAACCAGGCAGAGAATTCCCGGCTAGCAGCTTCCCTGTGGCGGGGTAGTGCAAACGTACACGTTTTCGGCCGAAAACGCGTTTACCGGCGAAAACGCACACCATGGCTCTTTCTGAGAAAAAGCAAGCACGGAGGACGAGAATCGCTTTTGCCCTGCGTAGCGTTCCGGGCAGCGGGTAGAACCAGGCAGAGAATTCCCGGCTAGCAGCTTCCCTGTGGCCGGGAAGTGCAAACGTACACGTTTTCGGCCGAAAACGCGTTTTCCGGCGAAAACGCACACCACGGCTCTTTCTGAGAAAAAGCAAGCACGGAGGACGAGAATCGCTTTTGCCCTGCGTAGCGTTCCTGGCAGCGGGTAGAACCAGGCAGAGAATTCCCGGCTAGCAGCTTCCCTGTGGCCAGGAAGTGCAAACGTACACGTTTTCGGCCGAAAACGCGTTTTCCGGCGAAAACGCACACCACGGCTCTTTCTGAGAAAAAGCAAGCACGGAGGACGAGAATCGCTTTTGCCCTGCGTAGCGTTCCGGGCAGCGGGTAGAACCAGGCAGAGAATTCCCGGCTAGCAGCTTCCCTGTGGCCGGGAAGTGCAAACGTACACGTTTTCGGCCGAAAACGCGTTTTCCCGCGAAAACTCACACCACGGCTCTTTCTGAGAAAAAGCAAGCACGGAGGACGAGAATCGCTTTTGCCCTGCGTAGCGTTCCGGGCAGCGGGTAGAACCAGGCAGAGAATTCCCGTCTAGCAGCTTCCCTGTGGCGGGGAAGTGCAAACGTACACGTTTTCGGCCGAAAACGCGTTTTCCGGCGAAAACGCACACCACGGCTCTTTCTGAGAAAAAGCAAGCACGGAGGACGAGAATCGCTTTTGCCCTGCGTAGCGTTCCGGGCAGCGGGTAGAACCAGGCAGAGAATTCCCGTCTAGCAGCTTCCCTGTGGCCGGGAAGTGCAAACGTACACGTTTTCGGCCGAAAACGCGTTTTCCGCCGAAAACGCGTTTTCCGTCGAAAACGCACACCACGGCTCTTTCTGGGAAAAAGCAAGCACGGAGGACGATAATCGCTTTTGCCCTGCGTAGCGTTCCGGGCAGCGGGTAGAACCAGGCAGAGAATTCCCGTCTAGCAGCTTCCCTGTGGCCGGGAAGTGCAAACGTACACGTTTTCGGCCGAAAACGCGTTTTCCGGCGAAAACGCACACCACGGCTCTTTCTGAGAAAAAGCAAGCACGGAGGACGAGAATCGCTTTTGCCCTGCGTAGCGTTCCGGGCAGCGGGTAGAACCAGGCAGAGAATTCCCGGCTAGCAGCTTCCCTGTGGCCGGGAAGTGCAAACGTACACGTTTTCGGCCGAAAACGCATTTACCGGCGAAAACGCACACCACGGCTCTTTCTGAGAAAAAGCAAGCACGGAGGACGAGAATCGCTTTTGCCCTGCGTAGCGTTCCGGGCATCGGGTAGAACCAGGCAGAGAATTCCCGTCTAGCAGCTTCCCTGTGGCCGGGAAGTGCAAAGGTACACGTTTTCGGCCGAAAACGCGTTTTCCGGCGAAAACGCACACCACGGCTCTTTCTGGGAAAAAGCAAGCACGGAGGACGAGAATCGCTTTTGCCCTGCGTAGCGTTCCGGGCAGCGGGTAGAACCAGGCAGAGAATTCCCGGCTAGCAGCTTCCCTGTGGCCGGGAAGTGCAAACGTACACGTTTTCGGCCGAAAACGCGTTTTCCGGCGAAAAGGCACACCACGGCTCTTTCTGAGAAAAAGCAAGCACGGAGGACGAGAATCGCTTTTGCCCTGCGTAGTGTTCCGGGCAGCGGGTAGAACCAGGCAAAGAATTCCCGGCTAGCAGCTTCCCTGTGGCCGGGAAGTGCAAACGTACACGTTTTCGGCCGAAAACGCGTTTTCCGGCGAAAACGCACACCACGGCTCTTTCTGAGAAAAAGCAAGCACGGAGGACGAGAATCGCTTTTGCCCTGCGTAGCGTTCCGGGCAGCGGGTAGAACCAGGCAGAGAATTCCCGGCTAGCAGCTTCCCTGTGGCCGGGAAGTGCAAACGTACACGTTTTCGGCCGAAAACGCGTTTTCCCGCGAAAACGCACACCACGGCTCTTTCTGAGAAAAAGCAAGCACGGAGGACGAGAATCGCTTTTGCCCTGCGTAGCGTTCTGAGCAGCGGGTAGAAATAGGCAGCGAATTGCCGGCTAGCAGCTTCCCTGTGGCCGGGAAGTGCAAACGTACACGTTTCCGGCCGAAAACGCGTTTTCCGGAGAAAAAGCACACCATGGTTCTTTCTGAGAAAAAACAAGCACGGAGGACGAGAATCGCTTTTGCCCTGCGTAGCGTTCCGCGCAGCGGGTAGAACCAGGTAGAGAATTCCCGTCTAGCAGCTTCCCTGTGGCGGGGAAGTGCAAACGTACACGTTTTCGGCCGAAAACGCGTTTTCCCGCGAAAACGCACACCACGGCTCTTTCTGAGAAAAAGCAAGCACGGAGGACGAGAATCGCTTTTGCCCTGCGTAGCGTTCCGGGCAGCGGGTAGAACCAGGTAGAGAATTCCCGTCTAGCAGCTTCCCTGTGGCGGGGAAGTGCAAACGTACACGTTTTCGGCCGAAAACGCGTTTTCCGGCGAAAACGCACACCACGGCTCTTTCTGAGAAAAAGCAAGCACGGAGGACGAGAATCGCTTTTGCCCTGCGTAGCGTTCTTAGCAGCGGGTAGAAATAGGCAGCGAATTGCCGGCTAGCAGCTTCCCTGTGGCCGGGAAGTGCAAACGTACACGTTTTCGGCCGAAAACGCGTTTTCCAGCGAAAAAGCACACCATGGCTCTTTCTGAGAAAAAGCAAGCACGGAGGACGAGAATCGCTTTTGCCCTGCGTAGCGTTCCGGGCAGCGGGTAGAACGAGGCAGAGAATTCCCGGCTAGCAGCTTCCCTGTGGCCGGGAAGTGCAAACGTACACGTTTTCGGCCGAAAACGCGTTTTCTGGCGAAAACGCACACCACGGCTCTTTCTGAGAAAAAGCAAGCACGGAGGACGAGAATCGCTTTTGCCCTGCGTAGTGTTCCGGGCAGCGGGTAGAACCAGGCAAAGAATTCCCGGCTAGCAGCTTCCCTGTGGCCTGGAAGTGCAAACGTACACGTTTTCGGCCGAAAACGCGTTTACCGGCGAAAACGCACACCACGGCTCTTTCTGAGAAAAAGCAAGCACGGAGGACGAGAATCGCTTTTGCCCTGCGTAGCGTTCCGGGCAGCGGGTAGAACCAGGCAGAGAATTCCCGGCTAGCAGCTTCCCTGTGGCCGGGAAGTGCAAACGTACACGTTTTCGGCCGAAAACGCGTTTTCCCGCGAAAACGCACACCACGGCTCTTTCTGAGAAAAAGCAAGCACGGAGGACGAGAATCGCTTTTGCCCTGCGTAGCGTTCTGAGCAGCGGGTAGAAATAGGCAGCGAATTGCCGGCTAGCAGCTTCCCTGTGGCCGGGAAGTGCAAACGTACACGTTTCCGGCCGAAAACGCGTTTTCCGGAGAAAAAGCACACCATGGTTCTTTCTGAGAAAAAACAAGCACGGAGGACGAGAATCGCTTTTGCCCTGCGTAGCGTTCCGCGCAGCGGGTAGAACCAGGTAGAGAATTCCCGTCTAGCAGCTTCCCTGTGGCGGGGAAGTGCAAACGTACACGTTTTCGGCCGAAAACGCGTTTTCCCGCGAAAACGCACACCACGGCTCTTTCTGAGAAAAAGCAAGCACGGAGGACGAGAATCGCTTTTGCCCTGCGTAGCGTTCCGGGCAGCGGGTAGAACCAGGTAGAGAATTCCCGTCTAGCAGCTTCCCTGTGGCGGGGAAGTGCAAACGTACACGTTTTCGGCCGAAAACGCGTTTTCCGGCGAAAACGCACACCACGGCTCTTTCTGAGAAAAAGCAAGCACGGAGGACGAGAATCGCTTTTGCCCTGCGTAGCGTTCTTAGCAGCGGGTAGAAATAGGCAGCGAATTGCCGGCTAGCAGCTTCCCTGTGGCCGGGAAGTGCAAACGTACACGTTTTCGGCCGAAAACGCGTTTTCCAGCGAAAAAGCACACCATGGCTCTTTCTGAGAAAAAGCAAGCACGGAGGACGAGAATCGCTTTTGCCCTGCGTAGCGTTCCGGGCAGCGGGTAGAACGAGGCAGAGAATTCCCGGCTAGCAGCTTCCCTGTGGCCGGGAAGTGCAAACGTACACGTTTTCGGCCGAAAACGCGTTTTCCGGCGAAAACGCACACCACGGCTCTTTCTGAGAAAAAGCAAGCACGGAGGACGAGAATCGCTTTTGCCCTGCGTAGCGTTCCGGGCAGCGGGTAGAACCAGGCAGAGAATTCCCGGCTAGCAGCTTCCCTGTGGCCGGGAAGTGCAAACGTACACGTTTTCGGCCGAAAACGCGTTTTCCGGCGAAAACGCACACCACGGCTCTTTCTGAGAAAAAGCAAGCACGGAGGACGAGAATCGCTTTTGCCCTGCGTAGCGTTCCGGGCAGCGGGTAGAACCAGGCAGAGAATTCCCGGCTAGCAGCTTCCCTGTGGCCGGGAAGTGCAAACGTACACGTTTTCGGCCGAAAACGCATTTACCGGCGAAAACGCACACCACGGCTCTTTCTGAGAAAAAGCAAGCACGGAGGACGAGAATCGCTTTTGCCCTGCGTAGCGTTCCGGGCAGCGGGTAGAACCAGGCAGAGAATTACCGTCTAGCAGCTTCCCTGTGGCCGGGAAGTGCAAACGTACACGTTTTCGGCCGAAAACGCGTTTTCCGGCGAAAACGCACACCACGGCTCTTTCTGAGAAAAAGCAAGCACGGAGGACGAGAATCGCTTTTGCCCTGCGTAGCGTTCCGGGCAGCGGGTAGAACCAGGCAGAGAATTCCCGTCTAGCAGCTTCCCTGTGGCCGGGAAGTGCAAACGTACACGTTTTCGGCCGAAAACGCGTTTTCCGGCGAAAACGCACACCACGGCTCTTTCTGAGAAAAAGCAAGCACGGAGGACGAGAATCGCTTTTGCCCTGCGTAGTGTTCTGAGCAGCGGGTAGAACCAGGCAGAGAATTCCCGGCTAGCAGCTTCCCTGTGGCCG
This sequence comes from Athene noctua, assembly GCF_965140245.1. Classification (NCBI taxonomy): domain Eukaryota; kingdom Metazoa; phylum Chordata; class Aves; order Strigiformes; family Strigidae; genus Athene; species Athene noctua. Next base: position 211,351 of record NW_027437620.1, on the reverse strand, counting down.
GGAAGTGCAAATGTACACGTTTTCGGCCGAAAACGCGTTTTCCGGCGAAAACGCACACCACGGCTCTTTCTGAGAAAAAGCAAGCACGGAGGACGAGAATCGCTTTTGCCCTGCGTAGCGTTCCGGGCAGCGGGTAGAACCAGGCAGAGAATTCCCGGCTAGCAGCTTCCCTGTGGCCGGGAAGTGCAAACGTACACGTTTTCGGCCGAAAACGCGTTTTCCGGCGAAAACGCACACCACGGCTCTTTCTGAGAAAAAGCAAGCACGGAGGACGAGAATCGCTTTTGCCCTGCGTAGCGTTCTGAGCAGCGGGTAGAAAAAGGCAGCGAATTGCCGGCTAGCAGCTTCCCTGTGGCCGGGAAGTGCAAACGTACACGTTTCCGGCCGAAAACGCGTTTTCCGGCGAAAACGCACACCACGGCTCTTTCTGAGAAAAAGCAAGCACGGAGGACGAGAATCGCTTTTGCCCTGCGTAGCGTTCCGGGCAGCGGGTAGAACCAGGCAGAGAATTCCCGGCTAGCAGCTTCCCTGTGGCCGGGAAGTGCAAACGTACAGGTTTTCGGCCGAAAACGCGTTTTCCCGCGAAAACTCACACCACGGCTCTTTCTGAGAAAAAGCAAGCACGGAGGACGAGAATCGCTTTTGCCCTGCGTAGCGTTCCGGGCAGCGGGTAGAACCAGGCAGAGAATTCCCGCCTAGCAGCTTCCCTGTGGCGGGGAAGTGCAAACGTACACGTTTTCGCCGAAAACGCGTTTTCCGGCGAAAACGCACACCACGGCTCTTTCTGAGAAAAAGCAAGCACGGAGGACGAGAATCGCTTTTGCCCTGCGTAGCGTTCCGGGCAGCGGGTAGAACCAGGCAGAGAATTCCCGGCTAGCAGCTTCCCTGTGGCCGGGAAGTGCAAACGTACACGTTTTCGGCCGAAAACGCATTTACCGGCGAAAACGCACACCACGGCTCTTTCTGAGAAAAAGCAAGCACGGAGGACGAGAATCGCTTTTGCCCTGCGTAGCGTTCCGGGCAGCGGGTAGAACCAGGCAGAGAATTCCCGTCTAGCAGCTTCCCCGTGGCCGGGAAGTGCAAACGTACACGTTTTCGGCCGAAAACGCGTTTTCCGGCGAAAACGCACACCACGGCTCTTTCTGAGAAAAAGCAAGCACGGAGGACGAGAATCGCTTTTGCCCTGCGTAGTGTTCTGAGCAGCGGGTAGAACCAGGCAGAGAATTCCCGGCTAGCAGCTTCCCTGTGGCCGGGAAGTGCAAATGTACACGTTTTCGGCCGAAAACGCGTTTTCCGGCGAAAACGCACACCACGGCTCTTTCTGAGAAAAAGCAAGCACGGAGGACGAGAATCGCTTTTGCCCTGCGTAGCGTTCCGGGCAGCGGGTAGAACCAGGCAGAGAATTCCCGGCTAGCAGCTTCCCTGTGGCCGGGAAGTGCAAACGTACACGTTTTCGGCCGAAAACGCGTTTTCCCGCGAAAACGCACACCACGGCTCTTTCTGAGAAAAAGCAAGCACGGAGGACGAGAATCGCTTTTGCCCTGCGTAGCGTTCTGAGCAGCGGGTAGAAATAGGCAGCGAATTGCCGGCTAGCAGCTTCCCTGTGGCCGGGAAGTGCAAACGTACACGTTTCCGGCCGAAAACGCGTTTTCCGGAGAAAAGGCACACCATGGCTCTTTCTGAGAAAAAGCAAGCACGGAGGACGAGAATCGCTTTTGCCCTGCGTAGCGTTCCGGGCAGCGGGTAGAACCAGGTAGAGAATTCCCGTCTAGCAGCTTCCCTGTGGCGGGGAAGTGCAAACGTACACGTTTTAGGCCGAAAACGCGTTTTCCGGCGAAAACGCACACCACGGCTCTTTCTGAGAAAAAGCAAGCACGGAGGACGAGAATCGCTTTTGCCCTGCGTAGCGTTCCGGGCAGCGGGTAGAAATAGGCAGCGAATTGCCGGCTAGCAGCTTCCCTGTGGCCGGGAAGTGCAAACGTACACGTTTTCGGCCGAAAACGCGTTTTCCGGCGAAAAAGCACACCATGGCTCTTTCTGAGAAAAAGCAAGCACGGAGGACGAGAATCGCTTTTGCCCTGCGTAGCGTTCCGGGCAGCGGGTAGAACCAGGCAGAGAATTCCCGGCTAGCAGCTTCCCTGTGGCAGGGAAGTGCAAACGTACACGTTTTCGGCCGAAAACGCGTTTTCCGGCGAAAACGCACACCACGGCTCTTTCTGAGAAAAAGCAAGCACGGAGGACGAGAATCGCTTTTGCCCTGCGTAGCGTTCCTGGCAGCGGGTAGAACCAGGCAGAGAATTCCCGGCTAGCAGCTTCCCTGTGGCCGGGAAGTGCAAACGTACACGTTTTCGGCCGAAAACGCGTTTTCCGGCGAAAACGCACACCACGGCTCTTTCTGAGAAAAAGCAAGCACGGAGGACGAGAATCGCTTTTGCCCTGCGTAGCGTTCCGGGCAGCGGGTAGAACCAGGCAGAGAATTCCCGTCTAGCAGCTTCCCTGTGGCCGGGAAGTGCAAACGTACACGTTTTCGGCCGAAAACGCGTTTTCCGGCGAAAACGCACACCACGGCTCTTTCTGAGAAAAAGCAAGCACGGAGGACGAGAATCGCTTTTGCCCTGCGTAGCGTTCCCGGCAGCGGGTAGAACCAGGCAGAGAATTCCCGTCTAGCAGCTTCCCTGTGGCGGGGAAGTGCAAACGTACACGTTTTCGGCCGAAAACGCGTTTTCCGGCGAAAACGCACACCACGGCTCTTTCTGAGAAAAAGCAAGCACGGAGGACGAGAATCGCTTTTGCCCTGCGTAGCGTTCTGAGCAGCGGGTAGAACCAGGCAGAGAATTCCCGGCTAGCAGCTTCTCTGTGGCCGGGAAGTGCAAACGTACACGTTTTCGGCCGAAAACGCGTTTTCCGGCGTAAAAGCACACCATGGCTCTTTCTGAGAAAAAGCAAGCATGGAGGACGAGAATCGCTTTTGCCCTGCGTAGCGTTCCGGGCAGCGGGTAGAACCAGGCAGAGAATTCCCGGCTAGCAGCTTCCCTGTGGCCGGGAAGTGCAAACGTACACGTTTTCGGCCGAAAACGCGTTTTCCGGCGAAAACGCACACCACGGCTCTTTCTGAGAAAAAGCAAGCACGGAGGACGAGAATCGCTTTTGCCCTGCGTAGCGTTCCGGGCAGCGGGTAGAACCAGGCAGAGAATTCCCGGCTAGCAGCTTCCCTGTGGCGGGGAAGTGCAAACGTACACGTTTTCGGACGAAAAAGTGTTTTCTGGCAAAAACGCACACCACGGCTCTTTCTGAGAAAAAGCAAGCACGGAGGACGAGAATCGCTTTTGCCCTGCGTAGTGTTCCGGGCAGCGGGTAGAACCAGGCAGAGAATTCCCGGCTAGCAGCTTCCCTCTGGCCGGGAAGTGCAAACGTACACGTTTTCGGCCGAAAACGCGTTTTCCGGCGAAAACGCACACCACGGCTCTTTCTGGGAAAAAGCAAGCACGGAGGACGAGAATCGCTTTTGCCCTGCGTAGCGTTCCGGGCAGCGGGTAGAACCAGGCAGAGAATTCCCGTCTAGCAGCTTCCCTGTGGCCGGGAAGTGCAAACGTACACGTTTTCGGCCGAAAACGCGTTTTCCGGCGAAAACGCACACCACGGCTCTTTCTGAGAAAAAGCAAGCACGGAGGACGAGAATCGCTTTTGCCCTGCGTAGTGTTCCGGGCAGCGGGTAGAACCAGGCAGAGAATTCCCGGCTAGCAGCTTCCCTGTGGCCGGGAAGTGCAAACGTACACGTTTTCGGCCGAAAACGCGTTTTCCGGCGAAAACGCACACCACGGCTCTTTCTGAGAAAAAGCAAGCACGGAGGACGAGAATCGCTTTTGCCCTGCGTAGCGTTCCGGGCAGCGGGTAGAACCAGGCAGACAATTCCCGGCTAGCAGCTTCCCTGTGGCGGGGAAGTGCAAACGTACACGTTTTCGGCCGAAAACGCGTTTACCGGCGAAAACGCACACCACGGCTCTTTCTGAGAAAAAGCAAGCACGGAGGACGAGAATCGCTTTTGCCCTGCGTAGCGTTCCGGGCAGCGGGTAGAACCAGGCAGAGAATTCCCGTCTAGCAGCTTCCCTGTGGCCGGGAAGTGCAAACGTACACGTTTTCGGCCGAAAACGCGTTTTCCGGCGAAAACGCACACCACGGCTCTTTCTGAGAAAAAGCAAGCACGGAGGACGAGAATCGCTTTTGCCCTGCGTAGTGTTCCGGGCAGCGGGTAGAACCAGGCAGAGAATTCCCGGCTAGCAGCTTCCCTGTGGCCGGGAAGTGCAAACGTACACGTTTTCGGCCGAAAACGCGTTTTCCGGCGAAAACGCACACCACGGCTCTTTCTGAGAAAAAGCAAGCACGGAGGACGAGAATCGCTTTTGCCCTGCGTAGCGTTCCGGGCAGCGGGTAGAACCAGGCAGACAATTCCCGGCTAGCAGCTTCCCTGTGGCGGGGAAGTGCAAACGTACACGTTTTCGGCCGAAAACGCGTTTACCGGCGAAAACGCACACCACGGCTCTTTCTGAGAAAAAGCAAGCACGGAGGACGAGAATCGCTTTTGCCCTGCGTAGTGTTCCGGGCAGCGGGTAGAACCAGGCAGAGAATTCCCGGCTAGCAGCTTCCCTGTGGCCGGGAAGTGCAAACGTACACTTTTTCGGCCGAAAACGCGTTTTCCGGCGAAAACGCACACCACGGCTCTTTCTGAGAAAAAGCAAGCACGGAGGACGAGAATCGCTTTTGCCCTGCGTAGCGTTCCGGGCAGCGGGTAGAACCAGGCAGAGAATTCCCGGCTAGCAGCTTCCCTGTGGCCGGGAAGTGCAAACGTACAGGTTTTCGGCCGAAAACGCGTTTTCCCGCGAAAACTCACACCACGGCTCTTTCTGAGAAAAAGCAAGCACGGAGGACGAGAATCGCTTTTGCCCTGCGTAGCGTTCCGGGCAGCGGGTAGAACCAGGCAGAGAATTCCAGGCTAGCAGCTTCCCTGTGGCCGGGAAATGCAAACGTACACGTTTTCGGCCGAAAACGCGTTTTCCGGCGAAAACGCACACCACGGCTCTTTCTGAGAAAAAGCAAGCACGGAGGACGAGAATCGCTTTTGCCCTGCGTAGCGTTCCGGGCAGCGGGTAGAACCAGGCAGAGAATTCCCGGCTAGCAGCTTCCCTGTGGCCGGGAAGTGCAAACGTACACGTTTTCGGCCGAAAACGCATTTACCGGCGAAAACGCACACCACGGCTCTTTCTGAGAAAAAGCAAGCACGGAGGACGAGAATCGCTTTTGCCCTGCGTAGCGTTCCGGGCAGCGGGTAGAACCAGGCAGAGAATTCCCGTCTAGCAGCTTCCCTGTGGCGGGGAAGTGCAAACGTACACGTTTTCGGCCGAAAACGCGTTTTCCGGCGAAAACGCAAACCACGGCTCTTTCTGGGAAAAAGCAAGCACGGAGGACGAGAATCGCTTTTGCCCTGCGTAGTGTTCCGGGCAGCGGGTAGAACCAGGCAGAGAATTCCCGGCTAGCAGCTTCCCTGTGGCGGGGTAGTGCAAACGTACACGTTTTCGGCCGAAAACGCGTTTACCGGCGAAAACGCACACCATGGCTCTTTCTGAGAAAAAGCAAGCACGGAGGACGAGAATCGCTTTTGCCCTGCGTAGCGTTCCGGGCAGCGGGTAGAACCAGGCAGAGAATTCCCGGCTAGCAGCTTCCCTGTGGCCGGGAAGTGCAAACGTACACGTTTTCGGCCGAAAACGCGTTTTCCGGCGAAAACGCACACCACGGCTCTTTCTGAGAAAAAGCAAGCACGGAGGACGAGAATCGCTTTTGCCCTGCGTAGCGTTCCTGGCAGCGGGTAGAACCAGGCAGAGAATTCCCGGCTAGCAGCTTCCCTGTGGCGGGGAAGTGCAAACGTACACGTTTTCGGCCGAAAACGCGTTTTCCGGCGAAAACGCACACCACGGCTCTTTCTGAGAAAAAGCAAGCACGGAGGACGAGAATCGCTTTTGCCCTGCGTAGCGTTCCGGGCAGCGGGTAGAACCAGGCAGAGAATTCCCGGCTAGCAGCTTCCCTGTGGCCGGGAAGTGCAAACGTACACGTTTTCGGCCGAAAACGCGTTTTCCCGCGAAAACTCACACCACGGCTCTTTCTGAGAAAAAGCAAGCACGGAGGACGAGAATCGCTTTTGCCCTGCGTAGCGTTCCGGGCAGCGGGTAGAACCAGGCAGAGAATTCCCGGCTAGCAGCTTCCCTGTGGCGGGGAAGTGCAAACGTACACGTTTTCGGCCGAAAACGCGTTTTCCGGCGAAAACGCACACCACGGTACTTTCTGAGAAAAAGCAAGCACGGAGGACGAGAATCGCTTTTGCCCTGCGTAGCGTTCCGGGCAGCGGGTAGAACCAGGCAGAGAATTCCCGTCTAGCAGCTTCCCTGTGGCCGGGAAGTGCAAACGTACACGTTTTCGGCCGAAAACGCGTTTTCCGCCGAAAACGCGTTTTCCGTCGAAAACGCACACCACGGCTCTTTCTGGGAAAAAGCAAGCACGGAGGACGATAATCGCTTTTACCCTGCGTAGCGTTCCGGGCAGCGGGTAGAACCAGGCAGAGAATTCCCGTCTAGCAGCTTCCCTGTGGCCGGGAAGTGCAAACGTACACGTTTTCGGCCGAAAACGCGTTTTCCGGCGAAAACGCACACCACGGCTCTTTCTGAGAAAAAGCAAGCACGGAGGACGAGAATCGCTTTTGCCCTGCGTAGCGTTCCGGGCAGCGGGTAGAACCAGGCAGAGAATTCCCGGCTAGCAGCTTCCCTGTGGCCGGGAAGTGCAAACGTACACGTTTTCGGCCGAAAACGCATTTACCGGCGAAAACGCACACCACGGCTCTTTCTGAGAAAAAGCAAGCACGGAGGACGAGAATCGCTTTTGCCCTGCGTAGCGTTCCGGGCATCGGGTAGAACCAGGCAGAGAATTCCCGTCTAGCAGCTTCCCTGTGGCCGGGAAGTGCAAAGGTACACGTTTTCGGCCGAAAACGCGTTTTCCGGCGAAAACGCACACCACGGCTCTTTCTGGGAAAAAGCAAGAACGGAGGACGAGAATCGCTTTTGCCCTGCGTAGCGTTCCGGGCAGCGGGTAGAACCAGGCAGAGAATTCCCGTCTAGCAGCTTCCCTGTGGCCGGGAAGTGCAAACGTACACGTTTTCGGCCGAAAACGCGTTTTCCGGCGAAAACGCACACCACGGCTCTTTCTGAGAAAAAGCAAGCACGGAGGACGAGAATCGCTTTTGCCCTGCGTAGTGTTCCGGGCAGCGGGTAGAACCAGGCAAAGAATTCCCGGCTAGCAGCTTCCCTGTGGCCGGGAAGTGCAAACGTACACGTTTTCGGCCGAAAACGCGTTTTCCGGCGAAAACGCACACCACGGCTCTTTCTGAGAAAAAGCAAGCACGGAGGACGAGAATCGCTTTTGCCCTGCGTAGCGTTCCGGGCAGCGGGTAGAACCAGGCAGAGAATTCCCGGCTAGCAGCTTCCCTGTGGCCGGGAAGTGCAAACGTACACGTTTTCGGCCGAAAACGCGTTATCCCGCGAAAACGCACACCACGGCTCTTTCTGAGAAAAAGCAAGCACGGAGGACGAGAATCGCTTTTGCCCTGCGTAGCGTTCTGAGCAGCGGGTAGAAATAGGCAGCGAATTGCCGGCTAGCAGCTTCCCTGTGGCCGGGAAGTGCAAACGTACACGTTTCCGGCCGAAAACGCGTTTTCCGGAGAAAAAGCACACCATGGTTCTTTCTGAGAAAAAACAAGCACGGAGGACGAGAATCGCTTTTGCCCTGCGTAGCGTTCCGCGCAGCGGGTAGAACCAGGTAGAGAATTCCCGTCTAGCAGCTTCCCTGTGGCGGGGAAGTGCAAACGTACACGTTTTCGGCCGAAAACGCGTTTTCCCGCGAAAACGCACACCACGGCTCTTTCTGAGAAAAAGCAAGCACGGAGGACGAGAATCGCTTTTGCCCTGCGTAGCGTTCCGGGCAGCGGGTAGAACCAGGTAGAGAATTCCCGTCTAGCAGCTTCCCTGTGGCGGGGAAGTGCAAACGTACACGTTTTCGGCCGAAAACGCGTTTTCCGGCGAAAACGCACACCACGGCTCTTTCTGAGAAAAAGCAAGCACGGAGGACGAGAATCGCTTTTGCCCTGCGTAGCGTTCTTAGCAGCGGGTAGAAATAGGCAGCGAATTGCCGGCTAGCAGCTTCCCTGTGGCCGGGAAGTGCAAACGTACACGTTTTCGGCCGAAAACGCGTTTTCCAGCGAAAAAGCACACCATGGCTCTTTCTGAGAAAAAGCAAGCACGGAGGACGAGAATCGCTTTTGCCCTGCGTAGCGTTCCGGGCAGCGGGTAGAACGAGGCAGAGAATTCCCGGCTAGCAGCTTCCCTGTGGCCGGGAAGTGCAAACGTACACGTTTTCGGCCGAAAACGCGTTTTCCGGCGAAAACGCACACCACGGCTCTTTCTGAGAAAAAGCAAGCACGGAGGACGAGAATCGCTTTTGCCCTGCGTAGCGTTCCGGGCAGCGGGTAGAACCAGGCAGAGAATTCCCGGCTAGCAGCTTCCCTGTGGCCGGGAAGTGCAAACGTACACGTTTTCGGCCGAAAACGCGTTTTCCGGCGAAAACGCACACCACGGCTCTTTCTGAGAAAAAGCAAGCACGGAGGACGAGAATCGCTTTTGCCCTGCGTAGCGTTCCGGGCAGCGGGTAGAACCAGGCAGAGAATTCCCGGCTAGCAGCTTCCCTGTGGCCGGGAAGTGCAAACGTACACGTTTTCGGCCGAAAACGCATTTACCGGCGAAAACGCACACCACGGCTCTTTCTGAGAAAAAGCAAGCACGGAGGACGAGAATCGCTTTTGCCCTGCGTAGCGTTCCGGGCAGCGGGTAGAACCAGGCAGAGAATTACCGTCTAGCAGCTTCCCTCTGGCCGGGAAGTGCAAACGTACACGTTTTCGGCCGAAAACGCGTTTTCCGGCGAAAACGCACACCACGGCTCTTTCTGAGAAAAAGCAAGCACGGAGGACGAGAATCGCTTTTGCCCTGCGTAGCGTTCCGGGCAGCGGGTAGAACCAGGCAGAGAATTCCCGTCTAGCAGCTTCCCTGTGGCCGGGAAGTGCAAACGTACACGTTTTCGGCCGAAAACGCGTTTTCCGGCGAAAACGCACACCACGGCTCTTTCTGAGAAAAAGCAAGCACGGAGGACGAGAATCGCTTTTGCCCTGCGTAGTGTTCTGAGCAGCGGGTAGAACCAGGCAGAGAATTCCCGGCTAGCAGCTTCCCTGTGGCCGGGAAGTGCAAATGTACACGTTTTCGGCCGAAAACGCGTTTTCCGGCGAAAACGCACACCACGGCTCTTTCTGAGAAAAAGCAAGCACGGAGGACGAGAATCGCTTTTGCCCTGCGTAGCGTTCCGGGCAGCGGGTAGAACCAGGCAGAGAATTCCCGGCTAGCAGCTTCCCTGTGGCCGGGAAGTGCAAACGTACACGTTTTCGGCCGAAAACGCGTTTTCCCGCGAAAACGCACACCACGGCTCTTTCTGAGAAAAAGCAAGCACGGAGGACGAGAATCGCTTTTGCCCTGCGTAGCGTTCTGAGCAGCGGGTAGAAAAAGGCAGCGAATTGCCGGCTAGCAGCTTCCCTGTGGCCGGGAAGTGCAAACGTACACGTTTCCGGCCGAAAACGCGTTTTCCGGCGAAAACGCACACCACGGCTCTTTCTGAGAAAAAGCAAGCACGGAGGACGAGAATCGCTTTTGCCCTGCGTAGCGTTCCGGGCAGCGGGTAGAACCAGGCAGAGAATTCCCGGCTAGCAGCTTCCCTGTGGCCGGGAAGTGCAAACGTACAGGTTTTCGGCCGAAAACGCGTTTTCCCGCGAAAACTCACACCACGGCTCTTTCTGAGAAAAAGCAAGCACGGAGGACGAGAATCGCTTTTGCCCTGCGTAGCGTTCCGGGCAGCGGGTAGAACCAGGCAGAGAATTCCCGCCTAGCAGCTTCCCTGTGGCGGGGAAGTGCAAACGTACACGTTTTCGCCGAAAACGCGTTTTCCGGCGAAAACGCACACCACGGCTCTTTCTGAGAAAAAGCAAGCACGGAGGACGAGAATCGCTTTTGCCCTGCGTAGCGTTCCGGGCAGCGGGTAGAACCAGGCAGAGAATTCCCGGCTAGCAGCTTCCCTGTGGCCGGGAAGTGCAAACGTACACGTTTTCGGCCGAAAACGCATTTACCGGCGAAAACGCACACCACGGCTCTTTCTGAGAAAAAGCAAGCACGGAGGACGAGAATCGCTTTTGCCCTGCGTAGCGTTCCGGGCAGCGGGTAGAACCAGGCAGAGAATTCCCGTCTAGCAGCTTCCCCGTGGCCGGGAAGTGCAAACGTACACGTTTTCGGCCGAAAACGCGTTTTCCGGCGAAAACGCACACCACGGCTCTTTCTGAGAAAAAGCAAGCACGGAGGACGAGAATCGCTTTTGCCCTGCGTAGTGTTCTGAGCAGCGGGTAGAACCAGGCAGAGAATTCCCGGCTAGCAGCTTCCCTGTGGCCGGGAAGTGCAAATGTACACGTTTTCGGCCGAAAACGCGTTTTCCGGCGAAAACGCACACCACGGCTCTTTCTGAGAAAAAGCAAGCACGGAGGACGAGAATCGCTTTTGCCCTGCGTAGCGTTCCCGGCAGCGGGTAGAACCAGGCAGAGAATTCCCGGCTAGCAGCTTCCCTGTGGCCGGGAAGTGCAAACGTACACGTTTTCGGCCGAAAACGCGTTTTCCCGCGAAAACGCACACCACGGCTCTTTCTGAGAAAAAGCAAGCACGGAGGACGAGAATCGCTTTTGCCCTGCGTAGCGTTCTGAGCAGCGGGTAGAAATAGGCAGCGAATTGCCGGCTAGCAGCTTCCCTGTGGCCGGGAAGTGCAAACGTACACGTTTCCGGCCGAAAACGCGTTTTCCGGAGAAAAGGCACACCATGGCTCTTTCTGAGAAAAAGCAAGCACGGAGGACGAGAATCGCTTTTGCCCTGCGTAGCGTTCCGGGCAGCGGGTAGAACCAGGTAGAGAATTCCCGTCTAGCAGCTTCCCTGTGGCGGGGAAGTGCAAACGTACACGTTTTAGGCCGAAAACGCGTTTTCCGGCGAAAACGCACACCACGGCTCTTTCTGAGAAAAAGCAAGCACGGAGGACGAGAATCGCTTTTGCCCTGCGTAGTGTTCCGGGCAGCGGGTAGAACCAGGCAGAGAATTCCCGGCTAGCAGCTTCCCTGTGGCCGGGAAGTGCAAACGTACACGTTTTCGGCCGAAAACGCGTTTTCCGGCGAAAACGCACACCACGGCTCTTTCTGAGAAAAAGCAAGCACGGAGGACGAGAATCGCTTTTGCCCTGCGTAGCGTTCCGGGCAGCGGGTAGAACCAGGCAGACAATTCCCGGCTAGCAGCTTCCCTGTGGCGGGGAAGTGCAAACGTACACGTTTTCGGCCGAAAACGCGTTTACCGGCGAAAACGCACACCACGGCTCTTTCTGAGAAAAAGCAAGCACGGAGGACGAGAATCGCTTTTGCCCTGCGTAGCGTTCCGGGCAGCGGGTAGAACCAGGCAGAGAATTCCCGTCTAGCAGCTTCCCTGTGGCCGGGAAGTGCAAACGTACACGTTTTCGGCCGAAAACGCGTTTTCCGGCGAAAACGCACACCACGGCTCTTTCTGAGAAAAAGCAAGCACGGAGGACGAGAATCGCTTTTGCCCTGCGTAGTGTTCCGGGCAGCGGGTAGAACCAGGCAGAGAATTCCCGGCTAGCAGCTTCCCTGTGGCCGGGAAGTGCAAACGTACACGTTTTCGGCCGAAAACGCGTTTTCCGGCGAAAACGCACACCACGGCTCTTTCTGAGAAAAAGCAAGCACGGAGGACGAGAATCGCTTTTGCCCTGCGTAGCGTTCCGGGCAGCGGGTAGAACCAGGCAGACAATTCCCGGCTAGCAGCTTCCCTGTGGCGGGGAAGTGCAAACGTACACGTTTTCGGCCGAAAACGCGTTTACCGGCGAAAACGCACACCACGGCTCTTTCTGAGAAAAAGCAAGCACGGAGGACGAGAATCGCTTTTGCCCTGCGTAGTGTTCCGGGCAGCGGGTAGAACCAGGCAGAGAATTCCCGGCTAGCAGCTTCCCTGTGGCCGGGAAGTGCAAACGTACACTTTTTCGGCCGAAAACGCGTTTTCCGGCGAAAACGCACACCACGGCTCTTTCTGAGAAAAAGCAAGCACGGAGGACGAGAATCGCTTTTGCCCTGCGTAGCGTTCCGGGCAGCGGGTAGAACCAGGCAGAGAATTCCCGGCTAGCAGCTTCCCTGTGGCCGGGAAGTGCAAACGTACAGGTTTTCGGCCGAAAACGCGTTTTCCCGCGAAAACTCACACCACGGCTCTTTCTGAGAAAAAGCAAGCACGGAGGACGAGAATCGCTTTTGCCCTGCGTAGCGTTCCGGGCAGCGGGTAGAACCAGGCAGAGAATTCCAGGCTAGCAGCTTCCCTGTGGCCGGGAAATGCAAACGTACACGTTTTCGGCCGAAAACGCGTTTTCCGGCGAAAACGCACACCACGGCTCTTTCTGAGAAAAAGCAAGCACGGAGGACGAGAATCGCTTTTGCCCTGCGTAGCGTTCCGGGCAGCGGGTAGAACCAGGCAGAGAATTCCCGGCTAGCAGCTTCCCTGTGGCCGGGAAGTGCAAACGTACACGTTTTCGGCCGAAAACGCATTTACCGGCGAAAACGCACACCACGGCTCTTTCTGAGAAAAAGCAAGCACGGAGGACGAGAATCGCTTTTGCCCTGCGTAGCGTTCCGGGCAGCGGGTAGAACCAGGCAGAGAATTCCCGTCTAGCAGCTTCCCTGTGGCGGGGAAGTGCAAACGTACACGTTTTCGGCCGAAAACGCGTTTTCCGGCGAAAACGCAAACCACGGCTCTTTCTGGGAAAAAGCAAGCACGGAGGACGAGAATCGCTTTTGCCCTGCGTAGTGTTCCGGGCAGCGGGTAGAACCAGGCAGAGAATTCCCGGCTAGCAGCTTCCCTGTGGCGGGGTAGTGCAAACGTACACGTTTTCGGCCGAAAACGCGTTTACCGGCGAAAACGCACACCATGGCTCTTTCTGAGAAAAAGCAAGCACGGAGGACGAGAATCGCTTTTGCCCTGCGTAGCGTTCCGGGCAGCGGGTAGAACCAGGCAGAGAATTCCCGGCTAGCAGCTTCCCTGTGGCCGGGAAGTGCAAACGTACACGTTTTCGGCCGAAAACGCGTTTTCCGGCGAAAACGCACACCACGGCTCTTTCTGAGAAAAAGCAAGCACGGAGGACGAGAATCGCTTTTGCCCTGCGTAGCGTTCCTGGCAGCGGGTAGAACCAGGCAGAGAATTCCCGGCTAGCAGCTTCCCTGTGGCGGGGAAGTGCAAACGTACACGTTTTCGGCCGAAAACGCGTTTTCCGGCGAAAACGCACACCACGGCTCTTTCTGAGAAAAAGCAAGCACGGAGGACGAGAATCGCTTTTGCCCTGCGTAGCGTTCCGGGCAGCGGGTAGAACCAGGCAGAGAATTCCCGGCTAGCAGCTTCCCTGTGGCCGGGAAGTGCAAACGTACACGTTTTCGGCCGAAAACGCGTTTTCCCGCGAAAACTCACACCACGGCTCTTTCTGAGAAAAAGCAAGCACGGAGGACGAGAATCGCTTTTGCCCTGCGTAGCGTTCCGGGCAGCGGGTAGAACCAGGCAGAGAATTCCCGGCTAGCAGCTTCCCTGTGGCGGGGAAGTGCAAACGTACACGTTTTCGGCCGAAAACGCGTTTTCCGGCGAAAACGCACACCACGGTACTTTCTGAGAAAAAGCAAGCACGGAGGACGAGAATCGCTTTTGCCCTGCGTAGCGTTCCGGGCAGCGGGTAGAACCAGGCAGAGAATTCCCGTCTAGCAGCTTCCCTGTGGCCGGGAAGTGCAAACGTACACGTTTTCGGCCGAAAACGCGTTTTCCGCCGAAAACGCGTTTTCCGTCGAAAACGCACACCACGGCTCTTTCTGGGAAAAAGCAAGCACGGAGGACGATAATCGCTTTTACCCTGCGTAGCGTTCCGGGCAGCGGGTAGAACCAGGCAGAGAATTCCCGTCTAGCAGCTTCCCTGTGGCCGGGAAGTGCAAACGTACACGTTTTCGGCCGAAAACGCGTTTTCCGGCGAAAACGCACACCACGGCTCTTTCTGAGAAAAAGCAAGCACGGAGGACGAGAATCGCTTTTGCCCTGCGTAGCGTTCCGGGCAGCGGGTAGAACCAGGCAGAGAATTCCCGGCTAGCAGCTTCCCTGTGGCCGGGAAGTGCAAACGTACACGTTTTCGGCCGAAAACGCATTTACCGGCGAAAACGCACACCACGGCTCTTTCTGAGAAAAAGCAAGCACGGAGGACGAGAATCGCTTTTGCCCTGCGTAGCGTTCCGGGCATCGGGTAGAACCAGGCAGAGAATTCCCGTCTAGCAGCTTCCCTGTGGCCGGGAAGTGCAAAGGTACACGTTTTCGGCCGAAAACGCGTTTTCCGGCGAAAACGCACACCACGGCTCTTTCTGGGAAAAAGCAAGAACGGAGGACGAGAATCGCTTTTGCCCTGCGTAGCGTTCCGGGCAGCGGGTAGAACCAGGCAGAGAATTCCCGTCTAGCAGCTTCCCTGTGGCCGGGAAGTGCAAACGTACACGTTTTCGGCCGAAAACGCGTTTTCCGGCGAAAACGCACACCACGGCTCTTTCTGAGAAAAAGCAAGCACGGAGGACGAGAATCGCTTTTGCCCTGCGTAGTGTTCCGGGCAGCGGGTAGAACCAGGCAAAGAATTCCCGGCTAGCAGCTTCCCTGTGGCCGGGAAGTGCAAACGTACACGTTTTCGGCCGAAAACGCGTTTTCCGGCGAAAACGCACACCACGGCTCTTTCTGAGAAAAAGCAAGCACGGAGGACGAGAATCGCTTTTGCCCTGCGTAGCGTTCCGGGCAGCGGGTAGAACCAGGCAGAGAATTCCCGGCTAGCAGCTTCCCTGTGGCCGGGAAGTGCAAACGTACACGTTTTCGGCCGAAAACGCGTTATCCCGCGAAAACGCACACCACGGCTCTTTCTGAGAAAAAGCAAGCACGGAGGACGAGAATCGCTTTTGCCCTGCGTAGCGTTCTGAGCAGCGGGTAGAAATAGGCAGCGAATTGCCGGCTAGCAGCTTCCCTGTGGCCGGGAAGTGCAAACGTACACGTTTCCGGCCGAAAACGCGTTTTCCGGAGAAAAAGCACACCATGGTTCTTTCTGAGAAAAAACAAGCACGGAGGACGAGAATCGCTTTTGCCCTGCGTAGCGTTCCGCGCAGCGGGTAGAACCAGGTAGAGAATTCCCGTCTAGCAGCTTCCCTGTGGCGGGGAAGTGCAAACGTACACGTTTTCGGCCGAAAACGCGTTTTCCCGCGAAAACGCACACCACGGCTCTTTCTGAGAAAAAGCAAGCACGGAGGACGAGAATCGCTTTTGCCCTGCGTAGCGTTCCGGGCAGCGGGTAGAACCAGGTAGAGAATTCCCGTCTAGCAGCTTCCCTGTGGCGGGGAAGTGCAAACGTACACGTTTTCGGCCGAAAACGCGTTTTCCGGCGAAAACGCACACCACGGCTCTTTCTGAGAAAAAGCAAGCACGGAGGACGAGAATCGCTTTTGCCCTGCGTAGCGTTCTTAGCAGCGGGTAGAAATAGGCAGCGAATTGCCGGCTAGCAGCTTCCCTGTGGCCGGGAAGTGCAAACGTACACGTTTTCGGCCGAAAACGCGTTTTCCAGCGAAAAAGCACACCATGGCTCTTTCTGAGAAAAAGCAAGCACGGAGGACGAGAATCGCTTTTGCCCTGCGTAGCGTTCCGGGCAGCGGGTAGAACGAGGCAGAGAATTCCCGGCTAGCAGCTTCCCTGTGGCCGGGAAGTGCAAACGTACACGTTTTCGGCCGAAAACGCGTTTTCCGGCGAAAACGCACACCACGGCTCTTTCTGAGAAAAAGCAAGCACGGAGGACGAGAATCGCTTTTGCCCTGCGTAGCGTTCCGGGCAGCGGGTAGAACCAGGCAGAGAATTCCCGGCTAGCAGCTTCCCTGTGGCCGGGAAGTGCAAACGTACACGTTTTCGGCCGAAAACGCGTTTTCCGGCGAAAACGCACACCACGGCTCTTTCTGAGAAAAAGCAAGCACGGAGGACGAGAATCGCTTTTGCCCTGCGTAGCGTTCCGGGCAGCGGGTAGAACCAGGCAGAGAATTCCCGGCTAGCAGCTTCCCTGTGGCCGGGAAGTGCAAACGTACACGTTTTCGGCCGAAAACGCATTTACCGGCGAAAACGCACACCACGGCTCTTTCTGAGAAAAAGCAAGCACGGAGGACGAGAATCGCTTTTGCCCTGCGTAGCGTTCCGGGCAGCGGGTAGAACCAGGCAGAGAATTACCGTCTAGCAGCTTCCCTCTGGCCGGGAAGTGCAAACGTACACGTTTTCGGCCGAAAACGCGTTTTCCGGCGAAAACGCACACCACGGCTCTTTCTGAGAAAAAGCAAGCACGGAGGACGAGAATCGCTTTTGCCCTGCGTAGCGTTCCGGGCAGCGGGTAGAACCAGGCAGAGAATTCCCGTCTAGCAGCTTCCCTGTGGCCGGGAAGTGCAAACGTACACGTTTTCGGCCGAAAACGCGTTTTCCGGCGAAAACGCACACCACGGCTCTTTCTGAGAAAAAGCAAGCACGGAGGACGAGAATCGCTTTTGCCCTGCGTAGTGTTCTGAGCAGCGGGTAGAACCAGGCAGAGAATTCCCGGCTAGCAGCTTCCCTGTGGCCGGGAAGTGCAAATGTACACGTTTTCGGCCGAAAACGCGTTTTCCGGCGAAAACGCACACCACGGCTCTTTCTGAGAAAAAGCAAGCACGGAGGACGAGAATCGCTTTTGCCCTGCGTAGCGTTCCGGGCAGCGGGTAGAACCAGGCAGAGAATTCCCGGCTAGCAGCTTCCCTGTGGCCGGGAAGTGCAAACGTACACGTTTTCGGCCGAAAACGCGTTTTCCCGCGAAAACGCACACCACGGCTCTTTCTGAGAAAAAGCAAGCACGGAGGACGAGAATCGCTTTTGCCCTGCGTAGCGTTCTGAGCAGCGGGTAGAAAAAGGCAGCGAATTGCCGGCTAGCAGCTTCCCTGTGGCCGGGAAGTGCAAACGTACACGTTTCCGGCCGAAAACGCGTTTTCCGGCGAAAACGCACACCACGGCTCTTTCTGAGAAAAAGCAAGCACGGAGGACGAGAATCGCTTTTGCCCTGCGTAGCGTTCCGGGCAGCGGGTAGAACCAGGCAGAGAATTCCCGGCTAGCAGCTTCCCTGTGGCCGGGAAGTGCAAACGTACAGGTTTTCGGCCGAAAACGCGTTTTCCCGCGAAAACTCACACCACGGCTCTTTCTGAGAAAAAGCAAGCACGGAGGACGAGAATCGCTTTTGCCCTGCGTAGCGTTCCGGGCAGCGGGTAGAACCAGGCAGAGAATTCCCGCCTAGCAGCTTCCCTGTGGCGGGGAAGTGCAAACGTACACGTTTTCGCCGAAAACGCGTTTTCCGGCGAAAACGCACACCACGGCTCTTTCTGAGAAAAAGCAAGCACGGAGGACGAGAATCGCTTTTGCCCTGCGTAGCGTTCCGGGCAGCGGGTAGAACCAGGCAGAGAATTCCCGGCTAGCAGCTTCCCTGTGGCCGGGAAGTGCAAACGTACACGTTTTCGGCCGAAAACGCATTTACCGGCGAAAACGCACACCACGGCTCTTTCTGAGAAAAAGCAAGCACGGAGGACGAGAATCGCTTTTGCCCTGCGTAGCGTTCCGGGCAGCGGGTAGAACCAGGCAGAGAATTCCCGTCTAGCAGCTTCCCCGTGGCCGGGAAGTGCAAACGTACACGTTTTCGGCCGAAAACGCGTTTTCCGGCGAAAACGCACACCACGGCTCTTTCTGAGAAAAAGCAAGCACGGAGGACGAGAATCGCTTTTGCCCTGCGTAGTGTTCTGAGCAGCGGGTAGAACCAGGCAGAGAATTCCCGGCTAGCAGCTTCCCTGTGGCCGGGAAGTGCAAATGTACACGTTTTCGGCCGAAAACGCGTTTTCCGGCGAAAACGCACACCACGGCTCTTTCTGAGAAAAAGCAAGCACGGAGGACGAGAATCGCTTTTGCCCTGCGTAGCGTTCCCGGCAGCGGGTAGAACCAGGCAGAGAATTCCCGGCTAGCAGCTTCCCTGTGGCCGGGAAGTGCAAACGTACACGTTTTCGGCCGAAAACGCGTTTTCCCGCGAAAACGCACACCACGGCTCTTTCTGAGAAAAAGCAAGCACGGAGGACGAGAATCGCTTTTGCCCTGCGTAGCGTTCTGAGCAGCGGGTAGAAATAGGCAGCGAATTGCCGGCTAGCAGCTTCCCTGTGGCCGGGAAGTGCAAACGTACACGTTTCCGGCCGAAAACGCGTTTTCCGGAGAAAAGGCACACCATGGCTCTTTCTGAGAAAAAGCAAGCACGGAGGACGAGAATCGCTTTTGCCCTGCGTAGCGTTCCGGGCAGCGGGTAGAACCAGGTAGAGAATTCCCGTCTAGCAGCTTCCCTGTGGCGGGGAAGTGCAAACGTACACGTTTTAGGCCGAAAACGCGTTTTCCGGCGAAAACGCACACCACGGCTCTTTCTGAGAAAAAGCAAGCACGGAGGACGAGAATCGCTTTTGCCCTGCGTAGCGTTCCGGGCAGCGGGTAGAAATAGGCAGCGAATTGCCGGCTAGCAGCTTCCCTGTGGCCGGGAAGTGCAAACGTACACGTTTTCGGCCGAAAACGCGTTTTCCGGCGAAAAAGCACACCATGGCTCTTTCTGAGAAAAAGCAAGCACGGAGGACGAGAATCGCTTTTGCCCTGCGTAGCGTTCCGGGCAGCGGGTAGAACCAGGCAGAGAATTCCCGGCTAGCAGCTTCCCTGTGGCAGGGAAGTGCAAACGTACACGTTTTCGGCCGAAAACGCGTTTTCCGGCGAAAACGCACACCACGGCTCTTTCTGAGAAAAAGCAAGCACGGAGGACGAGAATCGCTTTTGCCCTGCGTAGCGTTCCTGGCAGCGGGTAGAACCAGGCAGAGAATTCCCGGCTAGCAGCTTCCCTGTGGCCGGGAAGTGCAAACGTACACGTTTTCGGCCGAAAACGCGTTTTCCGGCGAAAACGCACACCACGGCTCTTTCTGAGAAAAAGCAAGCACGGAGGACGAGAATCGCTTTTGCCCTGCGTAGCGTTCCGGGCAGCGGGTAGAACCAGGCAGACAATTCCCGTCTAGCAGCTTCCCTGTGGCCGGGAAGTGCAAACGTACACGTTTTCGGCCGAAAACGCGTTTTCCGGCGAAAACGCACACCACGGCTCTTTCTGAGAAAAAGCAAGCACGGAGGACGAGAATCGCTTTTGCCCTGCGTAGCGTTCCCGGCAGCGGGTAGAACCAGGCAGAGAATTCCCGTCTAGCAGCTTCCCTGTGGCCGGGAAGTGCAAACGTACACGTTTTCGGCCGAAAACGCGTTTTCCGGCGAAAACGCACACCACGGCTCTTTCTGAGAAAAAGCAAGCACGGAGGACGAGAATCGCTTTTGCCCTGCGTAGCGTTCTGAGCAGCGGGTAGAACCAGGCAGAGAATTCCCGGCTAGCAGCTTCTCTGTGGCCGGGAAGTGCAAACGTACACGTTTTCGGCCGAAAACGCGTTTTCCGGCGTAAAAGCACACCATGGCTCTTTCTGAGAAAAAGCAAGCATGGAGGACGAGAATCGCTTTTGCCCTGCGTAGCGTTCCGGGCAGCGGGTAGAACCAGGCAGAGAATTCCCGGCTAGCAGCTTCCCTGTGGCCGGGAAGTGCAAACGTACACGTTTTCGGCCGAAAACGCGTTTTCCGGCGAAAACGCACACCACGGCTCTTTCTGAGAAAAAGCAAGCACGGAGGACGAGAATCGCTTTTGCCCTGCGTAGCGTTCCGGGCAGCGGGTAGAACCAAGCAGAGAATTCCCGGCTAGCAGCTTCCCTGTGGCGGGGAAGTGCAAACGTACACGTTTTCGGACGAAAAAGCGTTTTCTGGCAAAAACGCACACCACGGCTCTTTCTGAGAAAAAGCAAGCACGGAGGACGAGAATCGCTTTTGCCCTGCGTAGTGTTCCGGGCAGCGGGTAGAACCAGCAGAGAATTCCCGGCTAGCAGCTTCCCTCTGGCCGGGAAGTGCAAACGTACACGTTTTCGGCCGAAAACGCGTTTTCCGGCGAAAACGCACACCACGGCTCTTTCTGGGAAAAAGCAAGCACGGAGGACGAGAATCGCTTTTGCCCTGCGTAGCGTTCCGGGCAGCGGGTAGAACCAGGCAGAGAATTCCCGTCTAGCAGCTTCCCTGTGGCCGGGAAGTGCAAACGTACACGTTTTCGGCCGAAAACGCGTTTTCCGGCGAAAACGCACACCACGGCTCTTTCTGAGAAAAAGCAAGCACGGAGGACGAGAATCGCTTTTGCCCTGCGTAGTGTTCCGGGCAGCGGGTAGAACCAGGCAGAGAATTCCCGGCTAGCAGCTTCCCTGTGGCCGGGAAGTGCAAACGTACACGTTTTCGGCCGAAAACGCGTTTTCCGGCGAAAACGCACACCACGGCTCTTTCTGAGAAAAAGCAAGCACGGAGGACGAGAATCGCTTTTGCCCTGCGTAGCGTTCCGGGCAGCGGGTAGAACCAGGCAGACAATTCCCGGCTAGCAGCTTCCCTGTGGCGGGGAAGTGCAAACGTACACGTTTTCGGCCGAAAACGCGTTTACCGGCGAAAACGCACACCACGGCTCTTTCTGAGAAAAAGCAAGCACGGAGGACGAGAATCGCTTTTGCCCTGCGTAGTGTTCCGGGCAGCGGGTAGAACCAGGCAGAGAATTCCCGGCTAGCAGCTTCCCTGTGGCCGGGAAGTGCAAACGTACACTTTTTCGGCCGAAAACGCGTTTTCCGGCGAAAACGCACACCACGGCTCTTTCTGAGAAAAAGCAAGCACGGAGGACGAGAATCGCTTTTGCCCTGCGTAGCGTTCCGGGCAGCGGGTAGAACCAGGCAGAGAATTCCCGGCTAGCAGCTTCCCTGTGGCCGGGAAGTGCAAACGTACAGGTTTTCGGCCGAAAACGCGTTTTCCCGCGAAAACTCACACCACGGCTCTTTCTGAGAAAAAGCAAGCACGGAGGACGAGAATCGCTTTTGCCCTGCGTAGCGTTCCGGGCAGCGGGTAGAACCAGGCAGAGAATTCCAGGCTAGCAGCTTCCCTGTGGCCGGGAAATGCAAACGTACACGTTTTCGGCCGAAAACGCGTTTTCCGGCGAAAACGCACACCACGGCTCTTTCTGAGAAAAAGCAAGCACGGAGGACGAGAATCGCTTTTGCCCTGCGTAGCGTTCCGGGCAGCGGGTAGAACCAGGCAGAGAATTCCCGGCTAGCAGCTTCCCTGTGGCCGGGAAGTGCAAACGTACACGTTTTCGGCCGAAAACGCATTTACCGGCGAAAACGCACACCACGGCTCTTTCTGAGAAAAAGCAAGCACGGAGGACGAGAATCGCTTTTGCCCTGCGTAGCGTTCCGGGCAGCGGGTAGAACCAGGCAGAGAATTCCCGTCTAGCAGCTTCCCTGTGGCGGGGAAGTGCAAACGTACACGTTTTCGGCCGAAAACGCGTTTTCCGGCGAAAACGCACACCACGGCTCTTTCTGGGAAAAAGCAAGCACGGAGGACGAGAATCGCTTTTGCCCTGCGTAGTGTTCCGGGCAGCGGGTAGAACCAGGCAGAGAATTCCCGGCTAGCAGCTTCCCTGTGGCGGGGTAGTGCAAACGTACACGTTTTCGGCCGAAAACGCGTTTACCGGCGAAAACGCACACCATGGCTCTTTCTGAGAAAAAGCAAGCACGGAGGACGAGAATCGCTTTTGCCCTGCGTAGCGTTCCGGGCAGCGGGTAGAACCAGGCAGAGAATTCCCGTCTAGCAGCTTCCCTGTGGCCAGGAAGTGCAAACGTACACGTTTTCGGCCGAAAACGCGTTTTCCGGCGAAAACGCACACCACGGCTCTTTCTGAGAAAAAGCAAGCACGGAGGACGAGAATCGCTTTTGCCCTGCGTAGCGTTCCGGGCAGCGGGTAGAACCAGGCAGAGAATTCCCGGCTAGCAGCTTCCCTGTGGCCGGGAAGTGCAAACGTACACGTTTTCGGCCGAAAACGCGTTTTCCCGCGAAAACTCACACCACGGCTCTTTCTGAGAAAAAGCAAGCACGGAGGACGAGAATCGCTTTTGCCCTGCGTAGCGTTCCGGGCAGCGGGTAGAACCAGGCAGAGAATTCCCGTCTAGCAGCTTCCCTGTGGCGGGGAAGTGCAAACGTACACGTTTTCGGCCGAAAACGCGTTTTCCGGCGAAAACGCACACCACGGCTCTTTCTGGGAAAAAGCAAGCACGGAGGACGAGAATCGCTTTTGCCCTGCGTAGTGTTCCGGGCAGCGGGTAGAACCAGGCAGAGAATTCCCGGCTAGCAGCTTCCCTGTGGCCGGGAAGTGCAAACGTACACGTTTTCGGCCGAAAACGCGTTTTCCGGCGAAAACGCACACCACGGCTCTTTCTGAGAAAAAGCAAGCACGGAGGACGAGAATCGCTTTTGCCCTGCGTAGCGTTCCGGGCAGCGGGTAGAACCAGGCAGAGAATTCCCGGCTAGCAGCTTCCCTGTGGCCGGGAAGTGCAAACGTACACGTTTTCGGCCGAAAACGCGTTTTCCCGCGAAAACGCACACCACGGCTCTTTCTGAGAAAAAGCAAGCACGGAGGACGAGAATCGCTTTTGCCCTGCGTAGCGTTCTGAGCAGCGGGTAGAAATAGGCAGCGAATTGCCGGCTAGCAGCTTCCCTGTGGCCGGGAAGTGCAAACGTACACGTTTCCGGCCGAAAACGCGTTTTCCGGAGAAAAAGCACACCATGGTTCTTTCTGAGAAAAAACAAGCACGGAGGACGAGAATCGCTTTTGCCCTGCGTAGCGTTCCGGGCAGCGGGTAGAACCAGGTAGAGAATTCCCGTCTAGCAGCTTCCCTGTGGCGGGCAAGTGCAAACGTACACGTTTTCGGCCGAAAACGCGTTTTCCCGCGAAAACGCACACCACGGCTCTTTCTGAGAAAAAGCAAGCACGGAGGACGAGAATCGCTTTTGCCCTGCGTAGCGTTCCGGGCAGCGGGTAGAACCAGGTAGAGAATTCCCGTCTAGCAGCTTCCCTGTGGCGGGGAAGTGCAAACGTACACGTTTTCGGCCGAAAACGCGTTTTCCGGCGAAAACGCACACCACGGCTCTTTCTGAGAAAAAGCAAGCACGGAGGACGAGAATCGCTTTTGCCCTGCGTAGCGTTCTTAGCAGCGGGTAGAAATAGGCAGCGAATTGCCGGCTAGCAGCTTCCCTGTGGCCGGGAAGTGCAAACGTACACGTTTTCGGCCGAAAACGAGTTTTCCAGCGAAAAAGCACACCATGGCTCTTTCTGAGAAAAAGCAAGCACGGAGGACGAGAATCGGTTTTGCCCTGCGTAGCGTTCCGGGCAGCGGGTAGAACCAGGCAGAGAATTCCCGGCTAGCAGCTTCCCTGTGGCCGGGAAGTGCAAACGTACACGTTTTCGGCCGAAAACGCGTTTTCCGGCGAAAACGCACACCACGGCTCTTTCTGAGAAAAAGCAAGCACGGAGGACGAGAATCGCTTTTGCCCTGCGTAGCGTTCCTGGCAGCGGGTAGAACCAGGCAGAGAATTCCCGGCTAGCAGCTTCCCTGTGGCCGGGAAGTGCAAACGTACACGTTTTCGGCCGAAAACGCGTTTTCCGGCGAAAACGCACACCACGGCTCTTTCTGAGAAAAAGCAAGCACGGAGGACGAGAATCGCTTTTGCCCTGCGTAGCGTTCCGGGCAGCGGGTAGAACCAGGCAGAGAATTCCCGGCTAGCAGCTTCCCTGTGGCCGGGAAGTGCAAACGTACAGGTTTTCGGCCGAAAACGCGTTTTCCCGCGAAAACTCACACCACGGCTCTTTCTGAGAAAAAGCAAGCACGGAGGACGAGAATCGCTTTTGCCCTGCGTAGCGTTCCGGGCAGCGGGTAGAACCAGGCAGAGAATTCCCGTCTAGCAGCTTCCCTGTGGCGGGGAAGTGCAAACGTACACGTTTTCGCCGAAAACGCGTTTTGCGGCGAAAACGCACACCACGGCTCTTTCTGAGAAAAAGCAAGCACGGAGGACGAGAATCGCTTTTGCCCTGCGTAGCGTTCCGGGCAGCGGGTAGAACCAGGCAGAGAATTCCCGGCTAGCAGCTTCCCTGTGGCCGGGAAGTGCAAACGTACACGTTTTCGGCCGAAAACGCATTTACCGGCGAAAACGCACACCACGGCTCTTTCTGAGAAAAAGCAAGCACGGAGGACGAGAATCGCTTTTGCCCTGCGTAGCGTTCCGGGCAGCGGGTAGAACCAGGCAGAGAATTCCCGTCTAGCAGCTTCCCTGTGGCCGGGAAGTGCAAACGTACACGTTTTCGGCCGAAAACGCGTTTTCCGGCGAAAACGCACACCACGGCTCTTTCTGAGAAAAAGCAAGCACGGAGGACGAGAATCGCTTTTGCCCTGCGTAGCGTTCCGGGCAGCGGGTAGAACCAGGCAGAGAATTCCCGTCTAGCAGCTTCCCTGTGGCCGGGAAGTGCAAACGTACACGTTTTCGGCCGAAAACGCGTTTTCCGGCGAAAACGCACACCACGGCTCTTTCTGAGAAAAAGCAAGCACGGAGGACGAGAATCGCTTTTGCCCTGCGTAGTGTTCTGAGCAGCGGGTAGAACCAGGCAGAGAATTCCCGGCTAGCAGCTTCCCTGTGGCCGGGAAGTGCAAATGTACACGTTTTCGGCCGAAAACGCGTTTTCCGGCGAAAACGCACACCACGGCTCTTTCTGAGAAAAAGCAAGCACGGAGGACGAGAATCGCTTTTGCCCTGCGTAGCGTTCCGGGCAGCGGGTAGAACCAGGCAGAGAATTCCCGGCTAGCAGCTTCCCTGTGGCCGGGAAGTGCAAACGTACAGGTTTTCGGCCGAAAACGCGTTTTCCCGCGAAAACGCACACCACGGCTCTTTCTGAGAAAAAGCAAGCACGGAGGACGAGAATCGCTTTTGCCCTGCGTAGCGTTCTGAGCAGCGGGTAGAAATAGGCAGCGAATTGCCGGCTAGCAGCTTCCCTGTGGCCGGGAAGTGCAAACGTACACGTTTCCGGCCGAAAACGCGTTTTCCGGAGAAAAAGCACACCACGGCTCTTTCTGAGAAAAAGCAAGCACGGAGGACGAGAATCGCTTTTGCCCTGCGTAGCGTTCCGGGCAGCGGGTAGAACCAGGTAGAGAATTCCCGTCTAGCAGCTTCCCTGTGGCGGGGAAGTGCAAACGTACACGTTTTAGGCCGAAAACGCGTTTTCCGGCGAAAACGCACACCACGGCTCTTTCTGAGAAAAAGCAAGCACGGAGGACGAGAATCGCTTTTGCCCTGCGTAGCGTTCCGGGCAGCGGGTAGAAATAGGCAGCGAATTGCCGGCTAGCAGCTTCCCTGTGGCCGGGAAGTGCAAACGTACACGTTTTCGGCCGAAAACGTGTTTTCCGGCGAAAAAGCACACCATGGCTCTTTCTGAGAAAAAGCAAGCACGGAGGACGAGAATCGGTTTTGCCCTGCGTAGCGTTCCGGGCAGCGGGTAGAACCAGGCAGAGAATTCCCGGCTAGCAGCTTCCCTGTGGCCGGGAAGTGCAAACGTACACGTTTTCGGCCGAAAACGCGTTTTCCGGCGAAAACGCACACCACGGCTCTTTCTGAGAAAAAGCAAGCACGGAGGACGAGAATCGCTTTTGCCCTGCGTAGCGTTCCGGGCAGCGGGTAGAACCAGGCAGAGAATTCCAGGCTAGCAGCTTCCCTGTGGCGGGGAAGTGCAAACGTACACGTTTTCGGCCGAAAACGCGTTTTCCGGCGAAAACGCACACCACGGCTCTTTCTGAGAAAAAGCAAGCACGGAGGACGAGAATCGCTTTTGCCCTGCGTAGCGTTCCGGGCAGCGGGTAGAACCAGGCAGAGAATTCCAGGCTAGCAGCTTCCCTGTGGCGGGGAAGTGCAAACGTACACGTTTTCGGCCGAAAACGCGTTTTCCGGCGAAAACGCACACCACGGCTCTTTCTGAGAAAAAGCAAGCACGGAGGACGAGAATCGCTTTTGCCCTGCGTAGCGTTCCGGGCAGCGGGTAGAACCAGGCAGAGAATTCCCGTCTAGCAGCTTCCCTGTGGCGGGGAAGTGCAAACGTACACGTTTTCGGCCGAAAACGCGTTTTCCGGCGAAAACGCACACCACGGCTCTTTCTGAGAAAAAGCAAGCACGGAGGACGAGAATCGCTTTTGCCCTGCGTAGCGTTCTGAGCAGCGGGTAGAACCAGGCAGAGAATTCCCGGCTAGCAGCTTCTCTGTGGCCGGGAAGTGCAAACGTACACGTTTTCGGCCGAAAACGCGTTTTCCGGCGAAAAAGCACACCATGGCTCTTTCTGAGAAAAAGCAAGCACGGAGGACGAGAATCGCTTTTGCCCTGCGTAGCGTTCCGGGCAGCGGGTAGAACCAGGCAGAGAATTCCCGGCTAGCAGCTTCCCTGTGGCCGGGAAGTGCAAACGTACACGTTTTCGGCCGAAAACGCGTTTTCCGGCGAAAACGCACACCACGGCTCTTTCTGAGAAAAAGCAAGCACGGAGGACGAGAATCGCTTTTGCCCTGCGTAGCGTTCCGGGCAGCGGGTAGAACCAGGCAGAGAATTCCCGGCTAGCAGCTTCCCTGTGGCCGGGAAGTGCAAACGTACAGGTTTTCGGCCGAAAACGCGTTTTCCGGCGAAAACGCACACCACGGCTCTTTCTGAGAAAAAGCAAGCACGGAGGACGAGAATCGCTTTTGCCCTGCGTAGCGTTCCGGGCAGCGGGTAGAACCAGGCAGAGAATTCCCGGCTAGCAGCTTCCCTGTGGCGGGGAAGTGCAAACGTACACGTTTTCGGACGAAAACGCGTTTTCTGGCAAAAACGCACACCACGGCTCTTTCTGAGAAAAAGCAAGCACGGAGGACGAGAATCGCTTTTGCCCTGCGTAGTGTTCCGGGCAGCGGGTAGAACCAGGCAGAGAATTCCCGGCTAGCAGCTTCCCTCTGGCCGGGAAGTGCAAACGTACACGTTTTCAGCCGAAAATGCGTTTTCCGGCGAAAACGCACACCACGGCTCTTTCTGAGAAAAAGCAAGCACGGAGGACGAGAATCGCTTTTGCCCTGCGTAGCGTTCCGGGCAGCGGGTAGAACCAGGCAGAGAATTCCCGGTTAGCAGCTTCCCTGTGGCCGGGAAGTGCAAACGTACAGGTTTTCGGCCGAAAACGCGTTTTCCCGCGAAAACGCACACCACGGCTCTTTCTGAGAAAAAGCAAGCACGGAGGACGAGAATCGCTTTTGCCCTGCGTAGCGTTCCGGGCAGCGGGTAGAACCAGGCAGAGAATTCCCGGCTAGCAGCTTCCCTGTGGCCGGGAAGTGCAAACGTACAGGTTTTCGGCCGAAAACGCGTTTTCCCGCGAAAACGCACACCACGGCTCTTTCTGAGAAAAAGCAAGCACGGAGGACGAGAATCGCTTTTGCCCTGCGTAGCGTTCCGGGCAGCGGGTAGAACCAGGCAGAGAATTCCCGGCTAGCAGCTTCCCTGTGGCCGGGAAGTGCAAACGTACACGTTTTCGGCCGAAAACGCGTTTTCCGGCGAAAACGCACACCACGGCTCTTTCTGAGAAAAAGCAAGCACGGAGGACGAGAATCGCTTTTGCCCTGCGTAGCGTTCCGGGCAGCGGGTAGAACCAGGCAGAGAATTCCCGTCTAGCAGCTTCCCTGTGGCCGGGAAGTGCAAACGTACACGTTTTCGGCCGAAAACGCGTTTTCCGGCGAAAACGCACACCACGGCTCTTTCTGAGAAAAAGCAAGCACGGAGGACGAGAATCGCTTTTGCCCTGCGTAGCGTTCCGGGCAGCGGGTAGAACCAGGCAGAGAATTCCCGGCTAGCAGCTTCCCTGTGGCCGGGAAGTGCAAACGTACACGTTTTCGGCCGAAAACGCGTTTTCCGGCGAAAACGCACACCACGGCTCTTTCTGAGAAAAAGCAAGCACGGAGGACGAGAATCGCTTTTGCCCTGCGTACCGTTCTGAGCAGCGGGTAGAAATAGGCAGCGAATTGCCGGCTAGCAGCTTCCCTGTGGCCGGGAAGTGCAAACGTACACGTTTCCGGCCGAAAACGCGTTTTCCGGAGAAAAAGCACACCATGGTCCTTTCTGAGAAAAAACAAGCACGGAGGACGAGAATCGCTTTTGCCCTGCGTAGCGTTCTTAGCAGCGGGTAGAACCAGGCAGAGAATTCCCGGCTAGCAGCTTCCCTGTGGCGGGGAAGTGCAAACGTACACGTTTTCGGCCGAAAACGCGTTTTCCCGCGAAAACGCACACCATGGCTCTTTCTGAGAAAAAGCAAGCACGGAAAACGCACACCATGGCTCTTTCTGAGAAAAAGCAAGCACGGAGGACGAGAATCGCTTTTGCCCTGCGTAGCGTTCCGGGCAGCGGGTAGAACCAGGCAGAGAATTCCCGGCTAGCAGCTTCCCTGTGGCGGGGAAGTGCAAACGTACACGTTTTCGGCCGAAAACGCGTTTTCCGGCGAAAACGCACACCACGGCTCTTTCTGAGAAAAAGCAAGCACGGAGGACGAGAATCGCTTTTGCCCTGCGTAGCGTTCCTGGCAGCGGGTAGAAATAGGCAGCGAATTGCCGGCTAGCAGCTTCCCTGTGGCCGGGAAGTGCAAACGTACACGTTTCCGGCCGAAAACGCGTTTTCCGGAGAAAAAGCACACCATGGCTCTTTCTGAGAAAAAGCAAGCACGGAGGACGAGAATCGCTTTTGCCCTGCGTAGCGTTCCGGGCAGCGGGTAGAACCAGGTAGAGAATTCCCGTCTAGCAGCTTCCCTGTGGCGGGGAAGTGCAAACGTACACGTTTTAGGCCGAAAACGCGTTTTCCGGCGAAAACGTACACCACGGCTCTTTCTGAGAAAAAGCAAGCACGGAGGACGAGAATCGCTTTTGCCCTGCGTAGCGTTCCGGGCAGCGGGTAGAAATAGGCAGCGAATTGCCGGCTAGCAGCTTCCCTGTGGCCGGGAAGTGCAAACGTACACGTTTTCGGCCGAAAACGCGTTTTCCGGCGAAAAAGCACACCATGGCTCTTTCTGAGAAAAAGCAAGCACGGAGGACGAGAATCGCTTTTGCCCTGCGTAGCGTTCCGGGCAGCGGGTAGAACCAGGCAGAGAATTCCCGTCTAGCAGCTTCCCTGTGGCCGGGAAGTGCAAACGTACACGTTTTCGGCCGAAAACGCGTTTTCCGGCGAAAACGCACACCACGGCTCTTTCTGAGAAAAAGCAAGCACGGAGGACGAGAATCGCTTTTGCCCTGCGTAGCGTTCCGGGCAGCGGGTAGAACCAGGCAGAGAATTCCCGGCTAGCAGCTTCCCTGTGGCCGGGAAGTGCAAACGTACACGTTTTCGGCCGAAAACGCGTTTTCCGGCGAAAACGCACACCACGGCTCTTTCTGAGAAAAAGCAAGCACGGAGGACGAGAATCGCTTTTGCCCTGCGTACCGTTCTGAGCAGCGGGTAGAAATAGGCAGCGAATTGCCGGCTAGCAGCTTCCCTGTGGCCGGGAAGTGCAAACGTACACGTTTCCGGCCGAAAACGCGTTTTCCGGAGAAAAAGCACACCATGGTCCTTTCTGAGAAAAAACAAGCACGGAGGACGAGAATCGCTTTTGCCCTGCGTAGCGTTCTTAGCAGCGGGTAGAACCAGGCAGAGAATTCCCGGCTAGCAGCTTCCCTGTGGCGGGGAAGTGCAAACGTACACGTTTTCGGCCGAAAACGCGTTTTCCCGCGAAAACGCACACCATGGCTCTTTCTGAGAAAAAGCAAGCACGGAGGACGAGAATCGCTTTTGCCCTGCGTAGCGTTCCGGGCAGCGGGTAGAACCAGGCAGAGAATTCCCGGCTAGCAGCTTCCCTGTGGCGGGGAAGTGCAAACGTACACGTTTTCGGCCGAAAACGCGTTTTCCGGCGAAAACGCACACCACGGCTCTTTCTGAGAAAAAGCAAGCACGGAGGACGAGAATCGCTTTTGCCCTGCGTAGCGTTCCTGGCAGCGGGTAGAAATAGGCAGCGAATTGCCGGCTAGCAGCTTCCCTGTGGCCGGGAAGTGCAAACGTACACGTTTCCGGCCGAAAACGCGTTTTCCGGAGAAAAAGCACACCATGGCTCTTTCTGAGAAAAAGCAAGCACGGAGGACGAGAATCGCTTTTGCCCTGCGTAGCGTTCCGGGCAGCGGGTAGAACCAGGTAGAGAATTCCCGTCTAGCAGCTTCCCTGTGGCGGGGAAGTGCAAACGTACACGTTTTAGGCCGAAAACGCGTTTTCCGGCGAAAACGTACACCACGGCTCTTTCTGAGAAAAAGCAAGCACGGAGGACGAGAATCGCTTTTGCCCTGCGTAGCGTTCCGGGCAGCGGGTAGAAATAGGCAGCGAATTGCCGGCTAGCAGCTTCCCTGTGGCCGGGAAGTGCAAACGTACACGTTTTCGGCCGAAAACGCGTTTTCCGGCGAAAAAGCACACCATGGCTCTTTCTGAGAAAAAGCAAGCACGGAGGACGAGAATCGGTTTTGCCCTGCGTAGCGTTCCGAGCAGCGGGTAGAACCAGGCAGAGAATTCCCGGCTAGCAGCTTCCCTGTGGCCGGGAAGTGCAAACGTACACGTTTTCGGCCGAAAACGCGTTTTCCCGCGAAAACGCACACCACGGCTCTTTCTGAGAAAAAGCAAGCACGGAGGACGAGAATCGCTTTTGCCCAGCGTAGCGTTCCGGGCAGCGGGTAGAACCAGGCAGAGAATTCCCGGCTAGCAGCTTCCCTGTGGCGGGGAAGTGCAAACGTACACGTTTTCGGCCGAAAACGCGTTTTCTGGCGAAAACGCACACCACGGCTCTTTCTGAGAAAAAGCAAGCACGGAGGACGAGAATCGCTTTTGCCCTGCGTAGCGTTCTGAGCAGCGGGTAGAAATAGGCAGCGAATTGCCGGCTAGCAGCTTCCCTGTGGCCGGGAAGTGCAAACGTACACGTTTTCGGCCGAAAACCCGTTTACCTGCGAAAACGCACACCACGGCTCTTTCTGAGAAAAAGCAAGCACGGAGGACGAGAATTAGAGAGAATTCCCGGCTAGCAGCTTCCTGTGGCCGGGAAGTGCAAACGTACACGTTTTCGGCCGAAACACGTTTTCCGGCGAAAACGCACACCACGGCTCTTTCTGGGAAAAAGCAAGCACGGAGGACGAGAATCGCTTTTGCCCTGCGTAGCGTTCCGGGCAGCGGGTAGAACCAGGCAGAGAATTCCCGTCTAGCAGCTTCCCTGTGGCCGGGAAGTGCAAACGTACACGTTTTCGGCCGAAAACGCGTTTTCCGGCGAAAACGCACACCACGGATCTTTCTGAGAAAAAGCAAGCACGGAGGACGAGAATCGCTTTTGCCCTGCGTAGTGTTCCGGGCAGCGGGTAGAACCAGGCAGAGAATTCCCGGCTAGCAGCTTCCCTGTGGCCGGGAAGTGCAAACGTACACGTTTTCGGCCGAAAACGCGTTTTCCGGCGAAAACGCACACCACGGCTCTTTCTGAGAAAAAGCAAGCACGGAGGACGAGAATCGCTTTTGCCCTGCGTAGCGTTCCGGGCAGCGGGTAGAACCAGGCAGAGAATTCCCGTCTAGCAGCTTCCCTGTGGCGGGGAAGTGCAAACGTACACGTTTTCGGCCGAAAACGCGTTTTCCGGCGAAAACGCACACCACGGCTCTTTCTGAGAAAAAGCAAGCACGGAGGACGAGAATCGCTTTTGCCCTGCGTAGTGTTCTGAGCAGCGGGTAGAACCAGGCAGAGAATTCCCGGCTAGCAGCTTCCCTGTGGCCGGGAAGTGCAAATGTACACGTTTTCGGCCGAAAACGCGTTTTCCGGCGAAAACGCACACCACGGCTCTTTCTGAGAAAAAGCAAGCACGGAGGACGAGAATCGCTTTTGCCCTGCGTAGCGTTCCGGGCAGCGGGTAGAACCAGGCAGAGAATTCCCGGCTAGCAGCTTCCCTGTGGCCGGGAAGTGCAAACGTACAGGTTTTCGGCCGAAAACGCGTTTTCCCGCGAAAACGCACACCACGGCTCTTTCTGAGAAAAAGCAAGCACGGAGGACGAGAATCGCTTTTGCCCTGCGTAGCGTTCTGAGCAGCGGGTAGAAATAGGCAGCGAATTGCCGGCTAGCAGCTTCCCTGTGGCCGGGAAGTGCAAACGTACACGTTTCCGGCCGAAAACGCGTTTTCCGGAGAAAAAGCACACCATGGCTCTTTCTGAGAAAAAGCAAGCACGGAGGACGAGAATCGCTTTTGCCCTGCGTAGCGTTCCGGGCAGCGGGTAGAACCAGGTAGAGAATTCCCGTCTAGCAGCTTCCCTGTGGCGGGGAAGTGCAAACGTACACGTTTTAGGCCGAAAACGCGTTTTCCGGCGAAAACGCACACCACGGCTCTTTCTGAGAAAAAGCAAGCACGGAGGACGAGAATCGCTTTTGCCCTGCGTAGCGTTCCGGGCAGCGGGTAGAAATAGGCAGCGAATTGCCGGCTAGCAGCTTCCCTGTGGCCGGGAAGTGCAAACGTACACGTTTTCGGCCGAAAACGCGTTTTCCGGCGAAAAAGCACACCATGGCTCTTTCTGAGAAAAAGCAAGCACGGAGGACGAGAATCGGTTTTGCCCTGCGTAGCGTTCCGGGCAGCGGGTAGAACCAGGCAGAGAATTCCCGGCTAGCAGCTTCCCTGTGGCCGGGAAGTGCAAACGTACACGTTTTCGGCCGAAAACGCGTTTTCTGGCGAAAACGCACACCACGGCTCTTTCTGAGAAAAAGCAAGCACGGAGGACGAGAATCGCTTTTGCCCTGCGTAGCGTTCCGGGCAGCGGGTAGAACCAGGCAGAGAATTCCCGGCTAGCAGCTTCCCTGTGGCGGGGAAGTGCAAACGTACACGTTTTCGGCCGAAAACGCGTTTTCTGGCGAAAACGCACACCACGGCTCTTTCTGAGAAAAAGCAAGCACGGAGGACGAGAATCGCTTTTGCCCTGCGTAGCGTTCTGAGCAGCGGGTAGAAATAGGCAGCGAATTGCCGGCTAGCAGCTTCCCTGTGGCCGGGAAGTGCAAACGTACACGTTTTCGGCCGAAAACCCGTTTACCTGCGAAAACGCACACCACGGCTCTTTCTGAGAAAAAGCAAGCACGGAGGACGAGAATCGCTTTTGCCCTGCGTAGCGTTCTGAGCAGCGGGTAGAACCAGGCAGAGAATTCCCGGCTAGCAGCTTCCCTGTGGCGGGGAAGTGCAAACGTACACGTTTTCGGCCGAAAACCCGTTTACCTGCGAAAACGCACACCACGGCTCTTTCTGAGAAAAAGCAAGCACGGAGGACGAGAATCGCTTTTGCCCTGCGTAGCGTTCCGGGCAGCGGGTAGAACCAGGCAGAGAATTCCCGGCTAGCAGCTTCCCTGTGGCCGGGAAGTGCAAACGTACACGTTTTCGGCCGAAAACGCGTTTTCCGGCGAAAACGCACACCACGGCTCTTTCTGAGAAAAAGCAAGCACGGAGGACGAGAATCGCTTTTGCCCTGCGTAGCGTTCCGGGCAGCGGGTAGAACCAGGCAGAGAATTCCCGGCTAGCAGCTTCCCTGTGGCGGGGAAGTGCAAACGTACACGTTTTCGGCCGAAAACGCGTTTTCTGGCGAAAACGCACACCACGGCTCTTTCTGAGAAAAAGCAAGCACGGAGGACGAGAATCGCTTTTGCCCTGCGTATTGTTCCGGGCAGCGGGTAGAACCAGGCAGAGAATTCCCGGCTAGCAGCTTCCCTGTGGCCGGGAAGTGCAAACGTACACGTTTTCGGCCGAAAACGCGTTTTCCCGCGAAAACTCACACCACGGCTCTTTCTGAGAAAAAGCAAGCACGGAGGACGAGAATCGCTTTTGCCCTGCGTAGCGTTCCGGGCAGCGGGTAGAACCAGGCAGACAATTCCCGGCTAGCAGCTTCCCTGTGGCCGGGAAGTGCAAACGTACACGTTTTCGGCCGAAAACGCGTTTTCCGGCGAAAACGCACACCACGGCTCTTTCTGAGAAAAAGCAAACACGGAGGACGAGAATCGCTTTTGCCCTGCGTAGTGTTCTGAGCAGCGGGTAGAACCAGGCAGAGAATTCCCGGCTAGCAGCTTCCCTGTGGCCGGGAAGTGCAAATGTACACGTTTTCGGCCGAAAACTCGTTTTCCGGCGAAAACGCACACCACGGCTCTTTCTGAGAAAAAGCAAGCACGGAGGACGAGAATCGCTTTTGCCCTGCGTAGCGTTCCGGGCAGCGGGTAGAACCAGGCAGAGAATTCCCGGCTAGCAGCTTCCCTGTGGCCGGGAAGTGCAAACGTACAGGTTTTCGGCCGAAAACGCGTTTTCCCGCGAAAACGCACACCACGGCTCTTTCTGAGAAAAAGCAAGCACGGAGGACGAGAATCGCTTTTGCCCTGCGTAGCGTTCTGAGCAGCGGGTAGAAATAGGCAGCGAATTGCCGGCTAGCAGCTTCCCTGTGGCCGGGAAGTGCAAACGTACACGTTTCCGGCCGAAAACGCGTTTTCCGGAGAAAAGGCACACCATGGCTCTTTCTGAGAAAAAGCAAGCACGGAGGACGAGAATCGCTTTTGCCCTGCGTAGCGTTCCGGGCAGCGGGTAGAACCAGGTAGAGAATTCCCGTCTAGCAGCTTCCCTGTGGCGGGGAAGTGCAAACGTACACGTTTTCGGCCGAAAACGCGTTTTCCGGCGAAAACGCACACCACGGCTCTTTCTGAGAAAAAGCAAGCACGGAGGACGAGAATCGCTTTTGCCCTGCGTAGCGTTCCGGGCAGCGGGTAGAAATAGGCAGCGAATTGCCGGCTAGCAGCTTCCCTGTGGCCGGGAAGTGCAAACGTACACGTTTTCGGCCGAAAACGCGTTTTCCGGCGAAAAAGCACACCATGGCTCTTTCTGAGAAAAAGCAAGCACGGAGGACGAGAATCGCTTTTGCCCTGCGTAGCGTTCCGGGCAGCGGGTAGAACCAGGCAGAGAATTCCCGGCTAGCAGCTTCCCTGTGGCCGGGAAGTGCAAACGTACACGTTTTCGGCCGAAAACGCGTTTTCCGGCGAAAACGCACACCACGGCTCTTTCTGAGAAAAAGCAAGCACGGAGGACGAGAATCGCTTTTGCCCTGCGTAGCGTTCCTGGCAGCGGGTAGAACCAGGCAGAGAATTCCCGGCTAGCAGCTTCCCTGTGGCCGGGAAGTGCAAACGTACACGTTTTCGGCCGAAAACGCGTTTTCCGGCGAAAACGCACACCACGGCTCTTTCTGAGAAAAAGCAAGCACGGAGGACGAGAATCGCTTTTGCCCTGCGTAGCCTTCCGGGCAGCGGGTAGAACCAGGCAGAGAATTCCAGGCTAGCAGCTTCCCTGTGGCCGGGAAGTGCAAACGTACACGTTTTCGGCCGAAAACGCGTTTTCCGGCGAAAACGCACACCACGGCTCTTTCTGAGAAAAAGCAAGCATGGAGGACGAGAATCGCTTTTGCCCTGCGTAGCGTTCCCGGCAGCGGGTAGAACCAGGCAGAGAATTCCCGTCTAGCAGCTTCCCTGTGGCGGGGAAGTGCAAACTTACACGTTTTCGGCCGAAAACGCGTTTTCCGGCGAAAACGCACACCACGGCTCTTTCTGAGAAAAAGCAAGCACGGAGGACGAGAATCGCTTTTGCCCTGCGTAGCGTTCTGAGCAGCGGGTAGAACCAGGCAGAGAATTCCCGGCTAGCAGCTTCTCTGTGGCCGGGAAGTGCAAACGTACACGTTTTCGGCCGAAAACGCGTTTTCCGGCGTAAAAGAACACCATGGCTCTTTCTGAGAAAAAGCAAGCATGGAGGACGAGAATCGCTTTTGCCCTGCGTAGCGTTCCGGGCAGCGGGTAGAACCAGGCAGAGAATTCCCGGCTAGCAGCTTCCCTGTGGCCGGGAAGTGCAAACGTACACGTTTTCGGCCGAAAACGCGTTTTCCGGCGAAAACGCACACCACGGCTCTTTCTGAGAAAAAGCAAGCACGGAGGACGAGAATCGCTTTTGCCCTGCGTAGCGTTCCGGGCAGCGGGTAGAACCAGGCAGAGAATTCCCGGCTAGCAGCTTCCCTGTGGCCGGGAAGTGCAAACGTACACGTTTTCGGCCGAAAACGCGTTTTCCGGCGAAAACGCACACCACGGCTCTTTCTGAGAAAAAGCAAGCACGGAGGACGAGAATCGCTTTTGCCCTGCGTAGCGTTCCGGGCAGCGGGTAGAACCAGGCAGAGAATTCCCGGCTAGCAGCTTCCCTGTGGCCGGGAAGTGCAAACGTACACGTTTTCGGACGAAAACGCGTTTTCTGGCAAAAACGCACACCACGGCTCTTTCTGAGAAAAAGCAAGCACGGAGGACGAGAATCGCTTTTGCCCTGCGTAGTGTTCCGGGCAGCGGGTAGAACCAGGCAGAGAATTCCCGGCTAGCAGCTTCCCTCTGGCCGGGAAGTGCAAACGTACACGTTTTCGGCCGAAAACGCGTTTTCCGGCGAAAACGCACACCACGGCTCTTTCTGAGAAAAAGCAAGCACGGAGGACGAGAAACGCTTTTGCCCTGCGTAGCGTTCCGGGCAGCGGGTAGAACCAGGCAGAGAATTCCCGTCTAGCTGCTTCCCTGTGGCCGGGAAGTGCAAACGTACACGTTTTCGGCCGAAAACGCGTTTTCCGGCGAAAACGCACACCACGGCTCTTTCTGAGAAAAAGCAAGCACGGAGGACGAGAATCGCTTTTGCCCTGCGTAGTGTTCCGGGCAGCGGGTAGAACCAGGCAGAGAATTCCCGGCTAGCAGCTTCCCTGTGGCCGGGAAGTGCAAACGTACACGTTTTCGGCCGAAAACGCGTTTTCCGGCGAAAACGCACACCACGGCTCTTTCTGAGAAAAAGCAAGCACGGAGGACGAGAATCGCTTTTGCCCTGCGTAGCGTTCCGGGCAGCGGGTAGAACCAGGCAGAGAATTCCCGTCTAGCAGCTTCCCTGTGGCCGGGAAGTGCAAACGTACACGTTTTCGGCCGAAAACGCGTTTTCCGGCGAAAACGCACACCACGGCTCTTTCTGAGAAAAAGCAAGCACGGAGGACGAGAATCGCTTTTGCCCTGCGTAGTGTTCTGAGCAGCGGGTAGAACCAGGCAGAGAATTCCCGGCTAGCAGCTTCCCTGTGGCCGGGAAGTGCAAATGTACACGTTTTCGGCCGAAAACGCGTTTTCCGGCGAAAACGCACACCACGGCTCTTTCTGAGAAAAAGCAAGCACGGAGGACGAGAATCGCTTTTGCCCTGCGTAGCGTTCCGGGCAGCGGGTAGAACCAGGCAGAGAATTCCCGGCTAGCAGCTTCCCTGTGGCCGGGAAGTGCAAACGTACAGGTTTTCGGCCGAAAACGCGTTTTCCCGCGAAAACGCACACCACGGCTCTTTCTGAGAAAAAGCAAGCACGGAGGACGAGAATCGCTTTTGCCCTGCGTAGCGTTCTGAGCAGCGGGTAGAAATAGGCAGCGAATTGCCGGCTAGCAGCTTCCCTGTGGCCGGGAAGTGCAAACGTACACGTTTCCGGCCGAAAACGCGTTTTCCGGAGAAAAGGCACACCATGGCTCTTTCTGAGAAAAAGCAAGCACGGAGGACGAGAATCGCTTTTGCTCTGCGTAGCGTTCCGGGCAGCGGGTAGAACCAGGTAGAGAATTCCCGTCTAGCAGCTTCCCTGTGGCGGGGAAGTGCAAACGTACACGTTTTAGGCCGAAAACGCGTTTTCCGGCGAAAACGCACACCACGGCTCTTTCTGAGAAAAAGCAAGCACGGAGGACGAGAATCGCTTTTGCCCTGCGTAGCGTTCCGGGCAGCGGGTAGAAATAGGCAGCGAATTGCCGGCTAGCAGCTTCCCTGTGGCCGGGAAGTGCAAACGTACACGTTTTCGGCCGAAAACGCGTTTTCCGGCGTAAAAGCACACCATGGCTCTTTCTGAGAAAAAGCAAGCATGGAGGACGA
Organism: Athene noctua; assembly: GCF_965140245.1. Taxonomy (NCBI): domain Eukaryota; kingdom Metazoa; phylum Chordata; class Aves; order Strigiformes; family Strigidae; genus Athene; species Athene noctua. The sequence continues at coordinate 173,099 of NW_027437620.1, read as the reverse complement.
GAATCGCTTTTGCCCTGCGTAGCGTTCCGGGCAGCGGGTAGAACCAGGCAGAGAATTCCCGGCTAGCAGCTTCCCTGTGGCCGGGAAGAGCAAACGTACACGTTTTCGGCCGAAAACGCGTTTTCCGGCGAAAACGCACACCACGGCTCTTTCTGAGAAAAAGCAAGCACGGAGGACGAGAATCGCTTTTGCCCTGCGTAGCGTTCCGGGCAGCGGGTAGAACCAGGCAGAGAATTCCCGGCTAGCAGCTTCCCTGTGGCCGGGAAGTGCAAACGTACACGTTTTCGGCCGAAAACGCGTTTTCCGGCGAAAACGCACACCACGGCTCTTTCTGAGAAAAAGCAAGCACGGAGGACGAGAATCGCTTTTGCCCTGCGTAGCGTTCCGGGCAGCGGGTAGAACCAGGCAGAGAATTCCCGGCTAGCAGCTTCCCTGTGGCCGGGAAGTGCAAACGTACACGTTTTCGGACGAAAACGCGTTTTCTGGCAAAAACGCACACCACGGCTCTTTCTGAGAAAAAGCAAGCACGGAGGACGAGAATCGCTTTTGCCCTGCGTAGTGTTCCGGGCAGCGGGTAGAACCAGTCAGAGAATTCCCGGCTAGCAGCTTCCCTCTGGCCGGGAAGTGCAAACGTACACGTTTTCGGCCGAAAACGCGTTTTCCGGCGAAAACGCACACCACGGCTCTTTCTGGGAAAAAGCAAGCACGGAGGACGAGAATCGCTTTTGCCCTGCGTAGCGTTCCGGGCAGCGGGTAGAACCAGGCAGAGAATTCCCGTCTAGCAGCTTCCCTGTGGCCGGGAAGTGCAAACGTACACGTTTTCGGCCGAAAACGCGTTTTCCGGCGAAAACGCACACCACGGCTCTTTCTGAGAAAAAGCAAGCACGGAGGACGAGAATCGCTTTTGCCCTGCGTAGCGTTCCGGGCAGCGGGTAGAACCAGGCAGAGAATTCCCGGCTAGCAGCTTCCCTGTGGCGGGGAAGTGCAAACGTACACGTTTTCGGCCGAAAACGCGTTTACCGGCGAAAACGCACACCACGGCTCTTTCTGAGAAAAAGCAAGCACGGAGGACGAGAATCGCTTTTGCCCTGCGTAGTGTTCCGGGCAGCGGGTAGAACCAGGCAGAGAATTCCCGGCTAGCAGCTTCCCTGTGGCCGGGAAGTGCAAACGTACACGTTTCCGGCCGAAAACGCGTTTTCTGGCGAAAACGCACACCACGGCTCTTTCTGAGAAAAAGCAAGCACGGAGGACGAGAATCGCTTTTGCCCTGCGTAGCGTTCCGGGCAGCGGGTAGAACCAGGCAGAGAATTCCCGGCTAGCAGCTTCCCTGTGGCCGGGAAGTGCAAACGTACACGTTTTCGGCCGAAAACGCGTTTTCCCGCGAAAACTCACACCACGGCTCTTTCTGAGAAAAAGCAAGCACGGAGGACGAGAATCGCTTTTGCCCTGCGTAGCGTTCCGGGCAGCGGGTAGAACCAGGCAGAGAATTCCCGGCTAGCAGCTTCCCTGTGGCCGGGAAGTGCAAACGTACACGTTTTCGGCCGAAAACGCGTTTTCCGGCGAAAACGCACACCACGGCTCTTTCTGAGAAAAAGCAAGCACGGAGGACGAGAATCGCTTTTGCCCTGCGTAGCGTTCCGGGCAGCGGGTAGAACCAGGCAGAGAATTCCCGGCTAGCAGCTTCCCTGTGGCCGGGAAGTGCAAACGTACACGTTTTCGGCCGAAAACGCATTTACCGGCGAAAACGCACACCACGGCTCTTTCTGAGAAAAAGCAAGCACGGAGGACGAGAATCGCTTTTGCCCTGCGTAGCGTTCCGGGCAGCGGGTAGAACCAGGCAGAGAATTCCCGTCTAGCAGCTTCCCTGTGGCCGGGAAGTGCAAACGTACACGTTTTCGGCCGAAAACGCGTTTTCTGGCGAAAACGCACACCACGGCTCTTTCTGGGAAAAAGCAAGCACGGAGGACGAGAATCGCTTTTGCCCTGCGTAGCGTTCCGGGCAGCGGGTAGAACCAGGCAGAGAATTCCCGTCTAGCAGCTTCCCTGTGGCCGGGAAGTGCAAACGTACACGTTTTCGGCCGAAAACGCGTTTTCCCGCGAAAACGCACACCACGGCTCTTTCTGAGAAAAAGCAAGCACGGAGGACGAGAATCGCTTTTGCCCTGCGTAGCGTTCTGAGCAGCGGGTAGAAATAGGCAGCGAATTGCCGGCTAGCAGCTTCCCTGTGGCCGGGAAGTGCAAACGTACACGTTTCCGGCCGAAAACGCGTTTTCCGGAGAAAAAGCACACCATGGTTCTTTCTGAGAAAAAACAAGCACGGAGGACGAGAATCGCTTTTGCCCTGCGTAGCGTTCCGGGCAGCGGGTAGAACCAGGTAGAGAATTCCCGTCTAGCAGCTTCCCTGTGGCGGGGAAGTGCAAACGTACACGTTTTCGGCCGAAAACGCGTTTTCCCGCGAAAACGCACACCACGGCTCTTTCTGAGAAAAAGCAAGCACGGAGGACGAGAATCGCTTTTGCCCTGCGTAGCGTTCCGGGCAGCGGGTAGAACCAGGTAGAGAATTCCCGTCTAGCAGCTTCCCTGTGGCGGGGAAGTGCAAACGTACACGTTTCCGGCCGAAAACGCGTTTTCTGGCGAAAACGCACACCACGGCTCTTTCTGAGAAAAAGCAAGCACGGAGGACGAGAATCGCTTTTGCCCTGCGTAGCGTTCCGGGCAGCGCGTAGAACCAGGCAGAGAATTCCCGGCTAGCAGCTTCCCTGTGGCCGGGAAGTGCAAACGTACACGTTTTCGGCCGAAAACGCGTTTTCCAGCGAAAAAGCACACCATGGCTCTTTCTGAGAAAAAGCAAGCACGGAGGACGAGAATCGCTTTTGCCCTGCGTAGCGTTCCGGGCAGCGGGTAGAACCAGGTAGAGAATTCCCGTCTAGCAGCTTCCCTGTGGCGGGGAAGTGCAAACGTACACGTTTTCGGCCGAAAACGCGTTTTCCCTCGAAAACGCACACCACGGCTCTTTCTGAGAAAAAGCAAGCACGGAGGACGAGAATCGCTTTTGCCCTGCGTAGCGTTCCGGGCAGCGCGTAGAACCAGGCAGAGAATTCCCGGCTAGCAGCTTCCCTGTGGCCGGGAAGTGCAAACGTACACGTTTTCGGCCGAAAACGCGTTTTCCAGCGAAAAAGCACACCATGGCTCTTTCTGAGAAAAAGCAAGCACGGAGGACGAGAATCGCTTTTGCCCTGCGTAGCGTTCCGGGCAGCGGGTAGAACCAGGCAGAGAATTCCCGGCTAGCAGCTTCCCTGTGGCCGGGAAGTGCAAACGTACACGTTTTCGGCCGAAAACGCGTTTTCCGGCGAAAACGCACACCACGGCTCTTTCTGAGAAAAAGCAAGCACGGAGGACGAGAATCGCTTTTGCCCTGCGTAGCGTTCCTGGCAGCGGGTAGAACCAGGCAGAGAATTCCCGGCTAGCAGCTTCCCTGTGGCCGGGAAGTGCAAACGTACACGTTTTCGGCCGAAAACGCGTTTTCCGGCGAAAACGCACACCACGGCTCTTTCTGAGAAAAAGCAAGCACGGAGGACGAGAATCGCTTTTGCCCTGCGTAGCGTTCCGGGCAGCGGGTAGAACCAGGCAGAGAATTCCCGGCTAGCAGCTTCCCTGTGGCCGGGAAGTGCAAACGTACAGGTTTTCGGCCGAAAACGCGTTTTCCCGCGAAAACTCACACCACGGCTCTTTCTGAGAAAAAGCAAGCACGGAGGACGAGAATCGCTTTTGCCCTGCGTAGCGTTCCGGGCAGCGGGTAGAACCAGGCAGAGAATTCCCGTCTAGCAGCTTCCCTGTGGCGGGGAAGTGCAAACGTACACGTTTTCGCCGAAAACGCGTTTTCCGGCGAAAACGCACACCACGGCTCTTTCTGAGAAAAAGCAAGCACGGAGGACGAGAATCGCTTTTGCCCTGCGTAGCGTTCCGGGCAGCGGGTAGAACCAGGCAGAGAATTCCCGTCTAGCAGCTTCCCTGTGGCCGGGAAGTGCAAACGTACACGTTTTCGGCCGAAAACGCGTTTTCCGGCGAAAACGCACACCACGGCTCTTTCTGGGAAAAAGCAAGCACGGAGGACGAGAATCGCTTTTGCCCTGCGTAGCGTTCCGGGCAGCGGGTAGAACCAGGCAGAGAATTCCCGGCTAGCAGCTTCCCTGTGGCCGGGAAGTGCAAACGTACACGTTTTCGGCCGAAAACGCGTTTTCCGGCGAAAACGCACACCACGGCTCTTTCTGAGAAAAAGCAAGCACGGAGGACGAGAATCGCTTTTGCCCTGCGTAGTGTTCCGGGCAGCGGGTAGAACCAGGCAGAGAATTCCCGGCTAGCAGCTTCCCTGTGGCCGGGAAGTGCAAACGTACACGTTTTCGGCCGAAAACGCGTTTTCCGGCGAAAACGCACACCACGGCTCTTTCTGAGAAAAAGCAAGCACGGAGGACGAGAATCGCTTTTGCCCTGCGTAGCGTTCCGGGCAGCGGGTAGAACCAGGCAGAGAATTCCCGGCTAGCAGCTTCCCTGTGGCCGGGAAGTGCAAACGTACACGTTTTCGGCCGAAAACGCGTTTTCCGGCGAAAACGCACACCACGGCTCTTTCTGAGAAAAAGCAAGCACGGAGGACGAGAATCGCTTTTGCCCTGCGTAGCGTTCTGAGCAGCGGGTAGAAATAGGCAGCGAATTGCCGGCTAGCAGCTTCCCTGTGGCCGGGAAGTGCAAACGTACACGTTTCCGGCCGAAAACGCGTTTTCCGGAGAAAAAGCACACCATGGTTCTTTCTGAGAAAAAACAAGCACGGAGGACGAGAATCGCTTTTGCCCTGCGTAGCGTTCCGGGCAGCGGGTAGAACCAGGCAGAGAATTCCCGTCTAGCAGCTTCCCTGTGGCGGGGAAGTGCAAACGTACACGTTTTAGGCCGAAAACGCGTTTTCCGGCGAAAACGCACACCACGGCTCTTTCTGAGAAAAAGCAAGCACGGAGGACGAGAATCGCTTTTGCCCTGCGTAGCGTTCCGGGCAGCGGGTAGAACCAGGTAGAGAATTCCCGTCTAGCAGCTTCCCTGTGGCGGGGAAGTGCAAACGTACACGTTTTCGGCCGAAAACGCGTTTTCCGGCGAAAACGCACACCACGGCTCTTTCTGAGAAAAAGCAAGCACGGAGGACGAGAATCGCTTTTGCCCTGCGTAGCGTTCTTAGCAGCGGGTAGAAATAGGCAGCGAATTGCCGGCTAGCAGCTTCCCTGTGGCCGGGAAGTGCAAACGTACACGTTTTCGGCCGAAAACGAGTTTTCCAGCGAAAAAGCACACCATGGCCCTTTCTGAGAAAAAGCAAGCACGGAGGACGAGAATCGCTTTTGCCCTGCGTAGCGTTCCGGGCAGCGGGTAGAACCAGGCAGAGAATTCCCGGCTAGCAGCTTCCCTGTGGCCGGGAAGTGCAAACGTACAGGTTTTCGGCCGAAAACGCGTTTTCCCGCGAAAACTCACACCACGGCTCTTTCTGAGAAAAAGCAAGCACGGAGGACGAGAATCGCTTTTGCCCTGCGTAGCGTTCCGGGCAGCGGGTAGAACCAGGCAGAGAATTCCCGTCTAGCAGCTTCCCTGTGGCGGGGAAGTGCAAACGTACACGTTTTCGCCGAAAACGCGTTTTCCGGCGAAAACGCACACCACGGCTCTTTCTGAGAAAAAGCAAGCACGGAGGACGAGAATCGCTTTTGCCCTGCGTAGCGTTCCGGGCAGCGGGTAGAACCAGGCAGAGAATTCCCGTCTAGCAGCTTCCCTGTGGCCGGGAAGTGCAAACGTACACGTTTTCGGCCGAAAACGCGTTTTCCGGCGAAAACGCACACCACGGCTCTTTCTGGGAAAAAGCAAGCACGGAGGACGAGAATCGCTTTTGCCCTGCGTAGCGTTCCGGGCAGCGGGTAGAACCAGGCAGAGAATTCCCGGCTAGCAGCTTCCCTGTGGCCGGGAAGTGCAAACGTACACGTTTTCGGCCGAAAACGCGTTTTCCGGCGAAAACGCACACCACGGCTCTTTCTGAGAAAAAGCAAGCACGGAGGACGAGAATCGCTTTTGCCCTGCGTAGTGTTCCGGGCAGCGGGTAGAACCAGGCAGAGAATTCCCGGCTAGCAGCTTCCCTGTGGCCGGGAAGTGCAAACGTACACGTTTTCGGCCGAAAACGCGTTTTCCGGCGAAAACGCACACCACGGCTCTTTCTGAGAAAAAGCAAGCACGGAGGACGAGAATCGCTTTTGCCCTGCGTAGCGTTCCGGGCAGCGGGTAGAACCAGGCAGAGAATTCCCGGCTAGCAGCTTCCCTGTGGCCGGGAAGTGCAAACGTACACGTTTTCGGCCGAAAACGCGTTTTCCGGCGAAAACGCACACCACGGCTCTTTCTGAGAAAAAGCAAGCACGGAGGACGAGAATCGCTTTTGCCCTGCGTAGCGTTCTGAGCAGCGGGTAGAAATAGGCAGCGAATTGCCGGCTAGCAGCTTCCCTGTGGCCGGGAAGTGCAAACGTACACGTTTCCGGCCGAAAACGCGTTTTCCGGAGAAAAAGCACACCATGGTTCTTTCTGAGAAAAAACAAGCACGGAGGACGAGAATCGCTTTTGCCCTGCGTAGCGTTCCGGGCAGCGGGTAGAACCAGGCAGAGAATTCCCGTCTAGCAGCTTCCCTGTGGCGGGGAAGTGCAAACGTACACGTTTTCGGCCGAAAACGCGTTTTCCCGCGAAAACGCACACCACGGCTCTTTCTGAGAAAAAGCAAGCACGGAGGACGAGAATCGCTTTTGCCCTGCGTAGCGTTCCGGGCAGCGGGTAGAACCAGGTAGAGAATTCCCGTCTAGCAGCTTCCCTGTGGCGGGGAAGTGCAAACGTACACGTTTTCGGCCGAAAACGCGTTTTCCGGCGAAAACGCACACCACGGCTCTTTCTGAGAAAAAGCAAGCACGGAGGACGAGAATCGCTTTTGCCCTGCGTAGCGTTCTTAGCAGCGGGTAGAAATAGGCAGCGAATTGCCGGCTAGCAGCTTCCCTGTGGCCGGGAAGTGCAAACGTACACGTTTTCGGCCGAAAACGAGTTTTCCAGCGAAAAAGCACACCATGGCCCTTTCTGAGAAAAAGCAAGCACGGAGGACGAGAATCGCTTTTGCCCTGCGTAGCGTTCCGGGCAGCGGGTAGAACCAGGCAGAGAATTCCCGGCTAGCAGCTTCCCTGTGGCCGGGAAGTGCAAACGTACACGTTTTCGGCCGAAAACGCGTTTTCCGGCGAAAACGCACACCACGGCTCTTTCTGAGAAAAAGCAAGCACGGAGGACGAGAATCGCTTTTGCCCTGCGTAGCGTTCCGGGCAGCGGGTAGAACCAGGCAGAGAATTCCCGGCTAGCAGCTTCCCTGTGGCCGGGAAGTGCAAACGTACAGGTTTTCGGCCGAAAACGCGTTTTCCCGCGAAAACTCACACCACGGCTCTTTCTGAGAAAAAGCAAGCACGGAGGACGAGAATCGCTTTTGCCCTGCGTAGCGTTCCGGGCAGCGGGTAGAACCAGGCAGAGAATTCCCGGCTAGCAGCTTCCCTGTGGCCGGGAAGTGCAAACGTACACGTTTTCGGCCGAAAACGCATTTACCGGCGAAAACGCACACCACGGCTCTTTCTGAGAAAAAGCAAGCACGGAGGACGAGAATCGCTTTTGCCCTGCGTAGCGTTCCGGGCAGCGGGTAGAACCAGGCAGAGAATTCCCGTCTAGCAGCTTCCCTGTGGCCGGGAAGTGCAAACGTACACGTTTTCGGCCGAAAACGCGTTTTCCGGCGAAAACGCACACCACGGCTCTTTCTGAGAAAAAGCAAGCACGGAGGACGAGAATCGCTTTTGCCCTGCGTAGCGTTCCGAGCAGCGGGTAGAACCAGGCAGAGAATTCCCGTCTAGCAGCTTCCCTGTGGCCGGGAAGTGCAAACGTACACGTTTTCGGCCGAAAACGCGTTTTCCGGCGAAAACGCACACCACGGCTCTTTCTGAGAAAAAGCAAGAACGGAGGACGAGAATCGCTTTTGCCCTGCGTAGTGTTCTGAGCAGCGGGTAGAACCAGGCAGAGAATTCCCGGCTAGCAGCTTCCCTGTGGCCGGGAAGTGCAAATGTACACGTTTTCAGCCGAAAACGCGTTTTCCGGCGAAAACGCACACCACGGCTCTTTCTGAGAAAAAGCAAGCACGGAGGACGAGAATCGCTTTTGCCCTGCGTAGCGTTCCGGGCAGCGGGTAGAACCAGGCAGAGAATTCCCGGCTAGCAGCTTCCCTGTGGCCGGGAAGTGCAAACGTACAGGTTTTCGGCCGAAAACGCGTTTTCCCGTGAAAACGCACACCACGGCTCTTTCTGAGAAAAAGCAAGCACGGAGGACGAGAACCGCTTTTGCCCTGCGTAGCGTTCCGGGCAGCGGGTAGAACCAGGTAGAGAATTCCCGGCTAGCAGCTTCCCTGTGGCGGGGAAGTGCAAACGTACACGTTTTAGGCCGAAAACGCGTTTTCCGGCGAAAACGCACACCACGGCTCTTTCTGAGAAAAAGCAAGCACGGAGGACGAGAATCGCTTTTGCCCTGCGTAGCGTTCCGGGCAGAGGGTAGAAATAGGCAGCGAATTGCCGGCTAGCAGCTTCCCTGTGGCCGGGAAGTGCAAACGTACACGTTTTCGGCCGAAAACGCGTTTTCCGGCGAAAAAGCACACCATGGCTCTTTCTGAGAAAAAGCAAGCACGGAGGACGAGAATCGGTTTTGCCCTGCGTAGCGTTCCGGGCAGCGGGTAGAACCAGGCAGAGAATTCCCGGCTAGCAGCTTCCCTGTGGCCGGTAAGTGCAAACGTACACGTTTTCGGCCGAAAACGCGTTTTCCGGCGAAAACGCACACCACGGCTCTTTCTGAGAAAAAGCAAGCACGGAGGACGAGAATCGCTTTTGCCCTGCGTAGCGTTCCTGGCAGCGGGTAGAACCAGGCAGAGAATTCCCGGCTAGCAGCTTCCCTGTGGCCGGGAAGTGCAAACGTACACGTTTTCGGCCGAAAACGCGTTTTCCGGCGAAAACGCACACCACGGCTCTTTCTGAGAAAAAGCAAGCACGGAGGACGAGAATCGCTTTTGCCCTGCGTAGCGTTCCGGGCAGCGGGTAGAACCAGGCAGAGAATTCCAGGCTAGCAGCTTCCCTGTGGCCGGGAAGTGCAAACGTACACGTTTTCGGCCGAAAACGCGTTTTCCGGCGAAAACGCACACCACGGCTCTTTCTGAGAAAAAGCAAGCACGGAGGACGAGAATCGCTTTTGCCCTGCGTAGCGTTCCCGGCAGCGGGTAGAACCAGGCAGAGAATTCCCGTCTAGCAGCTTCCCTGTGGCGGGGAAGTGCAAACGTACACGTTTTCGGCCGAAAACGCGTTTTCCGGCGAAAACGCACACCACGGCTCTTTCTGAGAAAAAGCAAGCACGGAGGACGAGAATCGCTTTTGCCCTGCGTAGCGTTCTGAGCAGCGGGTAGAACCAGGCAGAGAATTCCCGGCTAGCAGCTTCTCTGTGGCCGGGAAGTGCAAACGTACACGTTTTCGGCCGAAAACGCGTTTTCCGGCGAAAAAGCACACCATGGCTCTTTCTGAGAAAAAGCAAGCATGGAGGACGAGAATCGCTTTTGCCCTGCGTAGCGTTCCGGGCAGCGGGTAGAACCAGGCAGAGAATTCCCGGCTAGCAGCTTCCCTGTGGCCGGGAAGTGCAAACGTACACGTTTTCGGCCGAAAACGCGTTTTCCGGCGAAAACGCACACCACGGCTCTTTCTGAGAAAAAGCAAGCACGGAGGACGAGAATCGCTTTTGCCCTGCGTAGCGTTCCTGGCAGCGGGTAGAACCAGGCAGAGAATTCCCGGCTAGCAGCTTCCCTGTGGCCGGGAAGTGCAAACGTACACGTTTTCGGCCGAAAACGCGTTTTCCGGCGAAAACGCACACCACGGCTCTTTCTGAGAAAAAGCAAGCACGGAGGACGAGAATCGCTTTTGCCCTGCGTAGCGTTCCGGGCAGCGGGTAGAACCAGGCAGAGAATTCCCGGCTAGCAGCTTCCCTGTGGCGGGGAAGTGCAAACGTACACGTTTTCGGACGAAAACGCGTTTTCTGGCAAAAACGCACACCACGGCTCTTTCTGAGAAAAAGCAAGCACGGAGGACGAGAATCGCTTTTGCCCTGCGTAGTGTTCGGGGCAGCGGGTAGAACCAGGCAGAGAATTCCCGGCTAGCAGCTTCCCTCTGGCCGGGAAGTGCAAACGTACACGTTTTCAGCCGAAAATGCGTTTTCCCGCGAAAACGCACACCACGGCTCTTTCTGAGAAAAAGCAAGCACGGAGGACGAGAATCGCTTTTGCCCTGCGTAGCGTTCCGGGCAGCGGGTAGAACCAGGCAGAGAATTCCCGGTTAGCAGCTTCCCTGTGGCCGGGAAGTGCAAACGTACAGGTTTTCGGCCGAAAACGCGTTTTCCGGCGAAAACGCACACCACGGCTCTTTCTGAGAAAAAGCAAGCACGGAGGACGAGAATCGCTTTTGCCCTGCGTAGCGTTCCGGGCAGCGGGTAGAACCAGGCAGAGAATTCCCGGCTAGCAGCTTCCCTGTGGCCTGGAAGTGCAAACGTACAGGTTTTCGGCCGAAAACGCGTTTTCCCGCGAAAACGCACACCACGGCTCTTTCTGAGAAAAAGAAAGCACGGAGGACGAGAATCGCTTTTGCCCTGCGTAGCGTTCCGGGCAGCGGGTAGAACCAGGCAGAGAATTCCCGTCTAGCAGCTTCCCTGTGGCCGGGAAGTGCAAACGTACACGTTTTCGGCCGAAAACGCGTTTTCCGGCGAAAACGCACACCACGGCTCTTTCTGGGAAAAAGCAAGCACGGAGGACGAGAATCGCTTTTGCCCTGCGTAGCGTTCCGGGCAGCGGGTAGAACCAGGCAGAGAATTCCCGGCTAGCAGCTTCCCTGTGGCCGGGAAGTGCAAACGTACACGTTTTCGGCCGAAAACGCGTTTTCCGGCGAAAACGCACACCACGGCTCTTTCTGAGAAAAAGCAAGCACGGAGGACGAGAATCGCTTTTGCCCTGCGTAGTGTTCCGGGCAGCGGGTAGAACCAGGCAGAGAATTCCCGGCTAGCAGCTTCCCTGTGGCCGGGAAGTGCAAACGTACACGTTTTCGGCCGAAAACGCGTTTTCCGGCGAAAACGCACACCACGGCTCTTTCTGAGAAAAAGCAAGCACGGAGGACGAGAATCGCTTTTGCCCTGCGTAGCGTTCCGGGCAGCGGGTAGAACCAGGCAGAGAATTCCCGGCTAGCAGCTTCCCTGTGGCCGGGAAGTGCAAACGTACACGTTTTCGGCCGAAAACGCGTTTTCCGGCGAAAACGCACACCACGGCTCTTTCTGAGAAAAAGCAAGCACGGAGGACGAGAATCGCTTTTGCCCTGCGTAGCGTTCCGGGCAGCGGGTAGAACCAGGCAGAGAATTCCCGGCTAGCAGCTTCCCTGTGGCCGGGAAGTGCAAACGTACACGTTTTCGGCCGAAAACGCGTTTTCCGGCGAAAACGCACACCACGGCTCTTTCTGAGAAAAAGCAAGCACGGAGGACGAGAATCGCTTTTGCCCTGCGTAGCGTTCTGAGCAGCGGGTAGAAATAGGCAGCGAATTGCCGGCTAGCAGCTTCCCTGTGGCCGGGAAGTGCAAACGTACACGTTTCCGGCCGAAAACGCGTTTTCCGGAGAAAAAGCACACCATGGTTCTTTCTGAGAAAAAACAAGCACGGAGGACGAGAATCGCTTTTGCCCTGCGTAGCGTTCCGGGCAGCGGGTAAAACCAGGTAGAGAATTCCCGTCTAGCAGCTTCCCTGTGGCGGGGAAGTGCAAACGTACACGTTTTCGGCCGAAAACGCGTTTTCCCGCGAAAACGCACACCACGGCTCTTTCTGAGAAAAAGCAAGCACGGAGGACGAGAATCGCTTTTGCCCTGCGTAGCGTTCCGGGCAGCGGGTAGAACCAGGTAGAGAATTCCCGTCTAGCAGCTTCCCTGTGGCGGGGAAGTGCAAACGTACACGTTTTCGGCCGAAAACGCGTTTTCCGGCGAAAACGCACACCACGGCTCTTTCTGAGAAAAAGCAAGCACGGAGGACGAGAATCGCTTTTGCCCTGCGTAGCGTTCTTAGCAGCGGGTAGAAATAGGCAGCGAATTGCCGGCTAGCAGCTTCCCTGTGGCCGGGAAGTGCAAACGTACACGTTTTCGGCCGAAAACGCGTTTTCCAGCGAAAAAGCACACCATGGCTCTTTCTGAGAAAAAGCAAGCACGGAGGACGAGAATCGCTTTTGCCCTGCGTAGCGTTCCGGGCAGCGGGTAGAACCAGGCAGAGAATTCCCGGCTAGCAGCTTCCCTGTGGCCGGGAAGTGCAAACGTACACGTTTTCGGCCGAAAACGCGTTTTCCGGCGAAAACGCACACCACGGCTCTTTCTGAGAAAAAGCAAGCACGGAGGACGAGAATCGCTTTTGCCCTGCGTAGCGTTCCTGGCAGCGGGTAGAACCAGGCAGAGAATTCCCGGCTAGCAGCTTCCCTGTGGCCGGGAAGTGCAAACGTACACGTTTTCGGCCGAAAACGCGTTTTCCGGCGAAAACGCACACCACGGCTCTTTCTGAGAAAAAGCAAGCACGGAGGACGAGAATCGCTTTTGCCCTGCGTAGCGTTCCGGGCAGCGGGTAGAACCAGGCAGAGAATTCCCGGCTAGCAGCTTCCCTGTGGCCGGGAAGTGCAAACGTACAGGTTTTCGGCCGAAAACGCGTTTTCCCGCGAAAACTCACACCACGGCTCTTTCTGAGAAAAAGCAAGCACGGAGGACGAGAATCGCTTTTGCCCTGCGTAGCGTTCCGGGCAGCGGGTAGAACCAGGCAGAGAATTCCCGTCTAGCAGCTTCCCTGTGGCGGGGAAGTGCAAACGTACACGTTTTCGCCGAAAACGCGTTTTCCGGCGAAAACACACACCACGGCTCTTTCTGAGAAAAAGCAAGCACGGAGGACGAGAACCGCTTTTGCCCTGCGTAGCGTTCCGGGCAGCGGGTAGAACCAGGCAGAGAATTCCCGGCTAGCAGCTTCCCTGTGGCCGGGAAGTGCAAACGTACACGTTTTCGGCCGAAAACGCATTTACCGGCGAAAACGCACACCACGGCTCTTTCTGAGAAAAAGCAAGCACGGAGGACGAGAATCGCTTTTGCCCTGCGTAGCGTTCCGGGCAGCGGGTAGAACCAGGCAGAGAATTCCCGTCTAGCAGCTTCCCTGTGGCCGGGAAGTGCAAACGTACACGTTTTCGGCCGAAAACGCGTTTTCCGGCGAAAACGCACACCACGGCTCTTTCTGAGAAAAAGCAAGCACGGAGGACGAGAATCGCTTTTGCCCTGCGTAGCGTTCCGGGCAGCGGGTAGAACCAGGCAGAGAATTCCCGGCTAGCAGCTTCCCTGTGGCCGGGAAGTGCAAACGTACACGTTTTCGGCCGAAAACGCGTTTTCCGGCGAAAACGCACACCACGGCTCTTTCTGAGAAAAAGCAAGCACGGAGGACGAGAATCGCTTTTGCCCTGCGTAGTGTTCTGAGCAGCGGGTAGAACCAGGCAGAGAATTCCCGGCTAGCAGCTTCTCTGTGGCCGGGAAGTGCAAATGTACACGTTTTCGGCCGAAAACGCGTTTTCCGGCGAAAACGCACACCACGGCTCTTTCTGAGAAAAAGCAAGCACGGAGGACGAGAATCGCTTTTGCCCTGCGTAGCGTTCCGGGCAGCGGGTAGAACCAGGCAGAGAATTCCCGGCTAGCAGCTTCCCTGTGGCCGGGAAGTGCAAACGTACAGGTTTTCGGCCGAAAACGCGTTTTCCCGCGAAAACGCACACCACGGCTCTTTCTGAGAAAAAGCAAGCACGGAGGACGAGAATCGCTTTTGCCCTGCGTAGCGTTCTGAGCAGCGGGTAGAAATAGGCAGCGAATTGCCGGCTAGCAGCTTCCCTGTGGCCGGGAAGTGCAAACGTACACGTTTCCGGCCGAAAACGCGTTTTCCGGAGAAAAAGCACACCATGGCTCTTTCTGAGAAAAAGCAAGCACGGAGGACGAGAATCGCTTTTGCCCTGCGTAGCGTTCCGGGCAGCGGGTAGAACCAGGTAGAGAATTCCCGTCTAGCAGCTTCCCTGTGGCGGGGAAGTGCAAACGTACACGTTTTCGGCCGAAAACGCGTTTTCCGGCGAAAACGCACACCACGGCTCTTTCTGAGAAAAAGCAAGCACGGAGGACGAGAATCGCTTTTGCCCTGCGTAGCGTTCCGGGCAGCGGGTAGAAATAGGCAGCGAATTGCCGGCTAGCAGCTTCCCTGTGGCCGGGAAGTGCAAACGTACACGTTTTCGGCCGAAAACGCGTTTTCCGGCGAAAAAGCACACCATGGCTCTTTCTGAGAAAAAGCAAGCACGGAGGACGAGAATCGCTTTTGCCCTGCGTAGCGTTCCGGGCAGCGGGTAGAACCAGGCAGAGAATTCCCGTCTAGCAGCTTCCCTGTGGCCGGGAAGTGCAAACGTACACGTTTTCGGCCGAAAACGCGTTTTCCGGCGAAAACGCACACCACGGCTCTTTCTGAGAAAAAGCAAGCACGGAGGACGAGAATCGCTTTTGCCCTGCGTAGCGTTCCGGGCAGCGGGTAGAACCAGGCAGAGAATTCCCGGCTAGCAGCTTCCCTGTGGCCGGGAAGTGCAAACGTACACGTTTTCGGCCGAAAACGCGTTTTCCGGCGAAAACGCACACCACGGCTCTTTCTGAGAAAAAGCAAGCACGGAGGAAGAGAATCGCTTTTGCCCTGCGTAGCGTTCCCGGCAGCGGGTAGAACCAGGCAGAGAATTCCCGTCTAGCAGCTTCCCTGTGGCCGGGAAGTGCAAACGTACACGTTTTCGGCCGAAAACGCGTTTTCCGGCGAAAACGCACACCACGGCTCTTTCTGAGAAAAAGCAAGCACGGAGGACGAGAATCGCTTTTGCCCTGCGTAGCGTTCTGAGCAGCGGGTAGAACCAGGCAGAGAATTCCCGGCTAGCAGCTTCTCTGTGGCCGGGAAGTGCAAACGTACACGTTTTCGGCCGAAAACGCGTTTTCCGGCGAAAAAGCACACCATGGCTCTTTCTGAGAAAAAGCAAGCATGGAGGACGAGAATCGCTTTTGCCCTGCGTAGCGTTCCGGGCAGCGGGTAGAACCAGGCAGAGAATTCCCGGCTAGCAGCTTCCCTGTGGCCGGGAAGTGCAAACGTACAGGTTTTCGGCCGAAAACGCGTTTTCCCGTGAAAACGCACACCACGGCTCTTTCTGAGAAAAAGCAAGCACGGAGGACGAGAACCGCTTTTGCCCTGCGTAGCGTTCCGGGCAGCGGGTAGAACCAGGTAGAGAATTCCCGGCTAGCAGCTTCCCTGTGGCGGGGAATTGCAAACGTACACGTTTTAGGCCGAAAACGCGTTTTCCGGCGAAAACGCACACCACGGCTCTTTCTGAGAAAAAGCAAGCACGGAGGACGAGAATCGCTTTTGCCCTGCGTAGCGTTCCGGGCAGAGGGTAGAAATAGGCAGCGAATTGCCGGCTAGCAGCTTCCCTGTGGCCGGGAAGTGCAAACGTACACGTTTTCGGCCGAAAACGCGTTTTCCGGCGAAAAAGCACACCATGGCTCTTTCTGAGAAAAAGCAAGCATGGAGGACGAGAATCGCTTTTGCCCTGCGTAGCGTTCCGGGCAGCGGGTAGAACCAGGCAGAGAATTCCCGTCTAGCAGCTTCCCTGTGGCCGGGAAGTGCAAACGTACACGTTTTCGGCCGAAAACGCGTTTTCCGGCGAAAACGCACACCACGGCTCTTTCTGGGAAAAAGCAAGCACGGAGGACGAGAATCGCTTTTGCCCTGCGTAGCGTTCCGGGCAGCGGGTAGAACCAGGCAGAGAATTCCCGGCTAGCAGCTTCCCTGTGGCCGGGAAGTGCAAACGTACACGTTTTCGGCCGAAAACGCGTTTTCCGGCGAAAACGCACACCACGGCTCTTTCTGAGAAAAAGCAAGCACGGAGGACGAGAATCGCTTTTGCCCTGCGTAGTGTTCCGGGCAGCGGGTAGAACCAGGCAGAGAATTCCCGGCTAGCAGCTTCCCTGTGGCCGGGAAGTGCAAACGTACACGTTTTCGGCCGAAAACGCGTTTTCCGGCGAAAACGCACACCACGGCTCTTTCTGAGAAAAAGCAAGCACGGAGGACGAGAATCGCTTTTGCCCTGCGTAGCGTTCCGGGCAGCGGGTAGAACCAGGCAGAGAATTCCCGTCTAGCAGCTTCCCTGTGGCCGGGAAGTGCAAACGTACACGTTTTCGGCCGAAAACGCGTTTTCCGGCGAAAACGCACACCACGGCTCTTTCTGAGAAAAAGCAAGCACGGAGGACGAGAATCGCTTTTGCCCTGCGTAGCGTTCCGGGCAGCGGGTAGAACCAGGCAGAGAATTCCCGGCTAGCAGCTTCCCTGTGGCCGGGAAGTGCAAACGTACACGTTTTCGGCCGAAAACGCGTTTTCCGGCGAAAACGCACACCACGGCTCTTTCTGAGAAAAAGCAAGCACGGAGGACGAGAATCGCTTTTGCCCTGCGTAGCGTTCTGAGCAGCGGGTAGAAATAGGCAGCGAATTGCCGGCTAGCAGCTTCCCTGTGGCCGGGAAGTGCAAACGTACACGTTTCCGGCCGAAAACGCGTTTTCCGGAGAAAAAGCACACCATGGTTCTTTCTGAGAAAAAACAAGCACGGAGGACGAGAATCGCTTTTGCCCTGCGTAGCGTTCCGGGCAGCGGGTAAAACCAGGTAGAGAATTCCCGTCTAGCAGCTTCCCTGTGGCGGGGAAGTGCAAACGTACACGTTTTCGGCCGAAAACGCGTTTTCCCGCGAAAACGCACACCACGGCTCTTTCTGAGAAAAAGCAAGCACGGAGGACGAGAATCGCTTTTGCCCTGCGTAGCGTTCCGGGCAGCGGGTAGAACCAGGTAGAGAATTCCCGTCTAGCAGCTTCCCTGTGGCGGGGAAGTGCAAACGTACACGTTTTCGGCCGAAAACGCGTTTTCCGGCGAAAACGCACACCACGGCTCTTTCTGAGAAAAAGCAAGCACGGAGGACGAGAATCGCTTTTGCCCTGCGTAGCGTTCTTAGCAGCGGGTAGAAATAGGCAGCGAATTGCCGGCTAGCAGCTTCCCTGTGGCCGGGAAGTGCAAACGTACACGTTTTCGGCCGAAAACGCGTTTTCCAGCGAAAAAGCACACCATGGCTCTTTCTGAGAAAAAGCAAGCACGGAGGACGAGAATCGCTTTTGCCCTGCGTAGCGTTCCGGGCAGCGGGTAGAACCAGGCAGAGAATTCCCGGCTAGCAGCTTCCCTGTGGCCGGGAAGTGCAAACGTACACGTTTTCGGCCGAAAACGCGTTTTCCGGCGAAAACGCACACCACGGCTCTTTCTGAGAAAAAGCAAGCACGGAGGACGAGAATCGCTTTTGCCCTGCGTAGCGTTCCTGGCAGCGGGTAGAACCAGGCAGAGAATTCCCGGCTAGCAGCTTCCCTGTGGCCGGGAAGTGCAAACGTACACGTTTTCGGCCGAAAACGCGTTTTCCGGCGAAAACGCACACCACGGCTCTTTCTGAGAAAAAGCAAGCACGGAGGACGAGAATCGCTTTTGCCCTGCGTAGCGTTCCGGGCAGCGGGTAGAACCAGGCAGAGAATTCCCGGCTAGCAGCTTCCCTGTGGCCGGGAAGTGCAAACGTACAGGTTTTCGGCCGAAAACGCGTTTTCCCGCGAAAACTCACACCACGGCTCTTTCTGAGAAAAAGCAAGCACGGAGGACGAGAATCGCTTTTGCCCTGCGTAGCGTTCCGGGCAGCGGGTAGAACCAGGCAGAGAATTCCCGTCTAGCAGCTTCCCTGTGGCGGGGAAGTGCAAACGTACACGTTTTCGCCGAAAACGCGTTTTCCGGCGAAAACGCACACCACGGCTCTTTCTGAGAAAAAGCAAGCACGGAGGACGAGAACCGCTTTTGCCCTGCGTAGCGTTCCGGGCAGCGGGTAGAACCAGGCAGAGAATTCCCGGCTAGCAGCTTCCCTGTGGCCGGGAAGTGCAAACGTACACGTTTTCGGCCGAAAACGCATTTACCGGCGAAAACGCACACCACGGCTCTTTCTGAGAAAAAGCAAGCACGGAGGACGAGAATCGCTTTTGCCCTGCGTAGCGTTCCGGGCAGCGGGTAGAACCAGGCAGAGAATTCCCGTCTAGCAGCTTCCCTGTGGCCGGGAAGTGCAAACGTACACGTTTTCGGCCGAAAACGCGTTTTCCGGCGAAAACGCACACCACGGCTCTTTCTGAGAAAAAGCAAGCACGGAGGACGAGAATCGCTTTTGCCCTGCGTAGCGTTCCGGGCAGCGGGTAGAACCAGGCAGAGAATTCCCGGCTAGCAGCTTCTCTGTGGCCGGGAAGTGCAAATGTACACGTTTTCGGCCGAAAACGCGTTTTCCGGCGAAAACGCACACCACGGCTCTTTCTGAGAAAAAGCAAGCACGGAGGACGAGAATCGCTTTTGCCCTGCGTAGCGTTCCGGGCAGCGGGTAGAACCAGGCAGAGAATTCCCGGCTAGCAGCTTCCCTGTGGCCGGGAAGTGCAAACGTACAGGTTTTCGGCCGAAAACGCGTTTTCCGGCGAAAACGCACACCACGGCTCTTTCTGAGAAAAAGCAAGCACGGAGGACGAGAATCGCTTTTGCCCTGCGTAGCGTTCTGAGCAGCGGGTAGAAATAGGCAGCGAATTGCCGGCTAGCAGCTTCCCTGTGGCCGGGAAGTGCAAACGTACACGTTTCCGGCCGAAAACGCGTTTTCCAGCGAAAACGCACACCACGGCTCTTTCTGAGAAAAAGCAAGCACGGAGGACGAGAATCGCTTTTGCCCTGCGTAGCGTTCCGGGCAGCGGGTAGAAATAGGCAGCGAATTGCCGGCTAGCAGCTTCCCTGTGGCCGGGAAGTGCAAACGTACACGTTTTCGGCCGAAAACGCGTTTTCCGGCGAAAAAGCACACCATGGCTCTTTCTGAGAAAAAGCAAGCACGGAGGACGAGAATCGCTTTTGCCCTGCGTAGCGTTCCGGGCAGCGGGTAGAACCAGGCAGAGAATTCCCGTCTAGCAGCTTCCCTGTGGCCGGGAAGTGCAAACGTACACGTTTTCGGCCGAAAACGCGTTTTCCGGCGAAAACGCACACCACGGCTCTTTCTGAGAAAAAGCAAGCACGGAGGACGAGAATCGCTTTTGCCCTGCGTAGCGTTCCGGGCAGCGGGTAGAACCAGGCAGAGAATTCCCGGCTAGCAGCTTCCCTGTGGCCGGGAAGTGCAAACGTACACGTTTTCGGCCGAAAACGCGTTTTCCGGCGAAAACGCACACCACGGCTCTTTCTGAGAAAAAGCAAGCACGGAGGAAGAGAATCGCTTTTGCCCTGCGTAGCGTTCCCGGCAGCGGGTAGAACCAGGCAGAGAATTCCCGTCTAGCAGCTTCCCTGTGGCCGGGAAGTGCAAACGTACACGTTTTCGGCCGAAAACGCGTTTTCCGGCGAAAACGCACACCACGGCTCTTTCTGAGAAAAAGCAAGCACGGAGGACGAGAATCGCTTTTGCCCTGCGTAGCGTTCTGAGCAGCGGGTAGAACCAGGCAGAGAATTCCCGGCTAGCAGCTTCTCTGTGGCCGGGAAGTGCAAACGTACACGTTTTCGGCCGAAAACGCGTTTTCCGGCGAAAAAGCACACCATGGCTCTTTCTGAGAAAAAGCAAGCATGGAGGACGAGAATCGCTTTTGCCCTGCGTAGCGTTCCGGGCAGCGGGTAGAACCAGGCAGAGAATTCCCGGCTAGCAGCTTCCCTGTGGCCGGGAAGTGCAAACGTACACGTTTTCGGCCGAAAACGCGTTTTCCCGCGAAAACGCACACCACGGCTCTTTCTGAGAAAAAGCAAGCACGGAGGACGAGAATCGCTTTTGCCCTGCGTAGTGTTCCGGGCAGCGGGTAGAACCAGGCAGAGAATTCCCGGCTAGCAGCTTCCCTGTGGCCGGGAAGTGCAAACGTACACGTTTTCAGCCGAAAATGCGTTTTCCCGCGAAAACTCACACCACGGCTCTTTCTGAGAAAAAGCAAGCACGGAGGACGAGAATCGCTTTTGCCCTGCGTAGCGTTCCGGGCAGCGGGTAGAACCAGGCAGAGAATTCCCGTCTAGCAGCTTCCCTGTGGCCGGGAAGTGCAAACGTACACGTTTTCGGCCGAAAACGCGTTTTCCGGCGAAAACGCACACCACGGCTCTTTCTGGGAAAAAGCAAGCACGGAGGACGAGAATCGCTTTTGCCCTGCGTAGCGTTCCGGGCAGCGGGTAGAACCAGGCAGAGAATTCCCGTCTAGCAGCTTCCCTGTGGCCGGGAAGTGCAAACGTACACGTTTTCGGCCGAAAACGCGTTTTCCGGCGAAAACGCACACCACGGCTCTTTCTGAGAAAAAGCAAGCACGGAGGACGAGAATCGCTTTTGCCCTGCGTAGCGTTCCGGGCAGCGGGTAGAACCAGGCAGAGAATTCCCGGCTAGCAGCTTCCCTGTGGCGGGGAAGTGCAAACGTACACGTTTTCGGCCGAAAACGCGTTTTCCGGCGAAAACGCACACCACGGCTCTTTCTGAGAAAAAGCAAGCACGGAGGACGAGAATCGCTTTTGCCCTGCGTAGCGTTCCGGGCAGCGGGTAGAAATAGGCAGCGAATTGCCGGCTAGCAGCTTCCCTGTGGCCGGGAAGTGCAAACGTACACGTTTTCGGCCGAAAACGCGTTTTCCGGCGAAAAAGCACACCATGGCTCTTTCTGAGAAAAAGCAAGCACGGAGGACGAGAATCGCTTTTGCCCTGCGTAGCGTTCCGGGCAGCGGGTAGAACCAGGCAGAGAATTCCCGGCTAGCAGCTTCCCTGTGGCGGGGAAGTGCAAACGTACACGTTTTCGGCCGAAAACGCGTTTTCCGGCGAAAACGCACACCACGGCTCTTTCTGAGAAAAAGCAAGCACGGAGGACGAGAATCGCTTTTGCCCTGCGTAGCGTTCCGGGCAGCGGGTAGAAATAGGCAGCGAATTGCCGGCTAGCAGCTTCCCTGTGGCCGGGAAGTGCAAACGTACACGTTTTCGGCCGAAAACGCGTTTTCCGGCGAAAACGCACACCACGGCTCTTTCTGAGAAAAAGCAAGCACGGAGGACGAGAATCGCTTTTGCCCTGCGTAGCGTTCCGGGCAGCGGGTAGAACCAGGCAGAGAATTCCCGGCTAGCAGCTTCCCTGTGGCCGGGAAGTGCAAACGTACACGTTTTCGGCCGAAAACGCGTTTTCCGGCGAAAACGCACACCACGGCTCTTTCTGAGAAAAAGCAAGCACGGAGGAAGAGAATCGCTTTTGCCCTGCGTAGCGTTCCCGGCAGCGGGTAGAACCAGGCAGAGAATTCCCGTCTAGCAGCTTCCCTGTGGCCGGGAAGTGCAAACGTACACGTTTTCGGCCGAAAACGCGTTTTCCGGCGAAAACGCACACCACGGCTCTTTCTGAGAAAAAGCAAGCACGGAGGACGAGAATCGCTTTTGCCCTGCGTAGCGTTCTGAGCAGCGGGTAGAACCAGGCAGAGAATTCCCGGCTAGCAGCTTCTCTGTGGCCGGGAAGTGCAAACGTACACGTTTTCGGCCGAAAACGCGTTTTCCGGCGAAAAAGCACACCATGGCTCTTTCTGAGAAAAAGCAAGCATGGAGGACGAGAATCGCTTTTGCCCTGCGTAGCGTTCCGGGCAGCGGGTAGAACCAGGCAGAGAATTCCCGGCTAGCAGCTTCCCTGTGGCCGGGAAGTGCAAACGTACACGTTTTCGGCCGAAAACGCGTTTTCCCGCGAAAACGCACACCACGGCTCTTTCTGAGAAAAAGCAAGCACGGAGGACGAGAATCGCTTTTGCCCTGCGTAGTGTTCCGGGCAGCGGGTAGAACCAGGCAGAGAATTCCCGGCTAGCAGCTTCCCTGTGGCCGGGAAGTGCAAACGTACACGTTTTCAGCCGAAAATGCGTTTTCCCGCGAAAACTCACACCACGGCTCTTTCTGAGAAAAAGCAAGCACGGAGGACGAGAATCGCTTTTGCCCTGCGTAGCGTTCCGGGCAGCGGGTAGAACCAGGCAGAGAATTCCCGTCTAGCAGCTTCCCTGTGGCCGGGAAGTGCAAACGTACACGTTTTCGGCCGAAAACGCGTTTTCCGGCGAAAACGCACACCACGGCTCTTTCTGGGAAAAAGCAAGCACGGAGGACGAGAATCGCTTTTGCCCTGCGTAGCGTTCCGGGCAGCGGGTAGAACCAGGCAGAGAATTCCCGTCTAGCAGCTTCCCTGTGGCCGGGAAGTGCAAACGTACACGTTTTCGGCCGAAAACGCGTTTTCCGGCGAAAACGCACACCACGGCTCTTTCTGAGAAAAAGCAAGCACGGAGGACGAGAATCGCTTTTGCCCTGCGTAGCGTTCCGGGCAGCGGGTAGAACCAGGCAGAGAATTCCCGGCTAGCAGCTTCCCTGTGGCCGGGAAGTGCAAACGTACACGTTTTCGGCCGAAAACGCGTTTTCCGGCGAAAACGCACACCACGGCTCTTTCTGAGAAAAAGCAAGCACGGAGGACGAGAATCGCTTTTGCCCTGCGTAGCGTTCCTGGCAGCGGGTAGAACCAGGCAGAGAATTCCCGGCTAGCAGCTTCCCTGTGGCCGGGAAGTGCAAACGTACACGTTTTCGGCCGAAAACGCGTTTTCCGGCGAAAAAGCACACCATGGCTCTTTCTGAGAAAAAGCAAGCACGGAGGACGAGAATCGCTTTTGCCCTGCGTAGCGTTCCGGGCAGCGGGTAGAACCAGGCAGAGAATTCCCGGCTAGCAGCTTCCCTGTGGCCGGGAAGTGCAAACGTACACGTTTTCGGCCGAAAACGCGTTTTCCGGCGAAAACGCACACCACGGCTCTTTCTGAGAAAAAGCAAGCACGGAGGACGAGAATCGCTTTTGCCCTGCGTAGCGTTCCTGGCAGCGGGTAGAACCAGGCAGAGAATTCCCGGCTAGCAGCTTCCCTGTGGCCGGGAAGTGCAAACGTACACGTTTTCAGCCGAAAACGCGTTTTCCGGCGAAAAAGCACACCATGGCTCTTTCAGAGAAAAAGCAAGCACGGAGGACGAGAATCGCTTTTGCCCTGCGTAGCGTTCCGGGCAGCGGGTAGAACCAGGCAGAGAATTCCCGGCTAGCAGCTTCCCTGTGGCCGGGAAGTGCAAACGTACACGTTTTCGGCCGAAAACGCGTTTTCCGGCGAAAACGCACACCACGGCTCTTTCTGAGAAAAAGCAAGCACGGAGGACGAGAATCGCTTTTGCCCTGCGTAGCGTTCCGGGCAGCGGGTAGAACCAGGCAGAGAATTGCCGGCTAGCAGCTTCCCTGTGGCCGGGAAGTGCAAACGTACACGTTTTCGGCCGAAAACGCGTTTTCCGGCGAAAACGCACACCACGGCTCTTTCTGAGAAAAAGCAAGCACGGAGGACGAGAATCGCTTTTGCCCTGCGTAGCGTTCCGGGCAGCGGGTAGAACCAGGCAGAGAATTCCCGGCTAGCAGCTTCCCTGTGGCCGGGAAGTGCAAACGTACACGTTTTCGGCCGAAAACGCGTTTTCCGGCGAAAACGCACACCACGGCTCTTTCTGAGAAAAAGCAAGCACGGAGGACGAGAATCGCTTTTGCCCTGCGTAGCGTTCCGGGCAGCGGGTAGAACCAGGCAGAGAATTCCCGGCTAGCAGCTTCCCTGTGGCCGGGAAGTGCAAACGTACACGTTTTCGGCCGAAAACGCGTTTTCCGGCGAAAAAGCACACCATGGCTCTTTCAGAGAAAAAGCAAGCACGGAGGACGAGAATCGCTTTTGCCCTGCGTAGCGTTCCGGGCAGCGGGTAGAACCAGGCAGAGAATTCCCGGCTAGCAGCTTCCCTGTGGCCGGGAAGTGCAAACGTACACGTTTTCGGCCGAAAACGCGTTTTCCGGCGAAAACGCACACCACGGCTCTTTCTGAGAAAAAGCAAGCACGGAGGACGAGAATCGCTTTTGCCCTGCGTAGCGTTCCTGGCAGCGGGTAGAACCAGGCAGAGAATTCCCGGCTAGCAGCTTCCCTGTGGCCGGGAAGTGCAAACGTACACGTTTTCAGCCGAAAACGCGTTTTCTGGCGAAAAAGCACACCATGGCTCTTTCTGAGAAAAAGCAAGCACGGAGGACGAGAATCGCTTCTGCCCTGCGTAGCGTTCCGGGCAGCGGGTAGAACCAGGCAGAGAATTCCCGGCTAGCAGCTTCCCTGTGGCCGGGAAGTGCAAACGTACACGTTTTCGGCCGAAAACGCGTTTTCCGGCGAAAACGCACACCACGGCTCTTTCTGAGAAAAAGCAAGCACGGAGGACGAGAATCGCTTTTGCCCTGCGTAGCGTTCCTGGCAGCGGGTAGAACCAGGCAGAGAATTCCCGGCTAGCAGCTTCCCTGTGGCCGGGAAGTGCAAACGTACACGTTTTCGGCCGAAAACGCGTTTTCCGGCGAAAACGCACACCACGGCTCTTTCTGAGAAAAAGCAAGCACGGAGGACGAGAATCGCTTTTGCCCTGCGTAGCGTTCCTGGCAGCGGGTAGAACCAGGCAGAGAATTCCCGGCTAGCAGCTTCCCTGTGGCCGGGAAGTGCAAACGTACACGTTTTCAGCCGAAAACGCGTTTTCCGGCGAAAAAGCACACCATGGCTCTTTCAGAGAAAAAGCAAGCACGGAGGACGAGAATCGCTTTTGCCCTGCGTAGCGTTCCGGGCAGCGGGTAGAACCAGGCAGAGAATTCCCGGCTAGCAGCTTCCCTGTGGCCGGGAAGTGCAAACGTACACGTTTTCGGCCGAAAACGCGTTTTCCGGCGAAAACGCACACCACGGCTCTTTCTGAGAAAAAGCAAGCACGGAGGACGAGAATCGCTTTTGCCCTGCGTAGCGTTCCTGGCAGCGGGTAGAACCAGGCAGAGAATTCCCGGCTAGCAGCTTCCCTGTGGCCGGGAAGTGCAAACGTACACGTTTTCGGCCGAAAACGCGTTTTCCGGCGAAAACGCACACCACGGCTCTTTCTGAGAAAAAGCAAGCACGGAGGACGAGAATCGCTTTTGCCCTGCGTAGCGTTCCGGGCAGCGGGTAGAACCAGGCAGAGATTTGCCGGCTAGCAGCTTCCCTGTGGCCGGGAAGTGCAAACGTACACGTTTTCGGCCGAAAACGCGTTTTCCGGCGAAAACGCACACCACGGCTCTTTCTGAGAAAAAGCAAGCACGGAGGACGAGAATCGCTTTTGCCCTGCGTAGCGTTCCGGGCAGCGGGTAGAACCAGGCAGAGAATTGCCGGCTAGCAGCTTCCCTGTGGCCGGGAAGTGCAAACGTACACGTTTTCGGCCGAAAACGCGTTTTCCGGCGAAAACGCACACCACGGCTCTTTCTGAGAAAAAGCAAGCACGGAGGACGAGAATCGCTTTTGCCCTGCGTAGCGTTCCGGGCAGCGGGTAGAACCAGGCAGAGAATTCCCGGCTAGCAGCTTCCCTGTGGCCGGGAAGTGCAAACGTACACGTTTTCGGCCGAAAACGCGTTTTCCGGCGAAAACGCACACCACGGCTCTTTCTGAGAAAAAGCAAGCACGGAGGACGAGAATCGCTTTTGCCCTGCGTAGCGTTCCGGGCAGCGGGTAGAACCAGGCAGAGAATTCCCGGCTAGCAGCTTCCCTGTGGCCGGGAAGTGCAAACGTACACGTTTTCGGCCGAAAACGCGTTTTCCGGCGAAAAAGCACACCATGGCTCTTTCAGAGAAAAAGCAAGCACGGAGGACGAGAATCGCTTTTGCCCTGCGTAGCGTTCCGGGCAGCGGGTAGAACCAGGCAGAGAATTCCCGGCTAGCAGCTTCCCTGTGGCCGGGAAGTGCAAACGTACACGTTTTCGGCCGAAAACGCGTTTTCCGGCGAAAACGCACACCACGGCTCTTTCTGAGAAAAAGCAAGCACGGAGGACGAGAATCGCTTTTGCCCTGCGTAGCGTTCCTGGCAGCGGGTAGAACCAGGCAGAGAATTCCCGGCTAGCAGCTTCCCTGTGGCCGGGAAGTGCAAACGTACACGTTTTCAGCCGAAAACGCGTTTTCTGGCGAAAAAGCACACCATGGCTCTTTCTGAGAAAAAGCAAGCACGGAGGACGAGAATCGCTTCTGCCCTGCGTAGCGTTCCGGGCAGCGGGTAGAACCAGGCAGAGAATTCCCGGCTAGCAGCTTCCCTGTGGCCGGGAAGTGCAAACGTACACGTTTTCGGCCGAAAACGCGTTTTCCGGCGAAAACGCACACCACGGCTCTTTCTGAGAAAAAGCAAGCACGGAGGACGAGAATCGCTTTTGCCCTGCGTAGCGTTCCTGGCAGCGGGTAGAACCAGGCAGAGAATTCCCGGCTAGCAGCTTCCCTGTGGCCGGGAAGTGCAAACGTACACGTTTTCGGCCGAAAACGCGTTTTCCGGCGAAAACGCACACCACGGCTCTTTCTGAGAAAAAGCAAGCACGGAGGACGAGAATCGCTTTTGCCCTGCGTAGCGTTCCTGGCAGCGGGTAGAACCAGGCAGAGAATTCCCGGCTAGCAGCTTCCCTGTGGCCGGGAAGTGCAAACGTACACGTTTTCAGCCGAAAACGCGTTTTCCGGCGAAAAAGCACACCATGGCTCTTTCAGAGAAAAAGCAAGCACGGAGGACGAGAATCGCTTTTGCCCTGCGTAGCGTTCCGGGCAGCGGGTAGAACCAGGCAGAGAATTCCCGGCTAGCAGCTTCCCTGTGGCCGGGAAGTGCAAACGTACACGTTTTCGGCCGAAAACGCGTTTTCCGGCGAAAACGCACACCACGGCTCTTTCTGAGAAAAAGCAAGCACGGAGGACGAGAATCGCTTTTGCCCTGCGTAGCGTTCCTGGCAGCGGGTAGAACCAGGCAGAGAATTCCCGGCTAGCAGCTTCCCTGTGGCCGGGAAGTGCAAACGTACACGTTTTCGGCCGAAAACGCGTTTTCCGGCGAAAACGCACACCACGGCTCTTTCTGAGAAAAAGCAAGCACGGAGGACGAGAATCGCTTTTGCCCTGCGTAGCGTTCCGGGCAGCGGGTAGAACCAGGCAGAGATTTGCCGGCTAGCAGCTTCCCTGTGGCCGGGAAGTGCAAACGTACACGTTTTCGGCCGAAAACGCGTTTTCCGGCGAAAACGCACACCACGGCTCTTTCTGAGAAAAAGCAAGCACGGAGGACGAGAATCGCTTTTGCCCTGCGTAGCGTTCCGGGCAGCGGGTAGAACCAGGCAGAGAATTCCCGGCTAGCAGCTTCCCTGTGGCCGGGAAGTGCAAACGTACACGTTTTCGGCCGAAAACGCGTTTTCCGGCGAAAACGCACACCACGGCTCTTTCTGAGAAAAAGCAAGCACGGAGGACGAGAATCGCTTTTGCCCTGCGTAGCGTTCCGGGCAGCGGGTAGAACCAGGCAGAGAATTCCCGGCTAGCAGCTTCCCTGTGGCCGGGAAGTGCAAACGTACACGTTTTCGGCCGAAAACGCGTTTTCCGGCGAAAAAGCACACCATGGCTCTTTCTGAGAAAAAGCAAGCACGGAGGACGAGAATCGCTTTTGCCCTGCGTAGCGTTCCGGGCAGCGGGTAGAACCAGGCAGAGAATTCCCGGCTAGCAGCTTCCCTGTGGCCGGGAAGTGCAAACGTACACGTTTTCGGCCGAAAACGCGTTTTCCGGCGAAAACGCACACCACGGCTCTTTCTGAGAAAAAGCAAGCACGGAGGACGAGAATCGCTTTTGCCCTGCGTAGCGTTCCTGGCAGCGGGTAGAACCAGGCAGAGAATTCCCGGCTAGCAGCTTCCCTGTGGCCGGGAAGTGCAAACGTACACGTTTTCAGCCGAAAACGCGTTTTCTGGCGAAAAAGCACACCATGGCTCTTTCTGAGAAAAAGCAAGCACGGAGGACGAGAATCGCTTCTGCCCTGCGTAGCGTTCCGGGCAGCGGGTAGAACCAGGCAGAGAATTCCCGGCTAGCAGCTTCCCTGTGGCCGGGAAGTGCAAACGTACACGTTTTCGGCCGAAAACGCGTTTTCCGGCGAAAACGCACACCACGGCTCTTTCTGAGAAAAAGCAAGCACGGAGGACGAGAATCGCTTTTGCCCTGCGTAGCGTTCCTGGCAGCGGGTAGAACCAGGCAGAGAATTCCCGGCTAGCAGCTTCCCTGTGGCCGGGAAGTGCAAACGTACACGTTTTCGGCCGAAAACGCGTTTTCCGGCGAAAACGCACACCACGGCTCTTTCTGAGAAAAAGCAAGCACGGAGGACGAGAATCGCTTTTGCCCTGCGTAGCGTTCCGGGCAGCGGGTAGAACCAGGCAGAGAATTCCCGGCTAGCAGCTTCCCTGTGGCCGGGAAGTGCAAACGTACACGTTTTCGGCCGAAAACGCGTTTTCCGGCGAAAACGCACACCACGGCTCTTTCTGAGAAAAAGCAAGCACGGAGGACGAGAATCGCTTTTGCCCTGCGTAGCGTTCCGGGCAGCGGGTAGAACCAGGCGGAGAATTCCCGGCTAGCAGCTTCCCTGTGGCCGGGAAGTGCAAACGTACACGTTTTCGGCCGAAAACGCGTTTTCCGGCGAAAACGCACACCACGGCTCTTTCTGAGAAAAAGCAAGCACGGAGGACGAGAATCGCTTTTGCCCTGCGTAGCGTTCCGGGCAGCGGGTAGAACCAGGCAGAGAATTCCCGGCTAGCAGCTTCCCTGTGGCGGGGAAGTGCAAACGTACACGTTTTCGGCCGAAAACGCGTTTACCGGCGAAAACGCACACCACGGCTCTTTCTGAGAAAAAGCAAGCACGGAGGACGAGAATCGCTTTTGCCCTGCGTAGCATTCCGGGCAGCGGGTAGAACCAGGCAGAGAATTCCCGGCTAGCAGCTTCCCTGTGGCCGGGAAGTGCAAACGTACACGTTTTCGGCCGAAAACGCGTTTTCTAGCGAAAACGCACACCACGGCTCTTTCTGAGAAAAAGCAAGCACGGAGGACGAGAATCGCTTTTGCCCTGCGTAGTGTTCCGGGCAGCGGGTAGAACCAGGCAGAGAATTCCCGTCTAGCAGCTTCCCTGTGGCCGGGAAGTGCAAACGTACACGTTTTCGGCCGAAAACGCGTTTTCCGGCGAAAACGCACACCACGGCTCTTTCTGAGAAAAAGCAAGCACGGAGGACGAGAATCGCTTTTGCCCTGCGTAGCGTTCCGGGCAGCGGGTAGAACCAGGCAGAGAATTCCCGGCTAGCAGCTTCCCTGTGGCCGGGAAGTGCAAACGTACACGTTTTCGGCCGAAAACGCGTTTTCCGGCGAAAACGCACACCACGGCTCTTTCTGAGAAAAAGCAAGCACGGAGGACGAGAATCGCTTTTGCCCTGCGTAGCGTTCCTGGCAGCGGGTAGAACCAGGCAGAGAATTCCCGGCTAGCAGCTTCCCTGTGGCCGGGAAGTGCAAACGTACACGTTTTCAGCCGAAAACGCGTTTTCCGGCGAAAAAGCACACCATGGCTCTTTCTGAGAAAAAGCAAGCACGGAGGACGAGAATCGCTTTTGCCCTGCGTAGCGTTCCGGGCAGCGGGTAGAACCAGGCAGAGAATTCCCGGCTAGCAGCTTCCCTGTGGCGGGGAAGTGCAAACGTACACGTTTTCGGCCGAAAACGCGTTTTCCGGCGAAAACGCACACCACGGCTCTTTCTGAGAAAAAGCAAGCACGGAGGACGAGAATCGCTTTTGCCCTGCGTAGCGTTCCTGGCAGCGGGTAGAACCAGGCAGAGAATTCCCGGCTAGCAGCTTCCCTGTGGCCGGGAAGTGCAAACGTACACGTTTTCGGCCGAAAACGCGTTTTCCGGCGAAAACGCACACCACGGCTCTTTCTGAGAAAAAGCAAGCACGGAGGACGAGAATCGCTTTTGCCCTGCGTAGCGTTCCGGGCAGCGGGTAGAACCAGGCAGAGAATTCCCGGCTAGCAGCTTCCCTGTGGCCGGGAAGTGCAAACGTACACGTTTTCGGCCGAAAACGCGTTTTCCGGCGAAAACGCACACCACGGCTCTTTCTGAGAAAAAGCAAGCACGGAGGACGAGAATCGCTTTTGCCCTGCGTAGCGTTCCGGGCAGCGGGTAGAACCAGGCAGAGAATTCCCGTCTAGCAGCTTCCCTGTGGCCGGGAAGTGCAAACGTACACGTTTTCGGCCGAAAACGCGTTTTCCGGCGAAAACGCACACCACGGCTCTTTCTGAGAAAAAGCAAGCACGGAGGACGAGAATCGCTTTTGCCCTGCGTAGCGTTCCTGGCAGCGGGTAGAACCAGGCAGAGAATTCCCGGCTAGCAGCTTCCCTGTGGCCGGGAAGTGCAAACGTACACGTTTTCGGCCGAAAACGCGTTTACCGGCGAAAACGCACACCACGGCTCTTTCTGAGAAAAAGCAAGCACGGAGGACGAGAATCGCTTTTGCCCTGCGTAGCGTTCCGGGCAGCGGGTAGAACCAGGGAGAGAATTCCCGGCTAGCAGCTTCCCTGTGGCGGGGAAGTGCAAACGTACACGTTTTCGGCCGAAAACGCGTTTTCTGGCGAAAACGCACACCACGGCTCTTTCTGAGAAAAAGCAAGCACGGAGGACGAGAACCGCTTTTGCCCTGCGTAGTGTTCCGGGCAGCGGGTAGAACCAGGCAGAGAATTCCCGGCTAGCAGCTTCCCTGTGGCCGGGAAGTGCAAACGTACAGGTTTTCGGCCGAAAACGCGTTTTCCCGCGAAAACGCACACCACGGCTCTTTCTGAGAAAAAGCAAGCACGGAGGACGAGAATCGCTTTTGCCCTGCGTAGCGTTCCGGGCAGCGGGTAGAACCAGGCAGAGAATTCCCGGCTAGCAGCTTCCCTGTGGCCGGGAAGTGCAAACGTACACGTTTTCGGCCGAAAACGCGTTTTCCGGCGAAAAAGCACACCATGGCTCTTTCAGAGAAAAAGCAAGCACGGAGGACGAGAATCGCTTTTGCCCTGCGTAGCGTTCCGGGCAGCGGGTAGAACCAGGCAGAGAATTCCCGGCTAGCAGCTTCCCTGTGGCCGGGAAGTGCAAACGTACACGTTTTCGGCCGAAAACGCGTTTTCCGGCGAAAACGCACACCACGGCTCTTTCTGAGAAAAAGCAAGCACGGAGGACGAGAATCGCTTTTGCCCTGCGTAGCGTTCCTGGCAGCGGGTAGAACCAGGCAGAGAATTCCCGGCTAGCAGCTTCCCTGTGGCCGGGAAGTGCAAACGTACACGTTTTCAGCCGAAAACGCGTTTTCTGGCGAAAAAGCACACCATGGCTCTTTCTGAGAAAAAGCAAGCACGGAGGACGAGAATCGCTTCTGCCCTGCGTAGCGTTCCGGGCAGCGGGTAGAACCAGGCAGAGAATTCCCGGCTAGCAGCTTCCCTGTGGCCGGGAAGTGCAAACGTACACGTTTTCGGCCGAAAACGCGTTTTCCGGCGAAAACGCACACCACGGCTCTTTCTGAGAAAAAGCAAGCACGGAGGACGAGAATCGCTTTTGCCCTGCGTAGCGTTCCTGGCAGCGGGTAGAACCAGGCAGAGAATTCCCGGCTAGCAGCTTCCCTGTGGCCGGGAAGTGCAAACGTACACGTTTTCGGCCGAAAACGCGTTTTCCGGCGAAAACGCACACCACGGCTCTTTCTGAGAAAAAGCAAGCACGGAGGACGAGAATCGCTTTTGCCCTGCGTAGCGTTCCTGGCAGCGGGTAGAACCAGGCAGAGAATTCCCGGCTAGCAGCTTCCCTGTGGCCGGGAAGTGCAAACGTACACGTTTTCAGCCGAAAACGCGTTTTCCGGCGAAAAAGCACACCATGGCTCTTTCAGAGAAAAAGCAAGCACGGAGGACGAGAATCGCTTTTGCCCTGCGTAGCGTTCCGGGCAGCGGGTAGAACCAGGCAGAGAATTCCCGGCTAGCAGCTTCCCTGTGGCCGGGAAGTGCAAACGTACACGTTTTCGGCCGAAAACGCGTTTTCCGGCGAAAACGCACACCACGGCTCTTTCTGAGAAAAAGCAAGCACGGAGGACGAGAATCGCTTTTGCCCTGCGTAGCGTTCCTGGCAGCGGGTAGAACCAGGCAGAGAATTCCCGGCTAGCAGCTTCCCTGTGGCCGGGAAGTGCAAACGTACACGTTTTCGGCCGAAAACGCGTTTTCCGGCGAAAACGCACACCACGGCTCTTTCTGAGAAAAAGCAAGCACGGAGGACGAGAATCGCTTTTGCCCTGCGTAGCGTTCCGGGCAGCGGGTAGAACCAGGCAGAGATTTGCCGGCTAGCAGCTTCCCTGTGGCCGGGAAGTGCAAACGTACACGTTTTCGGCCGAAAACGCGTTTTCCGGCGAAAACGCACACCACGGCTCTTTCTGAGAAAAAGCAAGCACGGAGGACGAGAATCGCTTTTGCCCTGCGTAGCGTTCCGGGCAGCGGGTAGAACCAGGCAGAGAATTCCCGGCTAGCAGCTTCCCTGTGGCGGGGAAGTGCAAACGTACACGTTTTCGGCCGAAAACGCGTTTACCGGCGAAAACGCACACCACGACTCTTTCTGAGAAAAAGCAAGCACGGAGGACGAGAATCGCTTTTGCCCTGCGTAGCGTTCCGGGCAGCGGGTAGAACCAGGGAGAGAATTCCCGGCTAGCAGCTTCCCTGTGGCGGGGAAGTGCAAACGTACACGTTTTCGGCCGAAAACGCGTTTTCTGGCGAAAACGCACACCACGGCTCTTTCTGAGAAAAAGCAAGCACGGAGGACGAGAACCGCTTTTGCCCTGCGTAGTGTTCCGGGCAGCGGGTAGAACCAGGCAGAGAATTCCCGGCTAGCAGCTTCCCTGTGGCCGGGAAGTGCAAACGTACAGGTTTTCGGCCGAAAACGCGTTTTCCCGCGAAAACGCACACCACGGCTCTTTCTGAGAAAAAGCAAGCACGGAGGACGAGAATCGCTTTTGCCCTGCGTAGCGTTCCGGGCAGCGGGTAGAACCAGGCAGAGAATTCCCGGCTAGCAGCTTCCCTGTGGCCGGGAAGTGCAAACGTACACGTTTTCGGCCGAAAACGCGTTTTCCGGCGAAAAAGCACACCATGGCTCTTTCAGAGAAAAAGCAAGCACGGAGGACGAGAATCGCTTTTGCCCTGCGTAGCGTTCCGGGCAGCGGGTAGAACCAGGCAGAGAATTCCCGGCTAGCAGCTTCCCTGTGGCCGGGAAGTGCAAACGTACACGTTTTCGGCCGAAAACGCGTTTTCCGGCGAAAACGCACACCACGGCTCTTTCTGAGAAAAAGCAAGCACGGAGGACGAGAATCGCTTTTGCCCTGCGTAGCGTTCCTGGCAGCGGGTAGAACCAGGCAGAGAATTCCCGGCTAGCAGCTTCCCTGTGGCCGGGAAGTGCAAACGTACACGTTTTCAGCCGAAAACGCGTTTTCTGGCGAAAAAGCACACCATGGCTCTTTCTGAGAAAAAGCAAGCACGGAGGACGAGAATCGCTTCTGCCCTGCGTAGCGTTCCGGGCAGCGGGTAGAACCAGGCAGAGAATTCCCGGCTAGCAGCTTCCCTGTGGCCGGGAAGTGCAAACGTACACGTTTTCGGCCGAAAACGCGTTTTCCGGCGAAAACGCACACCACGGCTCTTTCTGAGAAAAAGCAAGCACGGAGGACGAGAATCGCTTTTGCCCTGCGTAGCGTTCCTGGCAGCGGGTAGAACCAGGCAGAGAATTCCCGGCTAGCAGCTTCCCTGTGGCCGGGAAGTGCAAACGTACACGTTTTCGGCCGAAAACGCGTTTTCCGGCGAAAACGCACACCACGGCTCTTTCTGAGAAAAAGCAAGCACGGAGGACGAGAATCGCTTTTGCCCTGCGTAGCGTTCCTGGCAGCGGGTAGAACCAGGCAGAGAATTCCCGGCTAGCAGCTTCCCTGTGGCCGGGAAGTGCAAACGTACACGTTTTCAGCCGAAAACGCGTTTTCCGGCGAAAAAGCACACCATGGCTCTTTCAGAGAAAAAGCAAGCACGGAGGACGAGAATCGCTTTTGCCCTGCGTAGCGTTCCGGGCAGCGGGTAGAACCAGGCAGAGAATTCCCGGCTAGCAGCTTCCCTGTGGCCGGGAAGTGCAAACGTACACGTTTTCGGCCGAAAACGCGTTTTCCGGCGAAAACGCACACCACGGCTCTTTCTGAGAAAAAGCAAGCACGGAGGACGAGAATCGCTTTTGCCCTGCGTAGCGTTCCTGGCAGCGGGTAGAACCAGGCAGAGAATTCCCGGCTAGCAGCTTCCCTGTGGCCGGGAAGTGCAAACGTACACGTTTTCGGCCGAAAACGCGTTTTCCGGCGAAAACGCACACCACGGCTCTTTCTGAGAAAAAGCAAGCACGGAGGACGAGAATCGCTTTTGCCCTGCGTAGCGTTCCGGGCAGCGGGTAGAACCAGGCAGAGATTTGCCGGCTAGCAGCTTCCCTGTGGCCGGGAAGTGCAAACGTACACGTTTTCGGCCGAAAACGCGTTTTCCGGCGAAAACGCACACCACGGCTCTTTCTGAGAAAAAGCAAGCACGGAGGACGAGAATCGCTTTTGCCCTGCGTAGCGTTCCGGGCAGCGGGTAGAACCAGGCAGAGAATTCCCGGCTAGCAGCTTCCCTGTGGCCGGGAAGTGCAAACGTACACGTTTTCGGCCGAAAACGCGTTTTCCGGCGAAAACGCACACCACGGCTCTTTCTGAGAAAAAGCAAGCACGGAGGACGAGAATCGCTTTTGCCCTGCGTAGCGTTCCGGGCAGCGGGTAGAACCAGGCAGAGAATTCCCGGCTAGCAGCTTCCCTGTGGCCGGGAAGTGCAAACGTACACGTTTTCGGCCGAAAACGCGTTTTCCGGCGAAAAAGCACACCATGGCTCTTTCTGAGAAAAAGCAAGCACGGAGGACGAGAATCGCTTTTGCCCTGCGTAGCGTTCCGGGCAGCGGGTAGAACCAGGCAGAGAATTCCCGGCTAGCAGCTTCCCTGTGGCCGGGAAGTGCAAACGTACACGTTTTCGGCCGAAAACGCGTTTTCCGGCGAAAACGCACACCACGGCTCTTTCTGAGAAAAAGCAAGCACGGAGGACGAGAATCGCTTTTGCCCTGCGTAGCGTTCCTGGCAGCGGGTAGAACCAGGCAGAGAATTCCCGGCTAGCAGCTTCCCTGTGGCCGGGAAGTGCAAACGTACACGTTTTCGGCCGAAAACGCGTTTACCGGCGAAAACGCACACCACGGCTCTTTCTGAGAAAAAGCAAGCACGGAGGACGAGAATCGCTTTTGCCCTGCGTAGCGTTCCGGGCAGCGGGTAGAACCAGGCAGAGAATTCCCGGCTAGCAGCTTCCCTGTGGCGGGGAAGTGCAAACGTACACGTTTTCGGCCGAAAACGCGTTTTCTAGCGAAAACGCACACCACGGCTCTTTCTGAGAAAAAGCAAGCACGGAGGACGAGAATCGCTTTTGCCCTGCGTAGTGTTCCGGGCAGCGGGTAGAACCAGGCAGAGAATTCCCGTCTAGCAGCTTCCCTGTGGCCGGGAAGTGCAAACGTACACGTTTTCAGCCGAAAACGCGTTTTCCGGCGAAAACGCACACCACGGCTCTTTCTGAGAAAAAGCAAGCACGGAGGACGAGAATCGCTTTTGCCCTGCGTAGCGTTCCGGGCAGCGGGTAGAACCAGGCAGAGAATTCCCGGCTAGCAGCTTCCCTGTGGCCGGGAAGTGCAAACGTACACGTTTTCGGCCGAAAACGCGTTTTCCGGCGAAAACGCACACCACGGCTCTTTCTGAGAAAAAGCAAGCACGGAGGACGAGAATCGCTTTTGCCCTGCGTAGCGTTCCTGGCAGCGGGTAGAACCAGGCAGAGAATTCCCGGCTAGCAGCTTCCCTGTGGCCGGGAAGTGCAAACGTACACGTTTTCGGCCGAAAACGCGTTTTCCGGCGAAAAAGCACACCATGGCTCTTTCTGAGAAAAAGCAAGCACGGAGGACGAGAATCGCTTTTGCCCTGCGTAGCGTTCCGGGCAGCGGGTAGAACCAGGCAGAGAATTCCCGGCTAGCAGCTTCCCTGTGGCCGGGAAGTGCAAACGTACACGTTTTCGGCCGAAAACGCGTTTTCCGGCGAAAACGCACACCACGGCTCTTTCTGAGAAAAAGCAAGCACGGAGGACGAGAATCGCTTTTGCCCTGCGTAGCGTTCCGGGCAGCGGGTAGAACCAGGCAGAGAATTCCCGGCTAGCAGCTTCCCTGTGGCCGGGAAGTGCAAACGTACACGTTTTCGGCCGAAAACGCGTTTTCCGGCGAAAACGCACACCACGGCTCTTTCTGAGAAAAAGCAAGCACGGAGGACGAGAATCGCTTTTGCCCTGCGTAGCGTTCCGGGCAGCGGGTAGAACCAGGCAGAGAATTCCCGTCTAGCAGCTTCCCTGTGGCCGGGAAGTGCAAACGTACACGTTTTCGGCCGAAAACGCGTTTTCCGGCGAAAACGCACACCACGGCTCTTTCTGAGAAAAAGCAAGCACGGAGGACGAGAATCGCTTTTGCCCTGCGTAGCGTTCCGGGCAGCGGGTAGAACCAGGCAGAGAATTCCCGGCTAGCAGCTTCCCTGTGGCGGGGAAGTGCAAACGTACACGTTTTCGGCCGAAAACGCGTTTACCGGCGAAAACGCACACCACGGCTCTTTCTGAGAAAAAGCAAGCACGGAGGACGAGAATCGCTTTTGCCCTGCGTAGCGTTCCGGGCAGCGGGTAGAACCAGGGAGAGAATTCCCGGCTAGCAGCTTCCCTGTGGCGGGGAAGTGCAAACGTACACGTTTTCGGCCGAAAACGCGTTTTCTGGCGAAAACGCACACCACGGCTCTTTCTGAGAAAAAGCAAGCACGGAGGACGAGAACCGCTTTTGCCCTGCGTAGTGTTCCGGGCAGCGGGTAGAACCAGGCAGAGAATTCCCGGCTAGCAGCTTCCCTGTGGCCGGGAAGTGCAAACGTACAGGTTTTCGGCCGAAAACGCGTTTTCCCGCGAAAACGCACACCACGGCTCTTTCTGAGAAAAAGCAAGCACGGAGGACGAGAATCGCTTTTGCCCTGCGTAGCGTTCCGGGCAGCGGGTAGAACCAGGCAGAGAATTCCCGGCTAGCAGCTTCCCTGTGGCGGGGAAGTGCAAACGTACACGTTTTCGCCGAAAACACGTTTTCCGGCGAAAACGCACACCACGGCTCTTTCTGAGAAAAAGCAAGCACGGAGGACGAGAATCGCTTTTGCCCTGCGTAGCGTTCCGGGCAGCGGGTAGAACCAGGCAGAGAATTCCCGTCTAGCAGCTTCCCTGTGGCCGGGAAGTGCAAACGTACACGTTTTCGGCCGAAAACGCGTTTACCGGCGAAAACGCACACCACGGCTCTTTCTGAGAAAAAGCAAGCACGGAGGACGAGAATCGCTTTTGCCCTGCGTAGCGTTCCGGGCAGCGGGTAGAACCAGGCAGCGAATTGCCGGCTAGCAGCTTCCCTGTGGCCGGGAAGTGCAAACGTACACGTTTTCGGCCGAAAACGCGTTTTCCGGCGAAAACGCACACCACGGCTCTTTCTGAGAAAAAGCAAGCACGGAGGACGAGAATCGCTTTTGCCCTGCGTAGCGTTCCGGGCAGCGGGTAGAACCAGGCAGAGAATTCCCGGCTAGCAGCTTCCCTGTGGCCGGGAAGTGCAAACGTACACGTTTTCGGCCGAAAACGCGTTTACCGGCGAAAACGCACACCACGGCTCTTTCTGAGAAAAAGCAAGCACGGAGGACGAGAATCGCTTTTGCCCTGCGTAGCGTTCCGGGCAGCGGGTAGAACCAGGCAGAGAATTCCCGGCTAGCAGCTTCCCTGTGGCCGGGAAGTGCAAACGTACACGTTTTCGGCCGAAAACGCGTTTTCCGGCGAAAACGCACACCACGGCTCTTTCTGAGAAAAAGCAAGCACGGAGGACGAGAATCGCTTTTGCCCTGCTTAGCGTTCCGGGCAGCGGGTAGAACCAGGCAGAGAATTCCCGGCTAGCAGCTTCCCTGTGGCCGGGAAGTGCAAACGTACACGTTTTCGGCCGAAAACGCGTTTTCGGGCGAAAACGCACACCACGGCTCTTTCTGAGAAAAAGCAAGCACGGAGGACGAGAATCGCTTTTGCCCTGCGTAGCGTTCCGGGCAGCGGGTAGAACCAGGCAGAGAATTCCCGGCTAGCAGCTTCCCTGTGGCCGGGAAGTGCAAACGTACACGTTTTCGGCCGAAAACGCGTTTTCCGGCGAAAACGCACACCACGGCTCTTTCTGAGAAAAAGCAAGCACGGAGGACGAGAATAGCTTTTGCCCTGCGTAGCGTTCCGGGCAGCGGGTAGAACCAGGCAGAGAATTCCCGGCTAGCAGCTTCCCTGTGGCCGGGAAGTGCAAACGTACACGTTTTCGGCCGAAAACGCGTTTACCGGCGAAAACGCACACCACGGCTCTTTCTGAGAAAAAGCAAGCACGGAGGACGAGAATCGCTTTTGCCCTGCGTAGCGTTCCGGGCAGCGGGTAGAACCAGGCAGAGAATTCCCGGCTAGCAGCTTCCCTGTGGCGGGGAAGTGCAAACGTACACATTTTCGGCCGAAAACGCGTTTTCCGTCGAAAAAGCACACCATGGCTCTTTCTGAGAAAAAGCAAGCACGGAGGACGAGAATCGCTTTTGCCCTGCGTAGTGTTCCGGGCAGCGGGTAGAACCAGGCAGAGAATTCGTGGCTAGCAGCTTCCCTGTGGCCGGGAAGTGCAAACGTACACGTTTTCGCCGAAAACGCTTTTTCCGGCGAAAACGCACACCACGGCTCTTTCTGAGAAAAAGCAAGCACGGAGGACGAGAATCGCTTTTGCCCTGCGTAGCGTTCCGGGCAGCGGGTAGAACCAGGCAGAGAATTCCCGTCTAGCAGCTTCCCTGTGGCCGGGAAGTGCAAACGTACACGTTTTCGGCCGAAAACGCGTTTTCCGGCGAAAACGCACACCACGGCTCTTTCTGAGAAAAAGCAAGCACGGAGGACGAGAATCGCTTTTGCCCTGCGTAGCGTTCCGGGCAGCGGGTAGAACCAGGCAGAGAATTCCCGGCTAGCAGCTTCCCTGTGGCCGGGAAGTGCAAACGTACACGTTTTCGGCCGAAAACGCGTTTTCCGGCGAAAACGCACACCACGGCTCTTTCTGAGAAAAAGCAAGCACGGAGGACGAGAATCGCTTTTGCCCTGCGTAGCGTTCCGAGCAGCGGGTAGAAATAGGCAGCGAATTCCCGGCTAGCAGCTTCCCTCTGGCCGGGAAGTGCAAACGTACACGTTTTCGGCCGAAAACGCGTTTTCCGGCGAAAACGCACACCACGGCTCTTTCTGAGAAAAAGCAAGCACGGAGGACGAGAATCGCTTTTGCCCTGCGTAGCGTTCCGGGCAGCGGGTAGAACCAGGCAGAGAATTCCCGGCTAGCAGCTTCCCTGTGGCGGGGAAGTGCAAACGTACACGTTTTCGGCCGAAAACGCGTTTTATGGCGAAAACACACACCACGGCTCTTTCTGAGAAAAAGCAAGCACGGAGGACGAGAATCGCTTTTGCCCTGCGTAGCGTTCCGGGCAGCGGGTAGAACCAGGCAGAGAATTCCCGGCTAGCAGCTTCCCTGTGGCCGGGAAGTGCAAACGTACGCGTTTTCGGCCGAAAACGCGTTTACCGGCGAAAACGCACACCACGGCTCTTTCTGAGAAAAAGCAAGCACGGAGGACGAGAATCGCTTTTGCCCTGCGTAGCGTTCCGGGCAGCGGGTAGAACCAGGCAGAGAATTCCCGGCTAGCAGCTTCCCTGTGGCCGGGAAGTGCAAACGTACACGTTTTCGGCCGAAAACGCGTTTTCCGGCGAAAACGCACACCACGGCTCTTTCTGAGAAAAAGCAAGCACGGAGGACGAGAATCGCTTTTGCCCTGCGTAGCGTTCCGGGCAGCGGGTAGAACCAGGCAGAGAATTCCCGTCTAGCAGCTTCCGTGTGGCGGGGAAGTGCAAACGTACACGTTTTCGGCCGAAAACGCGTTTACCGGCGAAAACGCACACCACGGCTCTTTCTGAGAAAAAGCAAGCACGGAGGACGAGAATCGCTTTTGCCCTGCGTAGCGTTCCGGGCAGCGGGTAGAACCAGGCAGAGAATTCCCGGCTAGCAGCTTCCCTGTGGCGGGGAAGTGCAAACGTACACGTTTTCGGCCGAAAACGCGTTTTCTAGCGAAAACGCACACCACGGCTCTTTCTGAGAAAAAGCAAGCACGGAGGACGAGAATCGCTTTTGCCCTGCGTAGTGTTCCGGGCAGCGGGTAGAACCAGGCAGAGAATTCCCGTCTAGCAGCTTCCCTGTGGCCGGGAAGTGCAAACGTACACGTTTTCGGCCGAAAACGCGTTTTCCGGCGAAAACGCACACCACGGCTCTTTCTGAGAAAAAGCAAGCACGGAGGACGAGAATCGCTTTTGCCCTGCGTAGCGTTCCGGGCAGCGGGTAGAACCAGGCAGAGAATTCCCGGCTAGCAGCTTCCCTGTGGCCGGGAAGTGCAAACGTACACGTTTTCGGCCGAAAACGCGTTTTCCGGCGAAAACGCACACCACGGCTCTTTCTGAGAAAAAGCAAGCACGGAGGACGAGAATCGCTTTTGCCCTGCGTAGCGTTCCTGGCAGCGGGTAGAACCAGGCAGAGAATTCCCGGCTAGCAGCTTCCCTGTGGCCGGGAAGTGCAAACGTACAGGTTTTCGGCCGAAAACGCGTTTTCCGGCGAAAACGCACACCACGGCTCTTTCTGAGAAAAAGCAAGCACGGAGGACGAGAATCGCTTTTGCCCTGCGTAGCGTTCCGGGCAGCGGGTAGAACCAGGCAGAGAATTCCCGGCTAGCAGCTTCCCTGTGGCCGGGAAGTGCAAACGTACACGTTTTCGGCCGAAAACGCGTTTTCCGGCGAAAACGCACACCACGGCTCTTTCTGAGAAAAAGCAAGCACGGAGGACGAGAATCGCTTTTGCCCTGCGTAGCGTTCCGGGCAGCGGGTAGAACCAGGCAGAGAATTCCCGTCTAGCAGCTTCCCTGTGGCCGGGAAGTGCAAACGTACACGTTTTCGGCCGAAAACGCGTTTTCCGGCGAAAACGCACACCACGGCTCTTTCTGAGAAAAAGCAAGCACGGAGGACGAGAATCGCTTTTGCCCTGCGTAGCGTTCCGGGCAGCGGGTAGAACCAGGCAGAGAATTCCCGGCTAGCAGCTTCCCTGTGGCCGGGAAGTGCAAACGTACACGTTTTCGGCCGAAAACGCGTTTACCGGCGAAAACGCACACCACGGCTCTTTCTGAGAAAAAGCAAGCACGGAGGACGAGAATCGCTTTTGCCCTGCGTAGCGTTCCGGGCAGCGGGTAGAACCAGGGAGAGAATTCCCGGCTAGCAGCTTCCCTGAGGCGGGGAAGTGCAAACGTACACGTTTTCGGCCGAAAACGCTTTTTCTGGCGAAAACGCACACCACGGCTCTTTCTGAGAAAAAGCAAGCACGGAGGACGAGAATCGCTTTTGCCCTGCGTAGTGTTCCGGGCAGCGGGTAGAACCAGGCAGAGAATTCCCGGCTAGCAGCTTCCCTGTGGCCGGGAAGTGCAAACGTACAGGTTTTCGGCCGAAAACGCGTTTTCCCGCGAAAACGCACACCACGGCTCTTTCTGAGAAAAAGCAAGCACGGAGGACGAGAATCGCTTTTGCCCTGCGTAGCGTTCCGGGCAGCGGGTAGAACCAGGCAGAGAATTCCCGGCTAGCAGCTTCCCTGTGGCGGGGAAGTGCAAACGTACACGTTTTCGCCGAAAACACGTTTTCCGGCGAAAACGCACACCACGGCTCTTTCTGAGAAAAAGCAAGCACGGAGGACGAGAATCGCTTTTGCCCTGCGTAGCGTTCCGGGCAGCGGGTAGAACCAGGCAGAGAATTCCCGTCTAGCAGCTTCCCTGTGGCCGGGAAGTGCAAACGTACACGTTTTCGGCCGAAAACGCGTTTTCCGGCGAAAACGCACACCACGGCTCTTTCTGAGAAAAAGCAAGCACGGAGGACGAGAATCGCTTTTGCCCTGCGTAGCGTTCCGGGCAGCGGGTAGAACCAGGCAGCGAATTGCCGGCTAGCAGCTTCCCTGTGGCCGGGAAGTGCAAACGTACACGTTTTCGGCCGAAAACGCGTTTTCCGGCGAAAACGCACACCACGGCTCTTTCTGAGAAAAAGCAAGCACGGAGGACGAGAATCGCTTTTGCCCTGCGTAGCGTTCCGGGCAGCGGGTAGAACCAGGCAGAGAATTCCCGGCTAGCAGCTTCCCTGTGGCCGGGAAGTGCAAACGTACACGTTTTCGGCCGAAAACGCGTTTACCGGCGAAAACGCACACCACGGCTCTTTCTGAGAAAAAGCAAGCACGGAGGACGAGAATCGCTTTTGCCCTGCGTAGCGTTCCGGGCAGCGGGTAGAACCAGGCAGAGAATTCCCGTCTAGCAGCTTCCCTGTGGCCGGGAAGTGCAAACGTACACGTTTTCGGCCGAAAACGCGTTTTCCCGCGAAAACGCACACCACGGCTCTTTCTGAGAAAAAGCAAGCACGGAGGACGAGAATCGCTTTTGCCCTGCGTAGCGTTCCGGGCAGCGGGTAGAACCAGGCAGAGAATTCCCGGCTAGCAGCTTCCCTGTGGCCGGGAAGTGCAAACGTACACGTTTTCGGCCGAAAACGCGTTTTCCGGCGAAAACGCACACCACGGCTCTTTCTGAGAAAAAGCAAGCACGGAGGACGAGAATCGCTTTTGCCCTGCGTAGCGTTCCGGGCAGCGGGTAGAACCAGGCAGAGAATTCCCGGCTAGCAGCTTCCCTGTGGCCGGGAAGTGCAAACGTACACGTTTTCGGCCGAAAACGCGTTTTCCGGCGAAAACGCACACCACGGCTCTTTCTGAGAAAAAGCAAGCACGGAGGACGAGAATAGCTTTTGCCCTGCGTAGCGTTCCGGGCAGCGGGTAGAACCAGGCAGAGAATTCCCGGCTAGCAGCTTCCCTGTGGCCGGGAAGTGCAAACGTACACGTTTTCGGCCGAAAACGCGTTTACCGGCGAAAACGCACACCACGGCTCTTTCTGAGAAAAAGCAAGCACGGAGGACGAGAATCGCTTTTGCCCTGCGTAGCGTTCCGGGCAGCGGGTAGAACCAGGCAGAGAATTCCCGGCTAGCAGCTTCCCTGTGGCGGGGAAGTGCAAACGTACACATTTTCGGCCGAAAACGCGTTTTCCGTCGAAAAAGCACACCATGGCTCTTTCTGAGAAAAAGCAAGCACGGAGGACGAGAATCGCTTTTGCCCTGCGTAGTGTTCCGGGCAGCGGGTAGAACCAGGCAGAGAATTCGTGGCTAGCAGCTTCCCTGTGGCCGGGAAGTGCAAACGTACACGTTTTCGCCGAAAACGCTTTTTCCGGCGAAAACGCACACCACGGCTCTTTCTGAGAAAAAGCAAGCACGGAGGACGAGAATCGCTTTTGCCCTGCGTAGCGTTCCGGGCAGCGGGTAGAACCAGGCAGAGAATTCCCGGCTAGCAGCTTCCCTGTGGCCGGGAAGTGCAAACGTACACGTTTTCGGCCGAAAACGCGTTTTCCGGCGAAAACGCACACCACGGCTCTTTCTGAGAAAAAGCAAGCACGGAGGACGAGAATCGCTTTTGCCCTGCGTAGCGTTCCGGGGCAGCGGGTAGAACCAGGCAGAGAATTCCCGGCTAGCAGCTTCCCTGTGGCCGGGAAGTGCAAACGTACACGTTTTCGGCCGAAAACGCGTTTTCCGGCGAAAACGCACACCACGGCTCTTTCTGAGAAAAAGCAAGCACGGAGGACGAGAATCGCTTTTGCCCTGCGTAGCGTTCCGAGCAGCGGGTAGAAATAGGCAGCGAATTCCCGGCTAGCAGCTTCCCTGTGGCGGGGAAGTGCAAACGTACACGTTTTCGGCCGAAAACGCGTTTTCCGGCGAAAACGCACACCACGGCTCTTTCTGAGAAAAAGCAAGCACGGAGGACGAGAATCGCTTTTGCCCTGCGTAGCGTTCCGGGCAGCGGGTAGAACCAGGCAGAGAGTTCCCGGCTAGCAGCTTCCCTGTGGCCGGGAAGTGCAAACGTACGCGTTTTCGGCCGAAAACGCGTT
The DNA here is from genome assembly GCF_965140245.1 of Athene noctua. Classification (NCBI taxonomy): domain Eukaryota; kingdom Metazoa; phylum Chordata; class Aves; order Strigiformes; family Strigidae; genus Athene; species Athene noctua. Next base: position 128,771 of record NW_027437620.1, on the reverse strand, counting down.
TACCGGCGAAAACGCACACCACGGCTCTTTCTGAAAAAAAGCAAGCACGGAGGACGAGAATCGCTTTTGCCCTGCGTAGCGTTCCGGGCAGCGGGTAGAACCAGGCAGAGAATTCCCGGCTAGCAGCTTCCCTGTGGCGGGGAAGTGCAAACGTACACGTTTTCGGCCGAAAACGCGTTTTCTGGCGAAAACGCACACCACGGCTCTTTCTGAGAAAAAGCAAGCACGGAGGACGAGAATCGCTTTTGCCCTGCGTAGTGTTCCGGGCAGCGGGTAGAACCAGGCAGAGAATTCCCGGCTAGCAGCTTCCCTGTGGCCGGGAAGTGCAAACGTACACGTTTTCGGCCGAAAACGCGTTTTCCGGCGAAAACGCACACCACGGCTCTTTCTGAGAAAAAGCAAGCACGGAGGACGAGAATCGCTTTTGCCCTGCGTAGCGTTCCGGGCAGCGGGTAGAACCAGGCAGAGAATTCCCGGCTAGCAGCTTCCCTGTGGCCGGGAAGTGCAAACGTACACGTTTTCGGCCGAAAACGCTTTTTCCCGCGAAAACGCACACCACGGCTCTTTCTGAGAAAAAGCAAGCACGGAGGACGAGAATCGCTTTTGCCCTGCGTAGCGTTCCGGGCAGCGGGTAGAACCAGGCAGAGAATTCCCGGCTAGCAGCTTCCCTGTGGCCGGGAAGTGCAAACGTACACGTTTTCGGCCGAAAACGCGTTTTCCGGCGAAAACGCACACCACGGCTCTTTCTGAGAAAAAGCAAGCACGGAGGACGAGAATCGCTTTTGCCCTGCGTAGCGTTCCGGGCAGCGGGTAGAACCAGGCAGAGAATTCCCGGCTAGCAGCTTCCCTGTGGCGGGGAAGTGCAAACGTACACGTTTTCGGCCGAAAACGCGTTTTCCGGCGAAAACGCACACCACGGCTCTTTCTGAGAAAAAGCAAGCACGGAGGACGAGAATCGCTTTTGCCCTGCGTAGAGTTCTGAGCAGCGGGTAGAAATAGGCAGCGAATTGCCGGCTAGCAGCTTCCCTGTGGCCGGGAAGTGCAAACGTACACGTTTTCGGCCGAAAACGCGTTTTCCGGTGAAAACGCACACCACGGCTCTTTCTGAGAAAAAGCAAGCACAGAGGACGAGAATCGCTTTTGCCCTGCGTAGCGTTCCGGGCAGCGGGTAGAACCAGGCAGAGAATTCCCGTCTAGCAGCTTCCCTGTGGCGGGGAAGTGCAAACGTACACGTTTTCGGCCGAAAACGCGTTTTCCGGCGAAAACGCACACCACGGCTCTTTCTGAGAAAAAGCAAGCACGGAGGACGAGAATCGCTTTTGCCCTGCGTAGCGTTCCGGGCAGCGGGTAGAACCAGGCAGAGAATTCCCGGCTAGCAGCTTCCCTGTGGCCGGGAAGTGCAAACGTACACGTTTTCGGCCGAAAACGCGTTTTCTCGCGAAAACGCACACCACGGCTGTTTCTGAGAAAAAGCAAGCACGGAGGACGAGAATCGCTTTTGCCCTGCGTAGCGTTCCGGGCAGCGGGTAGAACCAGGCAGAGAATTCCCGGCTAGGAGCTTCCCTGTGGCCGGGAAGTGCAAACGTACACGTTTTCGGCCGAAAACGCGTTTACCGGCGAAAACGCACACCACGGCTCTTTCTGAGAAAAAGCAAGCACGGAGGACGAGAATCGCTTTTGCCCTGCGTAGCGTTCCTGGCAGCGGGTAGAACCAGGCAGAGAATTCCCGGCTAGCAGCTTCCCTGTGGCCGGGAAGTGCAAACGTACACGTTTTCGGCCGAAAACGCGTTTTCCGGCGAAGACGCACACCACGGCTCTTTCTGAGCGAAAGCAAGCACGGAGGACGAGAATCGCTTTTGCCCTGCGTAGCGTTCCGGGCAGCGGGTAGAACCAGGCAGAGAATTCCCGGCTAGCAGCTTCCCTGTGGCCGGGAAGTGCAAACGTACACGTTTTCGGCCGAAAACGTGTTTTCCGGCGAAAACGCACACCACGGCTCTTTCTGGGAAAAAGCAAGCACGGAGGACGAGAATCGCTTTTGCCCTGCGTAGCGTTCCGGGCAGCGGGTAGAACCAGGCAGAGAATTCCCGGCTAGCAGCTTCCCTGTGGCCGGGAAGTGCAAACGTACACGTTTTCGGCCGAAAACGCGTTTTCTAGCGAAAACGCACACCACGGCTCTTTCTGAGAAAAAGCAAGCACGGAGGACGAAAATCGCTTTTGCCCTGCGTAGCGTTCCGGGCAGCGGGTAGAACCAGGCAGAGAATTCCCGGCTAGCAGCTTCCCTGTGGCCGGGAAGTGCAAACGTACACGTTTTCGGCCGAAAACGCGTTTTCCCGCGAAAAAGCACACCATGGCTCTTTCTGAGAAAAAGCAAGCACGGAGGACGAGAATCGCTTTTGCCCTGCGTAGCGTTCCGGGCAGCGGGTAGAACCAGGCAGAGAATTCCCGGCTAGCAGCTGCCCTGTGGCCGGGAAGTGCAAACGTACACGTTTTCGGCCGAAAAAGCGTTTTCCCGCGAAAAAGCACACCATGGCTCTTTCTGAGAAAAAGCAAGCACGGAGGACCAGAATCGCTTTTGCCCTGCGTAGCGTTCCGGGCAGCGGGTAGAACCAGGCAGAGAATTCCCGGCTAGCAGCTTCCCTGTGGCGGGGAAGTGCAAACGTACACGTTTTCGGCCGACAACGCGTTTTCCCGCGAAAAAGCACACCATGGCTCTTTCTGAGAAAAAGCAAGCACGGAGGACGAGAATCGCTTTTGCCCTGCGTAGCGTTCCGGGCAGCGGGTAGAACCAGGCAGAGAATTCCCGGCTAGCAGCTTCCCTGTGGCCGGGAAGTGCAAACGTACACGTTTTCGGCCGACAACGCGTTTTCCCGCGAAAAAGCACACCATGGCTCTTTCTGAGAAAAAGCAAGCACGGAGGACGAGAATCGCTTTTGCCCTGCGTAGCGTTCCGGGCAGCGGGTAGAACCAGGCAGAGAATTCCCGGCTAGCAGCTTCCCTGTGGCCGGGAAGTGCAAACGTACACGTTTTCGGCCGAAAACGCGTTTTCCGGCGAAGACGCACACCACGGCTCTTTCTGAGCGAAAGCAAGCACGGAGGACGAGAATCGCTTTTGCCCTGCGTAGCGTTCCGGGCAGCGGGTAGAACCAGGCAGAGAATTCCCGGCTAGCAGCTTCCCTGTGGCCGGGAAGTGCAAACGTACACGTTTTCGGCCGAAAACGTGTTTTCCGGCGAAAACGCAAACCACGGCTCTTTCTGGGAAAAAGCAAGCACGGAGGACGAGAATCGCTTTTGCCCTGCGTAGCGTTCCGGGCAGCGGGTAGAACCAGGCAGAGAATTCCCGGCTAGCAGCTTCCCTGTGGCCGGGAAGTGCAAACGTACACGTTTTCGGCCGAAAACACGTTTTCTAGCGAAAACGCACACCACGGCTCTTTCTGAGAAAAAGCAAGCACGGAGGACGAAAATCGCTTTTGCCCTGCGTAGCGTTCCGGGCAGCGGGTAGAACCAGGCAGAGAATTCCCGGCTAGCAGCTTCCCTGTGGCCGGGAAGTGCAAACGTACACGTTTTCGGCCGAAAACGCGTTTTCCCGCGAAAAAGCACACCATGGCTCTTTCTGAGAAAAAGCAAGCACGGAGGACGAGAATCGCTTTTGCCCTGCGTAGCGTTCCGGGCAGCGGGTAGAACCAGGCAGAGAATTCCCGGCTAGCAGCTGCCCTGTGGCCGGGAAGTGCAAACGTACACGTTTTCGGCCGAAAACGCGTTTTCCCGCGAAAAAGCACACCATGGCTCTTTCTGAGAAAAAGCAAGCACGGAGGACCAGAATCGATTTTGCCCTGCGTAGCGTTCCGGGCAGCGGGTAGAACCAGGCAGAGAATTCCCGGCTAGCAGCTGCCCTGTGGCCGGGAAGTGCAAACGTACACGTTTTCGGCCGACAACGCGTTTTCCCGCGAAAAAGCACACCATGGCTCTTTCTGAGAAAAAGCAAGCACGGAGGACGAGAATCGCTTTTGCCCTGCGTAGCGTTCCGGGCAGCGGGTAGAACCAGGCAGAGAATTCCCGGCTAGCAGCTTCCCTGTGGCCGGGAAGTGCAAACGTACACGTTTTCGGCCGACAACGCGTTTTCCCGCGAAAAAGCACACCATGGCTCTTTCTGAGAAAAAGCAAGCACGGAGGACGAGAATCGCTTTTGCCCTGCGTAGCGTTCCGGGCAGCGGGTAGAACCAGGCAGAGAATTCCCGGCTAGCAGCTTCCCTGTGGCCGGGAAGTGCAAACGTACACGTTTTCGGCCGAAAACGCGTTTACCGGCGAAAACGCACACCACGGCTCTTTCTGAGAAAAAGCAAGCACGGAGGACGAGAACCGCTTTTGCCCTGCGTAGCGTTCCGGGCAGCGGGTAGAACCAGGCAGAGAATTCCCGGCTAGCAGCTTCCCTGTGGCCGGGAAGTGCAAACGTACACGTTTTCGGCCGAAAACGCGTTTTCCGGCGAAGACGCACACCACGGCTCTTTCTGAGCGAAAGCAAGCACGGAGGACGAGAATCGCTTTTGCCCTGCGTAGCGTTCCGGGCAGCGGGTAGAACCAGGCAGAGAATTCCCGGCTAGCAGCTTCCCTGTGGCGGGGAAGTGCAAACGTACACGTTTTCGGCCGAAAACGTGTTTTCCGGCGAAAACGCACACCACGGCTCTTTCTGGGAAAAAGCAAGCACGGAGGACGAGAATCGCTTTTGCCCTGCGTAGCGTTCCGGGCAGCGGGTAGAACCAGGCAGAGAATTCCCGGCTAGCAGCTTCCCTGTGGCCGGGAAGTGCAAACGTACACGTTTTCGGCCGAAAACGCGTTTTCTAGCGAAAACGCACACCACGGCTCTTTCTGAGAGAAAGCAAGCACGGAGGACGAGAATCGCTTTTGCCCTGCGTAGCATTCCGGGCAGCGGTAGAACGAGGCAGAGAATTCCCGGCTAGCAGCTGCCCTGTGGCCGGGAAGTGCAAACGTACACGTTTTCGGCCGAAAACGCGTTTTCCGGCGAAAACGCACACCACGTCTCTTTCTGAGAAAAAGCAAGCACGGAGGACGAGAATCGCTTTTGCCCTGCGTAGCGTTCCGGGCAGCGGGTAGAACCAGGCAGAGAATTCCCGGCTAGCAGCTTCCCTGTGGCCGGGAAGTGCAAACGTACACGTTTTCGGCCGGAAACGCGTTTTCCGGCGAAAAAGCACACCACGGCTCTTTCTGAGAAAAAGCAAGCACGGAGGATGAGAATCGCTTTTGCCCTGCGTAGCGTTACGGGCAGCGGGTAGAACCAGGCAGAGAATTCCCGGCTAGCAGCTTCCCTGTGGCCGGGAAGTGCAAACGTACACGTTTTCGGCCGAAAACGCGTTTTCCCGCGAAAACGCACACCACGGCTCTTTCTGAGAAAAAGAAAGCACGGAAGACGAGAATCGCTTTTGCCCAGCGTAACGTTCTGAGCAGCGGGTAGAAATAGGCAGCGAATTGCCGGCTAGCAGATTCCCTGTGGCCGGGAAGTGCAAACGTACACGTTTTCGGCCGAAAACGCGTTTTCCGGCGAAAACGCACACCACGGCTCTTTCTGAGAAAAAGCAAGCACGGAGGACGAGAATCGCTTTTGCCCTGCGTAGCGTTCCGGGCAGCGGGTAGAACCAGGCAGAGAATTCCCGGCTAGCAGCTTCCCTGTGGCGGGGAAGTGCAAACGTACACGTTTTCGGCCGAAAACGCGTTTTCCCGCGAAAACGCACACCACGGCTCTTTCTGAGAAAAAGCAAGCACGGAGGACGAGAATCGCTTTTGCCCTGCGTAGTGTTCCGGGCAGCGGGTAGAACCAGGCAGAGAATTCCCGGCTAGCAGCTTCCCTGTGGCCGGGAAGTGCAAACGTACACGTTTTCGGCCGAAAACGCGTTTTCCGGCGAAAACGCACACCACGGCTCTTTCTGAGAGAAAGCAAGCACGGAGGACGAGATTCGCTTTTGCCCTGCGTAGCATTCCGGGCAGCGGTAGAACGAGGCAGAGAATTCCCGGCTAGCAGCTTCCCTGTGGCCGGGAAGTGCAAACGTACACGTTTTCGGCCGGAAACGCGTTTTCCGGCGAAAAAGCACACCACGGCTCTTTCTGAGAAAAAGCAAGCACGGAGGACGAGAATCGCTTTTGCCCTGCGTAGCGTTACGGGCAGCGGGTAGAACCAGGCAGAGAATTCCCGGCTAGCAGCTTCCCTGTGGCCGGGAAGTGCAAACGTACACGTTTTCGGCCGAAAACGCGTTTTCCCGCGAAAACGCACACCACGGCTCTTTCTGAGAAAAAGAAAGCACGGAAGACGAGAATCGCTTTTGCCCTGCGTAACGTTCTGAGCAGCGGGTAGAAATAGGCAGCGAATTGCCGGCTAGCAGATTCCCTGTGGCCGGGAAGTGCAAACGTACACGTTTTCGGCCGAAAACGCGTTTTCCGGCGAAAACGCACACCACGGCTCTTTCTGAGAAAAAGCAAGCACGGAGGACGAGAATCGCTTTTGCCCTGCGTAGCGTTCCGGGCAGCGGGTAGAACCAGGCAGAGAATTCCCGGCTAGCAGCTTCCCTGTGGCCGGGAAGTGCAAACGTACACGTTTTCGGCCGAAAACGCGTTTTCCGGCGAAAACGCACACCACGGCTCTTTCTGAGAAAAAGCAAGCACGGAGGACGAGAATCGCTTTTGCCCTGCGTAGCGTTCCGGGCAGCGGGTAGAACCAGGCAGAGAATTCCCGGCTAGCAGCTTCCCTGTGGCGGGGAAGTGCAAACGTACACGTTTTCGGCCGAAAACGCGTTTTCCGGCGAAAACGCACACCACGGCTCTTTCTGAGAAAAAGCAAGCACGGAGGACGAGAATCGCTTTTGCCCTGCGTAGCGTTCTGAGCAGCGGGTAGAACCAGGCAGAGAATTCCCGGCTAGCAGCTTCCCTGTGGCCGGGAAGTGCAAACGTACACGTTTTCGGCCGAAAAAGCGTTTTCGGCGAAAAAGCACACCATGGCTCTTTCTGAGAAAAAGCAAGCACGGAGGACGAAAATCGCTTTTGCCCTGCGTAGCGTTCCGGGCAGCGGGTAGAACGAGGCAGAGAATTCCCGGCTAGCAGCTTCCCTGTGGCCGGGAAGTGCAAACGTACACGTTTTCGGCCGAAAACGCGTTTTCCGGCGAAAACGCACACCACGGCTCTTTCTGAGAAAAAGCAAGCACGGAGGACGAGAATCGCTTTTGCCCTGCGTAGCGTTCCGGGCAGCGGGTAGAACCAGGCAGAGAATTCCCGGCTAGCAGCTTCCCTGTGGCGGGGAAGTGCAAACGTACACGTTTTCGGCCGAAAACGCGTTTTCCCGCGAAAACGCACACCACGGCTCTTTCTGAGAAAAAGCAAGCACGGAGGACGAGAATCGCTTTTGCCCTGCGTAGTGTTCCGGGCAGCGGGTAGAACCAGGCAGAGAATTCCCGGCTAGCAGCTTCCCTGTGGCCGGGAAGTGCAAACGTACACGTTTTCGGTCGAAAACGCGTTTTCCGGCGAAAACGCACACCACGGCTCTTTCTGAGAGAAAGCAAGCACGGAGGACGAGAATCGCTTTTGCCCTGCGTAGCATTCCGGGCAGCGGTAGAACGAGGCAGAGAATTCCCGGCTAGCAGCTTCCCTGTGGCCGGGAAGTGCAAACGTACACGTTTTCGGCCGAAAACGCGTTTTCCGGCGAAAACGCACACCACGGCTCTTTCTGAGAGAAAGCAAGCACGGAGGACGAGAATCGCTTTTGCCCTGCGTAGCATTCCGGGCAGCGGTAGAACGAGGCAGAGAATTCCCGGCTAGCAGCTGCCCTGTGGCCGGGAAGTGCAAACGTACACGTTTTCGGCCGAAAACGCGTTTTCCGGCGAAAACGCACACCACGGCTCTTTCTGAGAAAAAGCAAGCACGGAGGACGAGAATCGCTTTTGCCCTGCGTAGCGTTCCGGGCAGCGGGTAGAACCAGGCAGAGAATTCCCGGCTAGCAGCTTCCCTGTGGCCGGGAAGTGCAAACGTACACGTTTTCGGCCGAAAACGCGTTTTCCGGCGAAAACGCACACCACGGCTCTGTCTGAGAAAAAGCAAGCACGGAGGACGAGAATCGCTTTTGCCCTGCGTAGTGTTCCGGGCAGCGGGTAGAACCAGGCAGAGAATTCCCGGCTAGCAGCTTCCCTGTGGCCGGGAAGTGCAAACGTACACGTTTTCGGCCGGAAACGCGTTTTCCGGCGAAAAAGCACACCACGGCTCTTTCTGAGAAAAAGCAAGCACGGAGGATGAGAATCGCTTTTGCCCTGCGTAGCGTTCCGGGCAGCGGGTAGAACCAGGCAGAGAATTCCCGGCTAGCAGCTTCCCTGTGGCCGGGAAGTGCAAACGTACACGTTTTCGGCCGAAAACGCGTTTTCCCGCGAAAACGCACACCACGGCTCTTTCTGAGAAAAAGAAAGCACGGAAGACGAGAATCGCTTTTGCCCTGCGTAACGTTCTGAGCAGCGGGTAGAAATAGGCAGCGAATTGCCGGCTAGCAGCTTCCCTGTGGCCGGGAAGTGCAAACGTACACGTTTTCGGCCGAAAACGCGTTTTCCGGCGAAAACGCACACCACGGCTCTTTCTGAGAAAAAGCAAGCACGGAGGACGAGAATCGCTTTTGCCCTGCGTAGCGTTCCGGGCAGCGGGTAGAACCAGGCAGAGAATTCCCGGCTAGCAGCTTCCCTGTGGCCGGGAAGTGCAAACGTACGCGTTTTCGGCCGAAAACGCGTTTTCCGGCGAAAACGCACACCACGGCTCTTTCTGAGAAAAAGCAAGCACGGAGGACGAGAATCGCTTTTGCCCTGCGTAGCGTTCCGGGCAGTGGGTAGAAATAGGCAGCGAATTGCCGGCTAGCAGCTTCCCTGTGGCCGGGAAGTGCAAACGTACACGTTTTCGGCCGAAAACGCGTTTTCCCGCGAAAACGCACACCACGGCTCTTTCTGAGAAAAAGCAAGCACGGAGGACGAGAATCGCTTTTGCCCTGCGTAGCGTTCTGAGCAGTGGGTAGAAATAGGCAGCGAATTGCCGGCTAGCAGCTTCCCTGTGGCCGGGAAGTGCAAACGTACACGTTTTCGGCCGAAAACGCGTTTACCGGCGAAAAAGCACACCATGGCTCTTTCTGAGAAAAAGCAAGCACGGAGGACGAGAATCGCTTTTGCCCTGCGTAGCGTTCCTGGCAGCGGGTAGAACCAGGCAGAGAATTCCCGTCTAGCAGCTTCCCTGTGGCGGGGAAGTGCAAACGTACACGTTTTCGGCCGAAAACGCGTTTTCCGGCGAAAACGCACACCACGGCTCTTTCTGAGAAAAAGCAAGCACGGAGGACGAGAATCGCTTTTGCCCTGCGTAGCGTTCCGGGCAGCGCGTAGAACCAGGCAGAGAATTCCCGGCTAGCAGCTTCCCTGTGGCCGGGAAGTGCAAACGTACACGTTTTCGGCCGAAAACGCGTTTACCGGCGAAAACGCACACCACGGCTCTTTCTGAGAAAAAGCAAGCACGGAGGACGAGAATCGCTTTTGCCCTGCGTAGCGTTCCGGGCAGCGGGTAGAACCAGGCAGAGAATTCCCGTCTAGCAGCTTCCCTGTGGCCGGGAAGTGCAAACGTACACGTTTTCGGCCGAAAACGCGTTTTCCGGCGAAAACGCACACCACGGCTCTTTCTGAGAAAAAGCAAGCACGGAGGACGAGAATCGCTTTTGCCCTGCGTAGCGTTCCGGGCAGCGGGTAGAACCAGGCAGAGAATTCCCGGCTAGCAGCTTCCCTGTGGCCGGGAAGTGCAAACGTACACGTTTTCGGCCGAAAACGTGTTTTCCGGCGAAAACGCACACCACGGCTCTTTCTGAGAAAAAGCAAGCACGGAGGACGAGATTCGCTTTTGCCCTGCGTAGCGTTCCGGGCAGCGGGTAGAACCAGGCAGAGAATTCCCGGCTAGCAGCTTCCCTGTGGCCGGGAAGTGCAAACGTACGCGTTTTCGGCCGAAAACGCGTTTTCCGGCGAAAACGCACACCACGGCTCTTTCTGAGAAAAAGCAAGCACGGAGGACGAGAATCGCTTTTGCCCTGCGTAGTGTTCCGGGCAGCGGGTAGAACCAGGCAGAGAATTCCCGGCTAGCAGCTTCCCTGTGGCCGGGAATTGCAAACGTACACGTTTTCGCCGAGAACGCGTTTTCCGGCGAAAACGCACACCACGGCTCTTTCTGAGAAAAAGCAAGCACGGAGGACGAGAATCGCTTTTGCCCTGCGTAGCGTTCCGGGCAGCGGGTAGAACCAGGCAGAGAATTCCCGGCTAGCAGCTTCCCTGTGGCCGGGAAGTGCAAACGTACACGTTTTCGGCCGAAAACGCGTTTTCCGGCGAAAACGCACACCACGGCTCTTTCTGAGAAAAAGCAAGCACGGAGGACGAGAATCGCTTTTGCCCTGCGTAGCGTTCCTGGCAGCGGGTAGAACCAGGCAGAGAATTCCCGTCTAGCAGCTTCCCTGTGGCGGGGAAGTGCAAACGTACACGTTTTCGGCCGAAAACGCGTTTACCGGCGAAAACGCACACCACGGCTCTTTCTGAGGAAAAGCAAGCACGGAGGACGAGAATCGCTTTTGCCCTGCGTAGCGTTCCGGGCAGCGGGTAGAACGAGGCAGAGAATTCCCGGCTAGCAGCTTCCCTGTGGCGGGGAAGTGCAAACGTACACGTTTTCGGCCGAAAACGCGTTTTCTGGCGAAAACGCACACCACGGCTCTTTCTGAGAAAAAGCAAGCACGGAGGACGAGAATCGCTTTTGCCCTGCGTAGTGTTCCGGGCAGCGGGTAGAACCAGGCAGAGAATTCCCGGCTAGCAGCTTCCCTGTGGCCGGGAATTGCAAACGTACACGTTTTCGCCGAGAACACGTTTTCCGGCGAAAACGCACACCACGGCTCTTTCTGAGAAAAAGCAAGCACGGAGGACGAGAATCGCTTTTGCCCTGCGTAGCGTTCCGGGCAGCGGGTAGAACCAGGCAGAGAATTCCCGTCTAGCAGCTTCCCTGTGGCCGGGAAGTGCAAACGTACACGTTTTCGGCCGAAAACGCGTTTACCGGCGAAAACGCACACCACGGCTCTTTCTGAGAAAAAGCAAGCACGGAGGACGAGAATCGCTTTTGCCCTGCGTAGCGTTCCGGGCAGCGGGTAGAACCAGGCAGAGAATTCCCGGCTAGCAGCTTCCCTGTGGCCGGGAAGTGCAAACGTACACGTTTTCGGCCGAAAACGCGTTTTCCGGCGAAAACGCACACCACGGCTCTTTCTGAGAAAAAGCAAGCACGGAGGACGAGAATCGCTTTTGCCCTGCGTAGCGTTCCGGGCAGCGGGTAGAACCAGGCAGAGAATTCCCGTCTAGCAGCTTCCCTGTGGCCGGGAAGTGCAAACGTACACGTTTTCGGCCGAAAACGCGTTTTCCGGCGAAAACGCACACCACGGCTCTTTCTGAGAAAAAGCAAGCACGGAGGACGAGAATCGCTTTTGCCCTGCGTAGCGTTCCGGGCAGCGGGTAGAACCAGGCAGAGAATTCCCGGCTAGCAGCTTCCCTGTGGCCGGGAAGTGCAAACGTACACGTTTTCGGCCGAAAACGTGTTTTCCGGCGAAAACGCACACCACGGCTCTTTCTGAGAAAAAGCAAGCACGGAGGACGAGATTCGCTTTTGCCCTGCGTAGCGTTCCGGGCAGCGGGTAGAACCAGGCAGAGAATTCCCGGCTAGCAGCTTCCCTGTGGCCGGGAAGTGCAAACGTACACGTTTTCGGCCGAAAACGCGTTTTCCGGCGAAAACGCACACCACGGCTCTTTCTGAGAAAAAGCAAGCACGGAGGACGAGAATCGCTTTTGCCCTGCGTAGCGTTCCTGGCAGCGGGTAGAACCAGGCAGAGAATTCCCGTCTAGCAGCTTCCCTGTGGCGGGGAAGTGCAAACGTACACGTTTTCGGCCGAAAACGCGTTTTCCGGCGAAAACGCACACCACGGCTCTTTCTGAGAAAAAGCAAGCACGGAGGACGAGAATCGCTTTTGCCCTGCGTAGCGTTCCGGGCAGCGGGTAGAACGAGGCAGAGAATTCCCGGCTAGCAGCTTCCCTGTGGCGGGGAAGTGCAAACGTACACGTTTTCGGCCGAAAACGCGTTTTCTGGCGAAAACGCACACCACGGCTCTTTCTGAGAAAAAGCAAGCACGGAGGACGAGAATCGCTTTTGCCCTGCGTATTGTTCCGGGCAGCGGGTAGAACCAGGCAGAGAATTCCCGGCTAGCAGCTTCCCTGTGGCCGGGAATTGCAAACGTACACGTTTTCGCCGAGAACGCGTTTTCCGGCGAAAACGCACACCACGGCTCTTTCTGAGAAAAAGCAAGCACGGAGGACGAGAATCGCTTTTGCCCTGCGTAGCGTTCCGGGCAGCGGGTAGAACCAGGCAGAGAATTCCCGGCTAGCAGCTTCCCTGTGGCCGGGAAGTGCAAACGTACACGTTTTCGGCCGAAAACGCGTTTTCCGGCGAAAACGCACACCACGGCTCTTTCTGAGAAAAAGCAAGCACGGAGGACGAGAATCGCTTTTGCCCTGCGTAGCGTTCCTCGCAGCGGGTAGAACCAGGCAGAGAATTCCCGTCTAGCAGCTTCCCTGTGGCGGGGAAGTGCAAACGTACACGTTTTCGGCCGAAAACGCGTTTACCGGCGAAAACGCACACCACGGCTCTTTCTGAGAAAAAGCAAGCACGGAGGACGAGAATCGCTTTTGCCCTGCGTAGCGTTCCGGGCAGCGGGTAGAACGAGGCAGAGAATTCCCGGCTAGCAGCTTCCCTGTGGCGGGGAAGTGCAAACGTACACGTTTTCGGCCGAAAACGCGTTTTCTAGCGAAAACGCACACCACGGCTCTTTCTGAGAAAAAGCAAGCACGGAGGACGAGAATCGCTTTTGCCCTGCGTAGTGTTCCGGGCAGCGGGTAGAACCAGGCAGAGAATTCCCGGCTAGCAGCTTCCCTGTGGCCGGGAAGTGCAAACGTACACGTTTTCGGCCGAAAACGCGTTTTCCGGCGAAAACGCACACCACGGCTCTTTCTGAGAAAAAGCAAGCGCGGAGGACGAAAATCGCTTTTGCCCTGCATAGAGTTCTGAGCAGCGGGTAGAAATAGGCAGCGAATTGCCGGCTAGCAGCTTCCCTGTGGCCGGGAAGTGCAAACGTACACGTTTTCGGCCGAAAACGCGTTTTCCGGTGAAAACGCACACCACGGCTCTTTCTGAGAAAAAGCAAGCGCGGAGGACGAGAATCGCTTTTGCCCTGCATAGAGTTCTGAGCAGCGGGTAGAAATAGGCAGCGAATTGCCGGCTAGCAGCTTCCCTGTGGCCAGGAAGTGCAAACGTTCACGTTTTCGGCCGAAAACGCGTTTTCAGGCGAAGACGCACACCACGGCTCTTTCTGAGAAAAAGCAAGCACGGAGGACGAGAATCGCTTTTGCCCTGCGTAGCGTTCCGGGCAGCGGGTAGAACCAGGCAGAGAATTCCCGTCTAGCAGCTTCCCTGTGGCCGGGAAGTGCAAACGTACACGTTTTCGGCCGAAAACGCGTTTTCCGGCGAAAACGCACACCACGGCTCTTTCTGGGAAAAAGCAAGCACGGAGGACGAGAATCGCTTTTGCCCTGCGTAGCGTTCCGGGCAGCGGGTAGAACCAGGCAGAGAATTCCCGGCTAGCAGCTTCCCTGTGGCCGGGAAGTGCAAACGTACACGTTTTCGGCCGAAAACGCGTTTTCTGGCGAAAACGCACACCACGGCTCTTTCTGAGAAAAAGCAAGCACGGAGGACGAGAATCGCTTTTGCCCTGCGTAGCGTTCCGGGCAGCGGGTAGAACCAGGCAGAGAATTCCCGGGTAGCAGCTTCCCTGTGGCCGGGAAGTGCAAACGTACACGTTTTCGGCCGAAAACGCGTTTTCTGGCGAAAACGCACACCACGGCTCTTTCTGAGAAAAAGCAAGAACGGAGGACGACAATCGCTTTTGCCCTGCGTAGTGTTCCGGGCAGCGGGTAGAACCAGGCAGAGAATTCCCGGCTAGCAGATTCCCTGTGGCCGGGAAGTGCAAACGTACACGTTTTCGGCCGAAACGCGTTTTCCGGCGAAAACGCACACCACGGCTCTTTCTGAGAAAAAGCAAGCACGGAGGACGAGAATCGCTTTTGCCCTGCGTAGCGTTCCGGGCAGCGGGTAGAACCAGGCAGAGAATTCCCGGCTAGCAGCTGCCCTGTGGCCGGGAAGTGCAAACGTACACGTTTTCGGCCGAAAACGCGTTTTCCCGCGAAAACGCACACCACGGCTCTTTCTGAGAAAAAGCAAGCACGGAGGACGAGAATCGCTTTTGCCCTGCGTAGCGTTCCGGGCAGCGGGTAGAACCAGGCAGAGAATTCCCGGCTAGCAGCTTCCCTGTGGCCGGGAAGTGCAAACGTACACGTTTTCGGCCGAAAACGCGTTTTCCGGCGAAAACGCACACCACGGCTCTTTCTGAGAAAAAGCAAGCACGGAGGACGAGAATCGCTTTTGCCCTGCGTAGCGTTCCGGGCAGCGGGTAGAACCAGGCAGAGAATTCCCGTCTAGCAGCTTCCCTGTGGCCGGGAAGTGCAAACGTACACGTTTTCGGCCGAAAACGCGTTTTCCGGCGAAAACGCACACCACGGCTCTTTCTGAGAAAAAGCAAGCACGGAGGACGAGAATCGCTTTTGCCCTGCGTAGCGTTCCGGGCAGCGGGTAGAACCAGGCAGAGAATTCCCGGCTAGCAGCTTCCCTGTGGCCGGGAAGTGCAAACGTACACGTTTTCGGCCGAAAACGCGTTTACCGGCGAAAACGCACACCACGGCTCTTTCTGAGAAAAAGCAAGCACGGAGGACGAGAATCGCTTTTGCCCTGCGTAGCGTTCCGGGCAGCGGGTAGAACCAGGGAGAGAATTCCCGGCTAGCAGCTTCCCTGAGGCGGGGAAGTGCAAACGTACACGTTTTCGGCCGAAAACGCGTTTTCTGGCGAAAACGCACACCACGGCTCTTTCTGAGAAAAAGCAAGCACGGAGGACGAGAATCGCTTTTGCCCTGCGTAGTGTTCCGGGCAGCGGGTAGAACCAGGCAGAGAATTCCCGGCTAGCAGCTTCCCTGTGGCCGGGAAGTGCAAACGTACAGGTTTTCGGCCGAAAACGCGTTTTCCCGCGAAAACGCACACCACGGCTCTTTCTGAGAAAAAGCAAGCACGGAGGACGAGAATCGCTTTTGCCCTGCGTAGCGTTCCGGGCAGCGGGTAGAACCAGGCAGAGAATTCCCGGCTAGCAGCTTCCCTGTGGCGGGGAAGTGCAAACGTACACGTTTTCGCCGAAAACACGTTTTCCGGCGAAAACGCACACCACGGCTCTTTCTGAGAAAAAGCAAGCACGGAGGACGAGAATCGCTTTTGCCCTGCGTAGCGTTCCGGGCAGCGGGTAGAACCAGGCAGAGAATTCCCGTCTAGCAGCTTCCCTGTGGCCGGGAAGTGCAAACGTACACGTTTTCGGCCGAAAACGCGTTTTCCGGTGAAAACGCACACCACGGCTCTTTCTGAGAAAAAGCAAGCGCGGAGGACGAGAATCGCTTTTGCCCTGCATAGAGTTCTGAGCAGCGGGTAGAAATAGGCAGCGAATTGCCGGCTAGCAGCTTCCCTGTGGCCAGGAAGTGCAAACGTTCACGTTTTCGGCCGAAAACGCGTTTTCAGGCGAAGACGCACACCACGGCTCTTTCTGAGAAAAAGCAAGCACGGAGGACGAGAATCGCTTTTGCCCTGCGTAGCGTTCCGGGCAGCGGGTAGAACCAGGCAGAGAATTCCCGTCTAGCAGCTTCCCTGTGGCCGGGAAGTGCAAACGTACACGTTTTCGGCCGAAAACGCGTTTTCCGGCGAAAACGCACACCACGGCTCTTTCTGGGAAAAAGCAAGCACGGAGGACGAGAATCGCTTTTGCCCTGCGTAGCGTTCCGGGCAGCGGGTAGAACCAGGCAGAGAATTCCCGGCTAGCAGCTTCCCTGTGGCCGGGAAGTGCAAACGTACACGTTTTCGGCCGAAAACGCGTTTTCTGGCGAAAACGCACACCACGGCTCTTTCTGAGAAAAAGCAAGCACGGAGGACGAGAATCGCTTTTGCCCTGCGTAGCGTTCCGGGCAGCGGGTAGAACCAGGCAGAGAATTCCCGGGTAGCAGCTTCCCTGTGGCCGGGAAGTGCAAACGTACACGTTTTCGGCCGAAAACGCGTTTTCTGGCGAAAACGCACACCACGGCTCTTTCTGAGAAAAAGCAAGAACGGAGGACGACAATCGCTTTTGCCCTGCGTAGTGTTCCGGGCAGCGGGTAGAACCAGGCAGAGAATTCCCGGCTAGCAGCTTCCCTGTGGCCGGGAAGTGCAAACGTACACGTTTTCAGCCGAAACGCGTTTTCCGGCGAAAACGCACACCACGGCTCTTTCTGAGAAAAAGCAAGCACGGAGGACGAGAATCGCTTTTGCCCTGCGTAGCGTTCCGGGCAGCGGGTAGAACCAGGCAGAGAATTCCCGGCTAGCAGCTGCCCTGTGGCCGGGAAGTGCAAACGTACACGTTTTCGGCCGAAAACGCGTTTTCCCGCGAAAACGCACACCACGGCTCTTTCTGAGAAAAAGCAAGCACGGAGGACGAGAATCGCTTTTGCCCTGCGTAGCGTTCCGGGCAGCGGGTAGAACCAGGCAGAGAATTCCCGGCTAGCAGCTTCCCTGTGGCCGGGAAGTGCAAACGTACACGTTTTCGGCCGAAAACGCGTTTTCCGGCGAAAACGCACACCACGGCTCTTTCTGAGAAAAAGCAAGCACGGAGGACGAGAATCGCTTTTGCCCTGCGTAGCGTTCCGGGCAGCGGGTAGAACCAGGCAGAGAATTCCCGTCTAGCAGCTTCCCTGTGGCCGGGAAGTGCAAACGTACACGTTTTCGGCCGAAAACGCGTTTTCCGGCGAAAACGCACACCACGGCTCTTTCTGAGAAAAAGCAAGCACGGAGGACGAGAATCGCTTTTGCCCTGCGTAGCGTTCCGGGCAGCGGGTAGAACCAGGCAGAGAATTCCCGGCTAGCAGCTTCCCTGTGGCCGGGAAGTGCAAACGTACACGTTTTCGGCCGAAAACGCGTTTACCGGCGAAAACGCACACCACGGCTCTTTCTGAGAAAAAGCAAGCACGGAGGACGAGAATCGCTTTTGCCCTGCGTAGCGTTCCGGGCAGCGGGTAGAACCAGGGAGAGAATTCCCGGCTAGCAGCTTCCCTGAGGCGGGGAAGTGCAAACGTACACGTTTTCGGCCGAAAACGCGTTTTCTGGCGAAAACGCACACCACGGCTCTTTCTGAGAAAAAGCAAGCACGGAGGACGAGAATCGCTTTTGCCCTGCGTAGTGTTCCGGGCAGCGGGTAGAACCAGGCAGAGAATTCCCGGCTAGCAGCTTCCCTGTGGCCGGGAAGTGCAAACGTACAGGTTTTCGGCCGAAAACGCGTTTTCCCGCGAAAACGCACACCACGGCTCTTTCTGAGAAAAAGCAAGCACGGAGGACGAGAATCGCTTTTGCCCTGCGTAGCGTTCCGGGCAGCGGGTAGAACCAGGCAGAGAATTCCCGGCTAGCAGCTTCCCTGTGGCGGGGAAGTGCAAACGTACACGTTTTCGCCGAAAACACGTTTTCCGGCGAAAACGCACACCACGGCTCTTTCTGAGAAAAAGCAAGCACGGAGGACGAGAATCGCTTTTGCCCTGCGTAGCGTTCCGGGCAGCGGGTAGAACCAGGCAGAGAATTCCCGTCTAGCAGCTTCCCTGTGGCCGGGAAGTGCAAACGTACACGTTTTCGGCCGAAAACGCGTTTTCCGGCGAAAACGCACACCACGGCTCTTTCTGAGAAAAAGCAAGCACGGAGGACGAGAATCGCTTTTGCCCTGCGTAGCGTTCCGGGCAGCGGGTAGAACCAGGCAGCGAATTGCCGGCTAGCAGCTTCCCTGTGGCCGGGAAGTGCAAACGTACACGTTTTCGGCCGAAAACGCGTTTTCCGGCGAAAACGCACACCACGGCTCTTTCTGAGAAAAAGCAAGCACGGAGGACGAGAATCGCTTTTGCCCTGCGTAGCGTTCCGGGCAGCGGGTAGAACCAGGCAGAGAATTCCCGGCTAGCAGCTTCCCTGTGGCCGGGAAGTGCAAACGTACACGTTTTCGGCCGAAAACGCGTTTTCTGGCGAAAACGCACACCACGGCTCTTTCTGAGAAAAAGCAAGCACGGAGGACGAGAATCGCTTTTGCCCTGCGTAGCGTTCCGGGCAGCGGGTAGAACCAGGCAGAGAATTCCCGGGTAGCAGCTTCCCTGTGGCCGGGAAGTGCAAACGTACACGTTTTCGGCCGAAAACGCGTTTTCTGGCGAAAACGCACACCACGGCTCTTTCTGAGAAAAAGCAAGAACGGAGGACGACAATCGCTTTTGCCCTGCGTAGTGTTCCGGGCAGCGGGTAGAACCAGGCAGAGAATTCCCGGCTAGCAGATTCCCTGTGGCCGGGAAGTGCAAACGTACACGTTTTCGGCCGAAACGCGTTTTCCGGCGAAAACGCACACCACGGCTCTTTCTGAGAAAAAGCAAGCACGGAGGACGAGAATCGCTTTTGCCCTGCGTAGCGTTCCGGGCAGCGGGTAGAACCAGGCAGAGAATTCCCGGCTAGCAGCTGCCCTGTGGCCGGGAAGTGCAAACGTACACGTTTTCGGCCGAAAACGCGTTTTCCCGCGAAAACGCACACCACGGCTCTTTCTGAGAAAAAGCAAGCACGGAGGACGAGAATCGCTTTTGCCCTGCGTAGCGTTCCGGGCAGCGGGTAGAACCAGGCAGAGAATTCCCGGCTAGCAGCTTCCCTGTGGCCGGGAAGTGCAAACGTACACGTTTTCGGCCGAAAACGCGTTTTCCGGCGAAAACGCACACCACGGCTCTTTCTGAGAAAAAGCAAGCACGGAGGACGAGAATCGCTTTTGCCCTGCGTAGCGTTCCGGGCAGCGGGTAGAACCAGGCAGAGAATTCCCGTCTAGCAGCTTCCCTGTGGCCGGGAAGTGCAAACGTACACGTTTTCGGCCGAAAACGCGTTTTCCGGCGAAAACGCACACCACGGCTCTTTCTGAGAAAAAGCAAGCACGGAGGACGAGAATCGCTTTTGCCCTGCGTAGCGTTCCGGGCAGCGGGTAGAACCAGGCAGAGAATTCCCGGCTAGCAGCTTCCCTGTGGCCGGGAAGTGCAAACGTACACGTTTTCGGCCGAAAACGCGTTTACCGGCGAAAACGCACACCACGGCTCTTTCTGAGAAAAAGCAAGCACGGAGGACGAGAATCGCTTTTGCCCTGCGTAGCGTTCCGGGCAGCGGGTAGAACCAGGGAGAGAATTCCCGGCTAGCAGCTTCCCTGAGGCGGGGAAGTGCAAACGTACACGTTTTCGGCCGAAAACGCGTTTTCTGGCGAAAACGCACACCACGGCTCTTTCTGAGAAAAAGCAAGCACGGAGGACGAGAATCGCTTTTGCCCTGCGTAGTGTTCCGGGCAGCGGGTAGAACCAGGCAGAGAATTCCCGGCTAGCAGCTTCCCTGTGGCCGGGAAGTGCAAACGTACAGGTTTTCGGCCGAAAACGCGTTTTCCCGCGAAAACGCACACCACGGCTCTTTCTGAGAAAAAGCAAGCACGGAGGACGAGAATCGCTTTTGCCCTGCGTAGCGTTCCGGGCAGCGGGTAGAACCAGGCAGAGAATTCCCGGCTAGCAGCTTCCCTGTGGCGGGGAAGTGCAAACGTACACGTTTTCGCCGAAAACACGTTTTCCGGCGAAAACGCACACCACGGCTCTTTCTGAGAAAAAGCAAGCACGGAGGACGAGAATCGCTTTTGCCCTGCGTAGCGTTCCGGGCAGCGGGTAGAACCAGGCAGAGAATTCCCGTCTAGCAGCTTCCCTGTGGCCGGGAAGTGCAAACGTACACGTTTTCGGCCGAAAACGCGTTTTCCGGTGAAAACGCACACCACGGCTCTTTCTGAGAAAAAGCAAGCGCGGAGGACGAGAATCGCTTTTGCCCTGCATAGAGTTCTGAGCAGCGGGTAGAAATAGGCAGCGAATTGCCGGCTAGCAGCTTCCCTGTGGCCAGGAAGTGCAAACGTTCACGTTTTCGGCCGAAAACGCGTTTTCAGGCGAAGACGCACACCACGGCTCTTTCTGAGAAAAAGCAAGCACGGAGGACGAGAATCGCTTTTGCCCTGCGTAGCGTTCCGGGCAGCGGGTAGAACCAGGCAGAGAATTCCCGTCTAGCAGCTTCCCTGTGGCCGGGAAGTGCAAACGTACACGTTTTCGGCCGAAAACGCGTTTTCCGGCGAAAACGCACACCACGGCTCTTTCTGGGAAAAAGCAAGCACGGAGGACGAGAATCGCTTTTGCCCTGCGTAGCGTTCCGGGCAGCGGGTAGAACCAGGCAGAGAATTCCCGGCTAGCAGCTTCCCTGTGGCCGGGAAGTGCAAACGTACACGTTTTCGGCCGAAAACGCGTTTTCTGGCGAAAACGCACACCACGGCTCTTTCTGAGAAAAAGCAAGCACGGAGGACGAGAATCGCTTTTGCCCTGCGTAGCGTTCCGGGCAGCGGGTAGAACCAGGCAGAGAATTCCCGGGTAGCAGCTTCCCTGTGGCCGGGAAGTGCAAACGTACACGTTTTCGGCCGAAAACGCGTTTTCTGGCGAAAACGCACACCACGGCTCTTTCTGAGAAAAAGCAAGAACGGAGGACGACAATCGCTTTTGCCCTGCGTAGTGTTCCGGGCAGCGGGTAGAACCAGGCAGAGAATTCCCGGCTAGCAGCTTCCCTGTGGCCGGGAAGTGCAAACGTACACGTTTTCAGCCGAAACGCGTTTTCCGGCGAAAACGCACACCACGGCTCTTTCTGAGAAAAAGCAAGCACGGAGGACGAGAATCGCTTTTGCCCTGCGTAGCGTTCCGGGCAGCGGGTAGAACCAGGCAGAGAATTCCCGGCTAGCAGCTGCCCTGTGGCCGGGAAGTGCAAACGTACACGTTTTCGGCCGAAAACGCGTTTTCCCGCGAAAACGCACACCACGGCTCTTTCTGAGAAAAAGCAAGCACGGAGGACGAGAATCGCTTTTGCCCTGCGTAGCGTTCCGGGCAGCGGGTAGAACCAGGCAGAGAATTCCCGGCTAGCAGCTTCCCTGTGGCCGGGAAGTGCAAACGTACACGTTTTCGGCCGAAAACGCGTTTTCCGGCGAAAACGCACACCACGGCTCTTTCTGAGAAAAAGCAAGCACGGAGGACGAGAATCGCTTTTGCCCTGCGTAGCGTTCCGGGCAGCGGGTAGAACCAGGCAGAGAATTCCCGTCTAGCAGCTTCCCTGTGGCCGGGAAGTGCAAACGTACACGTTTTCGGCCGAAAACGCGTTTTCCGGCGAAAACGCACACCACGGCTCTTTCTGAGAAAAAGCAAGCACGGAGGACGAGAATCGCTTTTGCCCTGCGTAGCGTTCCGGGCAGCGGGTAGAACCAGGCAGAGAATTCCCGGCTAGCAGCTTCCCTGTGGCCGGGAAGTGCAAACGTACACGTTTTCGGCCGAAAACGCGTTTACCGGCGAAAACGCACACCACGGCTCTTTCTGAGAAAAAGCAAGCACGGAGGACGAGAATCGCTTTTGCCCTGCGTAGCGTTCCGGGCAGCGGGTAGAACCAGGGAGAGAATTCCCGGCTAGCAGCTTCCCTGAGGCGGGGAAGTGCAAACGTACACGTTTTCGGCCGAAAACGCGTTTTCTGGCGAAAACGCACACCACGGCTCTTTCTGAGAAAAAGCAAGCACGGAGGACGAGAATCGCTTTTGCCCTGCGTAGTGTTCCGGGCAGCGGGTAGAACCAGGCAGAGAATTCCCGGCTAGCAGCTTCCCTGTGGCCGGGAAGTGCAAACGTACAGGTTTTCGGCCGAAAACGCGTTTTCCCGCGAAAACGCACACCACGGCTCTTTCTGAGAAAAAGCAAGCACGGAGGACGAGAATCGCTTTTGCCCTGCGTAGCGTTCCGGGCAGCGGGTAGAACCAGGCAGAGAATTCCCGGCTAGCAGCTTCCCTGTGGCGGGGAAGTGCAAACGTACACGTTTTCGCCGAAAACACGTTTTCCGGCGAAAACGCACACCACGGCTCTTTCTGAGAAAAAGCAAGCACGGAGGACGAGAATCGCTTTTGCCCTGCGTAGCGTTCCGGGCAGCGGGTAGAACCAGGCAGAGAATTCCCGTCTAGCAGCTTCCCTGTGGCCGGGAAGTGCAAACGTACACGTTTTCGGCCGAAAACGCGTTTTCCGGCGAAAACGCACACCACGGCTCTTTCTGAGAAAAAGCAAGCACGGAGGACGAGAATCGCTTTTGCCCTGCGTAGCGTTCCGGGCAGCGGGTAGAACCAGGCAGCGAATTGCCGGCTAGCAGCTTCCCTGTGGCCGGGAAGTGCAAACGTACACGTTTTCGGCCGAAAACGCGTTTTCCGGCGAAAACGCACACCACGGCTCTTTCTGAGAAAAAGCAAGCACGGAGGACGAGAATCGCTTTTGCCCTGCGTAGCGTTCCGGGCAGCGGGTAGAACCAGGCAGAGAATTCCCGGCTAGCAGCTTCCCTGTGGCCGGGAAGTGCAAACGTACACGTTTTCGGCCGAAAACGCGTTTACCGGCGAAAACGCACACCACGGCTCTTTCTGAGAAAAAGCAAGCACGGAGGACGAGAATCGCTTTTGCCCTGCGTAGCGTTCCGGGCAGCGGGTAGAACCAGGCAGAGAATTCCCGTCTAGCAGCTTCCCTGTGGCCGGGAAGTGCAAACGTACACGTTTTCGGCCGAAAACGCGTTTTCCCGCGAAAACGCACACCACGGCTCTTTCTGAGAAAAAGCAAGCACGGAGGACGAGAATCGCTTTTGCCCTGCGTAGCGTTCCGGGCAGCGGGTAGAACCAGGCAGAGAATTCCCGGCTAGCAGCTTCCCTGTGGCCGGGAAGTGCAAACGTACACGTTTTCGGCCGAAAACGCGTTTTCCGGCGAAAACGCACACCACGGCTCTTTCTGAGAAAAAGCAAGCACGGAGGACGAGAATCGCTTTTGCCCTGCGTAGCGTTCCGGGCAGCGGGTAGAACCAGGCAGAGAATTCCCGGCTAGCAGCTTCCCTGTGGCCGGGAAGTGCAAACGTACACGTTTTCGGCCGAAAACGCGTTTTCCGGCGAAAACGCACACCACGGCTCTTTCTGAGAAAAAGCAAGCACGGAGGACGAGAATAGCTTTTGCCCTGCGTAGCGTTCCGGGCAGCGGGTAGAACCAGGCAGAGAATTCCCGGCTAGCAGCTTCCCTGTGGCCGGGAAGTGCAAACGTACACGTTTTCGGCCGAAAACGCGTTTACCGGCGAAAACGCACACCACGGCTCTTTCTGAGAAAAAGCAAGCACGGAGGACGAGAATCGCTTTTGCCCTGCGTAGCGTTCCGGGCAGCGGGTAGAACCAGGCAGAGAATTCCCGGCTAGCAGCTTCCCTGTGGCGGGGAAGTGCAAACGTACACATTTTCGGCCGAAAACGCGTTTTCCGTCGAAAAAGCACACCATGGCTCTTTCTGAGAAAAAGCAAGCACGGAGGACGAGAATCGCTTTTGCCCTGCGTAGTGTTCCGGGCAGCGGGTAGAACCAGGCAGAGAATTCGTGGCTAGCAGCTTCCCTGTGGCCGGGAAGTGCAAACGTACACGTTTTCGCCGAAAACGCTTTTTCCGGCGAAAACGCACACCACGGCTCTTTCTGAGAAAAAGCAAGCACGGAGGACGAGAATCGCTTTTGCCCTGCGTAGCGTTCCGGGCAGCGGGTAGAACCAGGCAGAGAATTCCCGGCTAGCAGCTTCCCTGTGGCCGGGAAGTGCAAACGTACACGTTTTCGGCCGAAAACGCGTTTTCCGGCGAAAACGCACACCACGGCTCTTTCTGAGAAAAAGCAAGCACGGAGGACGAGAATCGCTTTTGCCCTGCGTAGCGTTCCGGGCAGCGGGTAGAACCAGGCAGAGAATTCCCGGCTAGCACCTTCCCTGTGGCCGGGAAGTGCAAACGTACACGTTTTCGGCCGAAAACGCGTTTTCCGGCGAAAACGCACACCACGGCTCTTTCTGAGAAAAAGCAAGCACGGAGGACGAGAATCGCTTTTGCCCTGCGTAGCGTTCCGAGCAGCGGGTAGAAATAGGCAGCGAATTCCCGGCTAGCAGCTTCCCTGTGGCCGGGAAGTGCAAACGTACACGTTTTCGGCCGAAAACGCGTTTTCCCGCGAAAACGCACACCACGGCTCTTTCTGAGAAAAAGCAAGCACGGAGGACGAGAATCGCTTTTGCCCTGCGTAGCGTTCCGGGCAGCGGGTAGAACCAGGCAGAGAATTCCCGGCTAGCAGCTTCCCTGTGGCGGGGAAGTGCAAACGTACACGTTTTCGGCCGAAAACGCGTTTTATGGCGAAAACACACACCACGGCTCTTTCTGAGAAAAAGCAAGCACGGAGGACGAGAATCGCTTTTGCCCTGCGTAGCGTTCCGGGCAGCGGGTAGAACCAGGCAGAGAATTCCCGGCTAGCAGCTTCCCTGTGGCGGGGAAGTGCAAACGTACACGTTTTCGGCCGAAAACGCGTTTTATGGCGAAAACGCACACCACGGCTCTTTCTGAGAAAAAGCAAGCACGGAGGACGAGAATCGCTTTTGCCCTGCGTAGCGTTCCGGGCAGCGGGTAGAACCAGGCAGAGAATTCCCGGCTAGCAGCTTCCCTGTGGCGGGGAAGTGCAAACGTACACGTTTTCGGCCGAAAACGCGTTTTCTGGCGAAAACGCACACCACGGCTCTTTCTGAGAAAAAGCAAGCACGGAGGACGAGAATCGCTTTTGCCCTGCGTAGTGTTCCGGGCAGCGGGTAGAACCAGGCAGAGAATTCCCGGCTAGCAGCTTCCCTGTGGCCGGGAAGTGCAAACGTACAGGTTTTCGGCCGAAAACGCGTTTTCCCGCGAAAACGCACACCACGGCTCTTTCTGAGAAAAAGCAAGCACGGAGGACGAGAATCGCTTTTGCCCTGCGTAGCGTTCCGGGCAGCGGGTAGAACCAGGCAGAGAATTCCCGGCTAGCAGCTTCCCTGTGGCCGGGAAGTGCAAACGTACACGTTTTCGGCCGAAAACGCTTTTTCCCGCGAAAACGCACACCACGGCTCTTTCTGAGAAAAAGCAAGCACGGAGGACGAGAATCGCTTTTGCCCTGCGTAGCGTTCCGGGCAGCGGGTAGAACCAGGCAGAGAATTCCCGGCTAGCAGCTTCCCTGTGGCCGGGAAGTGCAAACGTACACGTTTTCGGCCGAAAACGCGTTTTCCGGCGAAAACGCACACCACGGCTCTTTCTGAGAAAAAGCAAGCACGGAGGACGAGAATCGCTTTTGCCCTGCGTAGCGTTCCGGGCAGCGGGTAGAACCAGGCAGAGAATTCCCGGCTAGCAGCTTCCCTGTGGCGGGGAAGTGCAAACGTACACGTTTTCGGCCGAAAACGCGTTTTCCGGCGAAAACGCACACCACGGCTCTTTCTGAGAAAAAGCAAGCACGGAGGACGAGAATCGCTTTTGCCCTGCGTAGAGTTCTGAGCAGCGGGTAGAAATAGGCAGCGAATTGCCGGCTAGCAGCTTCCCTGTGGCCGGGAAGTGCAAACGTACACGTTTTCGGCCGAAAACGCGTTTTCCGGTGAAAACGCACACCACGGCTCTTTCTGAGAAAAAGCAAGCACAGAGGACGAGAATCGCTTTTGCCCTGCGTAGCGTTCCGGGCAGCGGGTAGAACCAGGCAGAGAATTCCCGTCTAGCAGCTTCCCTGTGGCCGGGAAGTGCAAACGTACACGTTTTCGGCCGAAAACGTGTTTTCCGGCGAAAACGCACACCACGGCTCTTTCTGAGAAAAAGCAAGCACGGAGGACGAGAATCGCTTTTGCCCTGCGTAGCGTTCCGGGCAGCGGGTAGAACCAGGCAGAGAATTCCCGGCTAGCAGCTTCCCTGTGGCCGGGAAGTGCAAACGTACACGTTTTCGGCCGAAAACGCGTTTTCTCGCGAAAACGCACACCACGGCTGTTTCTGAGAAAAAGCAAGCACGGAGGACGAGAATCGCTTTTGCCCTGCGTAGCGTTCCGGGCAGCGGGTAGAACCAGGCAGAGAATTCCCGGCTAGGAGCTTCCCTGTGGCCGGGAAGTGCAAACGTACACGTTTTCGGCCGAAAACGCGTTTTCCGGCGAAAACGCACACCACGGCTCTTTCTGAGAAAAAGCAAGCACGGAGGACGAGAATCGCTTTTGCCCTGCGTAGCGTTCCTGGCAGCGGGTAGAACCAGGCAGAGAATTCCCGGCTAGCAGCTTCCCTGTGGCCGGGAAGTGCAAACGTACACGTTTTCGGCCGAAAACGCGTTTTCCGGCGAAGACGCACACCACGGCTCTTTCTGAGCGAAAGCAAGCACGGAGGACGAGAATCGCTTTTGCCCTGCGTAGCGTTCCGGGCAGCGGGTAGAACCAGGCAGAGAATTCCCGGCTAGCAGCTTCCCTGTGGCCGGGAAGTGCAAACGTACACGTTTTCGGCCGAAAACGTGTTTTCCGGCGAAAACGCACACCACGGCTCTTTCTGGGAAAAAGCAAGCACGGAGGACGAGAATCGCTTTTGCCCTGCGTAGCGTTCCGGGCAGCGGGTAGAACCAGGCAGAGAATTCCCGGCTAGCAGCTTCCCTGTGGCCGGGAAGTGCAAACGTACACGTTTTCGGCCGAAAACGCGTTTTCTAGCGAAAACGCACACCACGGCTCTTTCTGAGAAAAAGCAAGCACGGAGGACGAAAATCGCTTTTGCCCTGCGTAGCGTTCCGGGCAGCGGGTAGAACCAGGCAGAGAATTCCCGGCTAGCAGCTTCCCTGTGGCCGGGAAGTGCAAACGTACACGTTTTCGGCCGAAAACGCGTTTTCCCGCGAAAAAGCACACCATGGCTCTTTCTGAGAAAAAGCAAGCACGGAGGACGAGAATCGCTTTTGCCCTGCGTAGCGTTCCGGGCAGCGGGTAGAACCAGGCAGAGAATTCCCGGCTAGCAGCTGCCCTGTGGCCGGGAAGTGCAAACGTACACGTTTTCGGCCGAAAACGCGTTTTCCCGCGAAAAAGCACACCATGGCTCTTTCTGAGAAAAAGCAAGCACGGAGGACCAGAATCGCTTTTGCCCTGCGTAGCGTTCCGGGCAGCGGGTAGAACCAGGCAGAGAATTCCCGGCTAGCAGCTTCCCTGTGGCGGGGAAGTGCAAACGTACACGTTTTCGGCCGACAACGCGTTTTCCCGAGAAAAAGCACACCATGGCTCTTTCTGAGAAAAAGCAAGCACGGAGGACGAGAATCGCTTTTGCCCTGCGTAGCGTTCCGGGCAGCAGGTAGAACCAGGCAGAGAATTCCCGGCTAGCAGCTTCCCTGTGGCCGGGAAGTGCAAACGTACACGTTTTCGGCCGACAACGCGTTTTCCCGCGAAAAAGCACACCATGGCTCTTTCTGAGAAAAAGCAAGCACGGAGGACGAGAATCGCTTTTGCCCTGCGTAGCGTTCCGGGCAGCGGGTAGAACCAGGCAGAGAATTCCCGGCTAGCAGCTTCCCTGTGGCCGGGAAGTGCAAACGTACACGTTTTCGGCCGAAAACGCGTTTTCCGGCGAAGACGCACACCACGGCTCTTTCTGAGCGAAAGCAAGCACGGAGGACGAGAATCGCTTTTGCCCTGCGTAGCGTTCCGGGCAGCGGGTAGAACCAGGCAGAGAATTCCCGGCTAGCAGCTTCCCTGTGGCCGGGAAGTGCAAACGTACACGTTTTCGGCCGAAAACGTGTTTTCCGGCGAAAACGCAAACCACGGCTCTTTCTGGGAAAAAGCAAGCACGGAGGACGAAAATCGCTTTTGCCCTGCGTAGCGTTCCGGGCAGCGGGTAGAACCAGGCAGAGAATTCCCGGCTAGCAGCTTCCCTGTGGCCGGGAAGTGCAAACGTACACGTTTTCGGCCGAAAACGCGTTTTCCCGCGAAAAAGCACACCATGGCTCTTTCTGAGAAAAAGCAAGCACGGAGGACGAGAATCGCTTTTGCCCTGCGTAGCGTTCCGGGCAGCGGGTAGAACCAGGCAGAGAATTCCCGGCTAGCAGCTGCCCTGTGGCCGGGAAGTGCAAACGTACACGTTTTCGGCCGAAAACGCGTTTTCCCGCGAAAAAGCACACCATGGCTCTTTCTGAGAAAAAGCAAGCACGGAGGACCAGAATCGATTTTGCCCTGCGTAGCGTTCCGGGCAGCGGGTAGAACCAGGCAGAGAATTCCCGGCTAGCAGCTGCCCTGTGGCCGGGAAGTGCAAACGTACACGTTTTCGGCCGACAACGCGTTTTCCCGCGAAAAAGCACACCATGGCTCTTTCTGAGAAAAAGCAAGCACGGAGGACGAGAATCGCTTTTGCCCTGCGTAGCGTTCCGGGCAGCGGGTAGAACCAGGCAGAGAATTCCCGGCTAGCAGCTTCCCTGTGGCCGGGAAGTGCAAACGTACACGTTTTCGGCCGACAACGCGTTTTCCCGCGAAAAAGCACACCATGGCTCTTTCTGAGAAAAAGCAAGCACGGAGGACGAGAATCGCTTTTGCCCTGCGTAGCGTTCCGGGCAGCGGGTAGAACCAGGCAGAGAATTCCCGGCTAGCAGCTTCCCTGTGGCCGGGAAGTGCAAACGTACACGTTTTCGGCCGAAAACGCGTTTACCGGCGAAAACGCACACCACGGCTCTTTCTGAGAAAAAGCAAGCACGGAGGACGAGAACCGCTTTTGCCCTGCGTAGCGTTCCGGGCAGCGGGTAGAACCAGGCAGAGAATTCCCGGCTAGCAGCTTCCCTGTGGCCGGGAAGTGCAAACGTACACGTTTTCGGCCGAAAACGCGTTTTCCGGCGAAGACGCACACCACGGCTCTTTCTGAGCGAAAGCAAGCACGGAGGACGAGAATCGCTTTTGCCCTGCGTAGCGTTCCGGGCAGCGGGTAGAACCAGGCAGAGAATTCCCGGCTAGCAGCTTCCCTGTGGCGGGGAAGTGCAAACGTACACGTTTTCGGCCGAAAACGTGTTTTCCGGCGAAAACGCACACCACGGCTCTTTCTGGGAAAAAGCAAGCACGGAGGACGAGAATCGCTTTTGCCCTGCGTAGCGTTCCGGGCAGCGGGTAGAACCAGGCAGAGAATTCCCGGCTAGCAGCTTCCCTGTGGCCGGGAAGTGCAAACGTACACGTTTTCGGCCGAAAACGCGTTTTCTAGCGAAAACGCACACCACGGCTCTTTCTGAGAGAAAGCAAGCACGGAGGACGAGAATCGCTTTTGCCCTGCGTAGCATTCCGGGCAGCGGTAGAACGAGGCAGAGAATTCCCGGCTAGCAGCTGCCCTGTGGCCGGGAAGTGCAAACGTACACGTTTTCGGCCGAAAACGCGTTTTCCGGCGAAAACGCACACCACGTCTCTTTCTGAGAAAAAGCAAGCACGGAGGACGAGAATCGCTTTTGCCCTGCGTAGTGTTCCGGGCAGCGGGTAGAACCAGGCAGAGAATTCCCGGCTAGCAGCTTCCCTGTGGCCGGGAAGTGCAAACGTACACGTTTTCGGCCGGAAACGCGTTTTCCGGCGAAAAAGCACACCACGGCTCTTTCTGAGAAAAAGCAAGCACGGAGGATGAGAATCGCTTTTGCCCTGCGTAGCGTTACGGGCAGCGGGTAGAACCAGGCAGAGAATTCCCGGCTAGCAGCTTCCCTGTGGCCGGGAAGTGCAAACGTACACGTTTTCGGCCGAAAACGCGTTTTCCCGCGAAAACGCACACCACGGCTCTTTCTGAGAAAAAGAAAGCACGGAAGACGAGAATCGCTTTTGCCCTGCGTAACGTTCTGAGCAGCGGGTAGAAATAGGCAGCGAATTGCCGGCTAGCAGATTCCCTGTGGCCGGGAAGTGCAAACGTACACGTTTTCGGCCGAAAACGCGTTTTCCGGCGAAAACGCACACCACGGCTCTTTCTGAGAAAAAGCAAGCACGGAGGACGAGAATCGCTTTTGCCCTGCGTAGCGTTCCGGGCAGCGGGTAGAACCAGGCAGAGAATTCCCGGCTAGCAGCTTCCCTGTGGCGGGGAAGTGCAAACGTACACGTTTTCGGCCGAAAACGCGTTTTCCCGCGAAAACGCACACCACGGCTCTTTCTGAGAAAAAGCAAGCACGGAGGACGAGAATCGCTTTTGCCCTGCGTAGTGTTCCGGGCAGCGGGTAGAACCAGGCAGAGAATTCCCGGCTAGCAGCTTCCCTGTGGCCGGGAAGTGCAAACGTACACGTTTTCGGCCGAAAACGCGTTTTCCGGCGAAAACGCACACCACGGCTCTTTCTGAGAGAAAGCAAGCACGGAGGACGAGATTCGCTTTTGCCCTGCGTAGCATTCCGGGCAGCGGTAGAACGAGGCAGAGAATTCCCGGCTAGCAGCTTCCCTGTGGCGGGGAAGTGCAAACGTACACGTTTTCGGCCGAAAACGCGTTTTCCGGCGAAAACGCACACCACGGCTCTTTCTGAGAGAAAGCAAGCACGGAGGACGAGAATCGCTTTTGCCCTGCGTAGCGTTCCGGGCAGCGGGTAGAACCAGGCAGAGAATTCCCGGCTAGCAGCTTCCCTGTGGCCGGGAAGTGCAAACGTACACGTTTTCGGCCGAAAACGCGTTTTCCGGCGAAAACGCACACCACGGCTCTTTCTGAGAAAAAGCAAGCACGGAGGACGAGAATCGCTTTTGCCCTGCGTAGTGTTCCGGGCAGCGGGTAGAACCAGGCAGAGAATTCCCGGCTAGCAGCTTCCCTGTGGCCGGGAAGTGCAAACGTACACGTTTTCGGCCGGAAACGCGTTTTCCGGCGAAAAAGCACACCACGGCTCTTTCTGAGAAAAAGCAAGCACGGAGGATGAGAATCGCTTTTGCCCTGCGTAGCGTTACGGGCAGCGGGTAGAACCAGGCAGAGAATTCCCGGCTAGCAGCTTCCCTGTGGCCGGGAAGTGCAAACGTACACGTTTTCGGCCGAAAACGCGTTTTCCCGCGAAAACGCACACCACGGCTCTTTCTGAGAAAAAGAAAGCACGGAAGACGAGAATCGCTTTTGCCCTGCGTAACGTTCTGAGCAGCGGGTAGAAATAGGCAGCGAATTGCCGGCTAGCAGATTCCCTGTGGCCGGGAAGTGCAAACGTACACGTTTTCGGCCGAAAACGCGTTTTCCGGCGAAAACGCACACCACGGCTCTTTCTGAGAAAAAGCAAGCACGGAGGACGAGAATCGCTTTTGCCCTGCGTAGCGTTCCGGGCAGCGGGTAGAACCAGGCAGAGAATTCCCGGCTAGCAGCTTCCCTGTGGCCGGGAAGTGCAAACGTACACGTTTTCGGCCGAAAACGCGTTTTCCGGCGAAAACGCACACCACGGCTCTTTCTGAGAAAAAGCAAGCACGGAGGACGAGAATCGCTTTTGCCCTGCGTAGCGTTCCGGGCAGCGGGTAGAACCAGGCAGAGAATTCCCGGCTAGCAGCTTCCCTGTGGCGGGGAAGTGCAAACGTACACGTTTTCGGCCGAAAACGGTTTTCCGGCGAAAACGCACACCACGGCTCTTTCTGAGAAAAAGCAAGCACGGAGGACGAGAATCGCTTTTGCCCTGCGTAGCGTTCTGAGCAGCGGGTAGAACCAGGCAGAGAATTCCCGGCTAGCAGCTTCCCTGTGGCCGGGAAGTGCAAACGTACACGTTTTCGGCCGAAAAAGCGTTTTCGGCGAAAAAGCACACCATGGCTCTTTCTGAGAAAAAGCAAGCACGGAGGACGAAAATCGCTTTTGCCCTGCGTAGCGTTCCGGGCAGCGGGTAGAACGAGGCAGAGAATTCCCGGCTAGCAGCTTCCCTGTGGCCGGGAAGTGCAAACGTACACGTTTTCGGCCGAAAACGCGTTTTCCGGCGAAAACGCACACCACGGCTCTTTCTGAGAAAAAGCAAGCACGGAGGACGAGAATCGCTTTTGCCCTGCGTAGCATTCCGGGCAGCGGTAGAACGAGGCAGAGAATTCCCGGCTAGCAGCTGCCCTGTGGCCGGGAAGTGCAAACGTACACGTTTTCGGCCGAAAACGCGTTTTCCGGCGAAAACGCACACCACGGCTCTTTCTGAGAAAAAGCAAGCACGGAGGACGAGAATCGCTTTTGCCCTGCGTAGCGTTCCGGGCAGCGGGTAGAACCAGGCAGAGAATTCCCGGCTAGCAGCTTCCCTGTGGCCGGGAAGTGCAAACGTACACGTTTTCGGCCGAAAACGCGTTTTCCGGCGAAAACGCACACCACGGCTCTGTCTGAGAAAAAGCAAGCACGGAGGACGAGAATCGCTTTTGCCCTGCGTAGTGTTCCGGGCAGCGGGTAGAACCAGGCAGAGAATTCCCGGCTAGCAGCTTCCCTGTGGCCGGGAAGTGCAAACGTACACGTTTTCGGCCGGAAACGCGTTTTCCGGCGAAAAAGCACACCACGGCTCTTTCTGAGAAAAAGCAAGCACGAAGGATGAGAATCGCTTTTGCCCTGCGTAGCGTTCCGGGCAGCGGGTAGAACCAGGCAGAGAATTCCCGGCTAGCAGCTTCCCTGTGGCCGGGAAGTGCAAACGTACACGTTTTCGGCCGAAAACGCGTTTTCCCGCGAAAACGCACACCACGGCTCTTTCTGAGAAAAAGAAAGCACGGAAGACGAGAATCGCTTTTGCCCTGCGTAACGTTCTGAGCAGCGGGTAGAAATAGGCAGCGAATTGCCGGCTAGCAGCTTCCCTGTGGCCGGGAAGTGCAAACGTACACGTTTTCGGCCGAAAACGCGTTTTCCGGCGAAAACGCACACCACGGCTCTTTCTGAGAAAAAGCAAGCACGGAGGACGAGAATCGCTTTTGCCCTGCGTAGCGTTCCGGGCAGCGGGTAGAACCAGGCAGAGAATTCCCGGCTAGCAGCTTCCCTGTGGCCGGGAAGTGCAAACGTACGCGTTTTCGGCCGAAAACGCGTTTTCCGGCGAAAACGCACACCACGGCTATTTCTGAGAAAAAGCAAGCACGGAGGACGAGAATCGCTTTTGCCCTGCGTAGCGTTCCTGGCAGCGGGTAGAACCAGGCAGAGAATTCCCGTCTAGCAGCTTCCCTGTGGCGGGGAAGTGCAAACGTACACGTTTTCGGCCGAAAACGCGTTTTCCGGCGAAAACGCACACCACGGCTCTTTCTGAGAAAAAGCAAGCACGGAGGACGAGAATCGCTTTTGCCCTGCGTAGCGTTCCGGGCAGCGCGTAGAACCAGGCAGAGAATTCCCGGCTAGCAGCTTCCCTGTGGCCGGGAAGTGCAAACGTACACGTTTTCGGCCGAAAACGCGTTTACCGGCGAAAACGCACACCACGGCTCTTTCTGAGAAAAAGCAAGCACGGAGGACGAGAATCGCTTTTGCCCTGCGTAGCGTTCCGGGCAGCGGGTAGAACCAGGCAGAGAATTCCCGTCTAGCAGCTTCCCTGTGGCCGGGAAGTGCAAACGTACACGTTTTCGGCCGAAAACGCGTTTTCCGGCGAAAACGCACACCACGGCTCTTTCTGAGAAAAAGCAAGCACGGAGGACGAGAATCGCTTTTGCCCTGCGTAGCGTTCCGGGCAGCGGGTAGAACCAGGCAGAGAATTCCCGGCTAGCAGCTTCCCTGTGGCCGGGAAGTGCAAACGTACACGTTTTCGGCCGAAAACGTGTTTTCCGGCGAAAACGCACACCACGGCTCTTTCTGAGAAAAAGCAAGCACGGAGGACGAGATTCGCTTTTGCCCTGCGTAGCGTTCCGGGCAGCGGGTAGAACCAGGCAGAGAATTCCCGGCTAGCAGCTTCCCTGTGGCCGGGAAGTGCAAACGTACGCGTTTTCGGCCGAAAACGCGTTTTCCGGCGAAAACGCACACCACGGCTCTTTCTGAGAAAAAGCAAGCACGGAGGACGAGAATCGCTTTTGCCCTGCGTAGCGTTCCTGGCAGCGGGTAGAACCAGGCAGAGAATTCCCGTCTAGCAGCTTCCCTGTGGCGGGGAAGTGCAAACGTACACGTTTTCGGCCGAAAACGCGTTTACCGGCGAAAACGCACACCACGGCTCTTTCTGAGAAAAAGCAAGCACGGAGGACGAGAATCGCTTTTGCCCTGCGTAGTGTTCCGGGCAGCGGGTAGAACCAGGCAGAGAATTCCCGTCTAGCAGCTTCCCTGTGGCCGGGAAGTGCAAACGTACACGTTTTCGCCGAGAACGCGTTTTCCGGCGAAAACGCACACCACGGCTCTTTCTGAGAAAAAGCAAGCACGGAGGACGAGAATCGCTTTTGCCCTGCGTAGCGTTCCGGGCAGCGGGTAGAACCAGGCAGAGAATTCCCGGCTAGCAGCTTCCCTGTGGCCGGGAAGTGCAAACGTACACGTTTTCGGCCGAAAACGCGTTTTCCGGCGAAAACGCACACCACGGCTCTTTCTGAGAAAAAGCAAGCACGGAGGACGAGAATCGCTTTTGCCCTGCGTAGCGTTCCTGGCAGCGGGTAGAACCAGGCAGAGAATTCCCGTCTAGCAGCTTCCCTGTGGCGGGGAAGTGCAAACGTACACGTTTTCGGCCGAAAACGCGTTTTCCGGCGAAAACGCACACCACGGCTCTTTCTGAGGAAAAGCAAGCACGGAGGACGAGAATCGCTTTTGCCCTGCGTAGCGTTCCGGGCAGCGGGTAGAACGAGGCAGAGAATTCCCGGCTAGCAGCTTCCCTGTGGCGGGGAAGTGCAAACGTACACGTTTTCGGCCGAAAACGCGTTTTCTGGCGAAAACGCACACCACGGCTCTTTCTGAGAAAAAGCAAGCACGGAGGACGAGAATCGCTTTTGCCCTGCGTAGTGTTCCGGGCAGCGGGTAGAACCAGGCAGAGAATTCCCGGCTAGCAGCTTCCCTGTGGCCGGGAATTGCAAACGTACACGTTTTCGCCGAGAACACGTTTTCCGGCGAAAACGCACACCACGGCTCTTTCTGAGAAAAAGCAAGCACGGAGGA
Source organism: Athene noctua (assembly GCF_965140245.1). Classification (NCBI taxonomy): domain Eukaryota; kingdom Metazoa; phylum Chordata; class Aves; order Strigiformes; family Strigidae; genus Athene; species Athene noctua. The sequence continues at coordinate 93,657 of NW_027437620.1, read as the reverse complement.
CGAGAATCGCTTTTGCCCTGCGTAGCGTTCCGGGCAGCGGGTAGAACCAGGCAGAGAATTCCCGGCTAGCAGCTTCCCTGTGGCCGGGAAGTGCAAACGTACACGTTTTCGGCCGAAAACGCGTTTTCCGGCGAAAACGCACACCACGGCTCTTTCTGAGAAAAAGCAAGCACGGAGGACGAGAATCGCTTTTGCCCTGCGTAGCGTTCCGGGCAGCGGGTAGAACCAGGCAGAGAATTCCCGGCTAGCAGCTTCCCTGTGGCCGGGAAGTGCAAACGTACACGTTTTCGGCCGAAAACGCGTTTTCCGGCGAAAACGCACACCACGGCTCTTTCTGAGAAAAAGCAAGCACGGAGGACGAGAATCGCTTTTGCCCTGCGTAGCGTTCCGGGCAGCGGGTAGAACCAGGCAGAGAATTCCCGTCTAGCAGCTTCCCTGTGGCCGGGAAGTGCAAACGTACACGTTTTCGGCCGAAAACGCGTTTTCCGGCGAAAACGCACACCACGGCTCTTTCTGAGAAAAAGCAAGCACGGAGGACGAGAATCGCTTTTGCCCTGCGTAGCGTTCCGGGCAGCGGGTAGAACCAGGCAGAGAATTCCCGGCTAGCAGCTTCCCTGTGGCCGGGAAGTGCAAACGTACACGTTTTCGGCCGAAAACGTGTTTTCCGGCGAAAACGCACACCACGGCTCTTTCTGAGAAAAAGCAAGCACGGAGGACGAGATTCGCTTTTGCCCTGCGTAGCGTTCCGGGCAGCGGGTAGAACCAGGCAGAGAATTCCCGGCTAGCAGCTTCCCTGTGGCCGGGAAGTGCAAACGTACACGTTTTCGGCCGAAAACGCGTTTTCCGGCGAAAACGCACACCACGGCTCTTTCTGAGAAAAAGCAAGCACGGAGGACGAGAATCGCTTTTGCCCTGCGTAGCGTTCCTGGCAGCGGGTAGAACCAGGCAGAGAATTCCCGTCTAGCAGCTTCCCTGTGGCGGGGAAGTGCAAACGTACACGTTTTCGGCCGAAAACGCGTTTACCGGCGAAAACGCACACCACGGCTCTTTCTGAGAAAAAGCAAGCACGGAGGACGAGAATCGCTTTTGCCCTGCGTAGCGTTCCGGGCAGCGGGTAGAACGAGGCAGAGAATTCCCGGCTAGCAGCTTCCCTGTGGCGGGGAAGTGCAAACGTACACGTTTTCGGCCGAAAACGCGTTTTCTGGCGAAAACGCACACCACGGCTCTTTCTGAGAAAAAGCAAGCACGGAGGACGAGAATCGCTTTTGCCCTGCGTATTGTTCCGGGCAGCGGGTAGAACCAGGCAGAGAATTCCCGGCTAGCAGCTTCCCTGTGGCCGGGAATTGCAAACGTACACGTTTTCGCCGAGAACGCGTTTTCCGGCGAAAACGCACACCACGGCTCTTTCTGAGAAAAAGCAAGCACGGAGGACGAGAATCGCTTTTGCCCTGCGTAGCGTTCCGGGCAGCGGGTAGAACCAGGCAGAGAATTCCCGGCTAGCAGCTTCCCTGTGGCCGGGAAGTGCAAACGTACACGTTTTAGGCCGAAAACGCGTTTTCCGGCGAAAACGCACACCACGGCTCTTTCTGAGAAAAAGCAAGCACGGAGGACGAGAATCGCTTTTGCCCTGCGTAGCGTTCCTCGCAGCGGGTAGAACCAGGCAGAGAATTCCCGTCTAGCAGCTTCCCTGTGGCGGGGAAGTGCAAACGTACACGTTTTCGGCCGAAAACGCGTTTACCGGCGAAAACGCACACCACGGCTCTTTCTGAGAAAAAGCAAGCACGGAGGACGAGAATCGCTTTTGCCCTGCGTAGCGTTCCGGGCAGCGGGTAGAACGAGGCAGAGAATTCCCGGCTAGCAGCTTCCCTGTGGCGGGGAAGTGCAAACGTACACGTTTTCGGCCGAAAACGCGTTTTCTGGCGAAAACGCACACCACGGCTCTTTCTGAGAAAAAGCAAGCACGGAGGACGAGAATCGCTTTTGCCCTGCGTAGTGTTCCGGGCAGCGGGTAGAACCAGGCAGAGAATTCCCGGCTAGCAGCTTCCCTGTGGCCGGGAAGTGCAAACGTACACGTTTTCGGCCGAAAACGCGTTTTCCGTCGAAAACGCACACCACGGCTCTTTCTGAGAAAAAGCAAGCGCGGAGGACGAGAATCGCTTTTGCCCTGCATAGAGTTCTGAGCAGCGGGTAGAAATAGGCAGCGAATTGCCGGCTAGCAGCTTCCCTGTGGCCGGGAAGTGCAAACGTACACGTTTTCGGCCGAAAACGCGTTTTCCGGTGAAAACGCACACCACGGCTCTTTCTGAGAAAAAGCAAGCGCGGAGGACGAGAATCGCTTTTGCCCTGCATAGAGTTCTGAGCAGCGGGTAGAAATAGGCAGCGAATTGCCGGCTAGCAGCTTCCCTGTGGCCGGGAAGTGCAAACGTTCACGTTTTCGGCCGAAAACGCGTTTTCAGGCGAAGACGCACACCACGGCTCTTTCTGAGAAAAAGCAAGCACGGAGGACGAGAATCGCTTTTGCCCTGCGTAGCGTTCCGGGCAGCGGGTAGAACCAGGCAGAGAATTCCCGTCTAGCAGCTTCCCTGTGGCCGGGAAGTGCAAACGTACACGTTTTCGGCCGAAAACGCGTTTTCCGGCGAAAACGCACACCACGGCTCTTTCTGGGAAAAAGCAAGCACGGAGGACGAGAATCGCTTTTGCCCTGCGTAGCGTTCCGGGCAGCGGGTAGAACCAGGCAGAGAATTCCCGGCTAGCAGCTTCCCTGTGGCCGGGAAGTGCAAACGTACACGTTTTCGGCCGAAAACGCGTTTTCTGGCGAAAACGCACACCACGGCTCTTTCTGAGAAAAAGCAAGCACGGAGGACGAGAATCGCTTTTGCCCTGCGTAGCGTTCCGGGCAGCGGGTAGAACCAGGCAGAGAATTCCCGGGTAGCAGCTTCCCTGTGGCCGGGAAGTGCAAACGTACACGTTTTCGGCCGAAAACGCGTTTTCTGGCGAAAACGCACACCACGGCTCTTTCTGAGAAAAAGCAAGAACGGAGGACGACAATCGCTTTTGCCCTGCGTAGTGTTCCGGGCAGCGGGTAGAACCAGGCAGAGAATTCCCGGCTAGCAGATTCCCTGTGGCCGGGAAGTGCAAACGTACACGTTTTCGGCCGAAACGCGTTTTCCGGCGAAAACGCACACCACGGCTCTTTCTGAGAAAAAGCAAGCACGGAGGACGAGAATCGCTTTTGCCCTGCGTAGCGTTCCGGGCAGCGGGTAGAACCAGGCAGAGAATTCCCGGCTAGCAGCTTCCCTGTGGCCGGGAAGTGCAAACGTACACGTTTTCGGCCGAAAACGCGTTTTCCGGCGAAAACGCACACCACGGCTCTTTCTGAGAAAAATCAAGCGCGGAGGACGAGAATCGCTTTTGCCCTGCGTAGAGTTCTGAGCAGCGGGTAGAAATAGGCAGCGAATTGCCGGCTAGCAGCTTCCCTGTGGCCGGGAAGTGCAAACGTACACGTTTTCGGCCGAAAACTCGTTTTCCGGTGAAAACGCACACCACGGCTCTTTCTGAGAAAAAGCAAGCACGGAGGACGAGAACCGCTTTTGCCCTGCGTAGCGTTCCGGGCAGCGGGTAGAACCAGGCAGAGAATTCCCGGCTAGCAGCTTCCCTGTGGCCGGGAAGTGCAAACGTACACGTTTTCGGCCGAAAACGCGTTTTCCGGCGAAAACGCACACCACGGCTCTTTCTGAGAAAAAGCAAGCACGGAGGACGAGAACCGCTTTTGCCATGCGTAGCGTTCCGGGCAGCGGGTAGAACCAGGCAGAGAATTCCCGGCTAGCAGCTTCCCTGTGGCCGGGAAGTGCAAACGTACACGTTTTCGGCCGAAAACGCGTTTTCCCGCGAAAACGCACACCACGGCTCTTTCTGAGAAAAAGCAAGCACGGAGGACGAGAATCGCTTTTGCCCTGCGTAGCGTTCCGGGCAGCGGGTAGAACCAGGCAGAGAATTCCCGGCTAGCAGCTTCCCTGTGGCCGGGAAGTGCAAACGTACACGTTTTCGCCGAAAACACGTTTTCCGGCGAAAACGCACACCACGGCTCTTTCTGAGAAAAAGCAAGCACGGAGGACGAGAATCGCTTTTGCCCTGCGTAGCGTTCCGGGCAGCGGGTAGAACCAGGCAGAGAATTCCCGGCTAGAAGCTTCCCTGTGGCCGGGAAGTGCAAACGTACACGTTTTCGGCCGAAAACGCGTTTTCCGGCGAAAACGCACACCACGGCTCTTTCTGAGAGAAAGCAAGCACGGAGGACGAGAATCGCTTTTGCCCTGCGTAGCGTTCCGGGCAGCGGGTAGAACCAGGCAGAAAATTCCCGGCTAGCAGCTTCCCTGTGGCCGGGAAGTGCAAACGTACACGTTTTCGGCCGAAAACGCGTTTTCCGGCGAAAACGCACACCACGGCTCTTTCTGAGAAAAAGCAAGCACGGAGGACGAGAATCGCTTTTGCCCTGCGTAGCGTTCCGGGCAGCGGGTAGAACCAGGCAGAGAATTCCCGGCTAGCAGCTTCCCTGTGGCCGGGAAGTGCAAACGTACACGTTTTCGCCGAAAACGCGTTTTCCGGCGAAAACGCACACCACGGCTCTTTCTGAGAAAAAGCAAGCACGGAGGGCGAGAATCGCTTTTGCCCTGCGTAGCGTTCCGGGCAGCGGGTAGAACCAGGCAGAGAATTCCCGGCTAGCAGCTTCCCTGTGGCCGGGAAGTGCAAACGTACACGTTTTCGGCCGAAAACGCGTTTTCCGGCGAAAACGCACACCACGGCTCTTTCTGAGAAAAAGCAAGCACGGAGGACGAGAATCGCTTTTGCCCTGCGTAGCGTTCCGGGCAGCGGGTAGAACCAGGCAGAGAATTCCCGGCTAGCAGCTTCCCTGTGGCGGGGAAGTGCAAACGTACACGTTTTCGGCCGAAAACGCGTTTTCCGGCGAAAACGCACACCACGGCTCTTTCTGAGAAAAAGCAAGCACGGAGGACGAGAATCGCTTTTGCCCTGCGTAGCGTTCCGGGCAGCGGGTAGAACCAGGCAGAGAATTCCCGGCTAGCAGCTTCCCTGTGGCCGGGAAGTGCAAACGTACACGTTTTCGGCCGAAAACGCGTTTTCCGGCGAAAACGCACACCACGGCTCTTTCTGAGAAAAAGCATGCACGGAGGACGAGAATCGATTTTGCCCTGCGTAGCGTTCCGGGCAGCGGGTAGAACCAGGCAGAGAATTCCCGGCTAGCAGCTTCCCTGTGGCCGGGAAGTGCAAACGTACACGTTTTCGGCCGAAAACGCGTTTTCCGGCGAAAACGCACACCACGGCTCTTTCTGAGAAAAAGCAAGCACGGAGGAAGAGAATCGCTTTTGCCCTGCGTAGCGTTCCGGGCAGCGGGTAGAACCAGGCAGAGAATTCCCGGCTAGCAGCTTCCCTGTGGCCGGGAAGTGCAAACGTACACGTTTTCGGCCGAAAACGCGTTTTCCGGCGAAAACGCACACCATGGCTCTTTCTGAGAAAAAGCAAGCACGGAGGACGAGAATCGTTTTTGCCCTGCGTAGCGTTCCTGGCAGCGGGTAGAACCAGGCAGAGAATTCCCGTCTAGCAGCTTCCCTGTGGCGGGGAAGTGCAAACGTACACGTTTTCAGCCGAAAACGCTTTTTCTAGCGGAAAAGCACACCATGGCTCCTTCTGAGAAAAAGCAAGCACGGAGGACGAGAATCGCTTTTGCCCTGCGTAGTGTTCCGGGCAGCGGGTAGAACCAGGCAGAGAATTCCCGGCTAGCAGCTTCCCTGTGGCGGGGAAGTGCAAACGTACAAGTTTTCGGCCGAAAACGCGTTTTCCGGCGAAAACGCACACCACGGCTCTTTCTGAGAAAAAGCAAGCACGGAGGACGAGAATCGCTTTTGCCCTGCGTAGCGTTCCGGGCAGCGGGTAGAAATAGGCAGCGAATTCCCGGCTAGCAGCTTCCCTGTGGCCGGGAAGTGCAAACGTACACGTTTTCGGCCGAAAACGCGTTTTCCGGCGAAAACGCACACCACGGCTCTTTCTGAGAAAAAGCAAGCACGGAGGACGAGAATCGCTTTTGCCCTGCGTAGCGTTCCGGGCAGCGGGTAGAACGAGGCAGAGAATTCCCGGCTAGCAGCTTCCCTGTGGCCGGGAAGTGCAAACGTACACGTTTTCGGCCGAAAACGCGTTTTCCCGCGAAAACGCACACCACGGCTCTTTCTGAGAAAAAGCAAGCACGGAGGACGAGAATCGCTTTTGCCCTGCGTAGCGTTCCGGGCAGCGGGTAGAACCAGGCAGAGAATTCCCGGCTAGCAGCTTCCCTGTGGCCGGGAAGTGCAAACGTACACGTTTTCGCCGAAAACACGTTTTCCGGCGAAAACGCACACCACGGCTCTTTCTGAGAAAAAGCAAGCACGGAGGACGAGAATCGCTTTTGCCCTGCGTAGCGTTCCGGGCAGCGGGTAGAACCAGGCAGAGAATTCCCGGCTAGCAGCTTCCCTGTGGCGGGGAAGTGCAAACGTACACGTTTTCGGCCGAAAACGCGTTTTCCGGCGAAAACGCACACCACGGCTCTTTCTGAGAAAAAGCAAGCACGGAGGACGAGAACCGCTTTTGCCCTGCGTAGCGTTCCGGGCAGCGGGTAGAACCAGGCAGAGAATTCCCGGCTAGCAGCTTCCCTGTGGCCGGGAAGTGCAAACGTACACGTTTTCGGCCGAAAACGCGTTTTCCGGCGAAAACGCACACCACGGCTCTTTCTGAGAAAAAGCAAGCACGGAGGACGAGAACCGCTTTTGCCATGCGTAGCGTTCCGGGCAGCGGGTAGAACCAGGCAGAGAATTCCCGGCTAGCAGCTTCCCTGTGGCCGGGAAGTGCAAACGTACACGTTTTCGGCCGAAAACGCGTTTTCCCGCGAAAACGCACACCACGGCTCTTTCTGAGAAAAAGCAAGCACGGAGGACGAGAATCGCTTTTGCCCTGCGTAGCGTTCCGGGCAGCGGGTAGAACCAGGCAGAGAATTCCCGGCTAGCAGCTTCCCTGTGGCCGGGAAGTGCAAACGTACACGTTTTCGCCGAAAACACGTTTTCCGGCGAAAACGCACACCACGGCTCTTTCTGAGAAAAAGCAAGCACGGAGGACGAGAATCGCTTTTGCCCTGCGTAGCGTTCCGGGCAGCGGGTAGAACCAGGCAGAGAATTCCCGGCTAGAAGCTTCCCTGTGGCCGGGAAGTGCAAACGTACACGTTTTCGGCCGAAAACGCGTTTTCCGGCGAAAACGCACACCACGGCTCTTTCTGAGAGAAAGCAAGCACGGAGGACGAGAATCGCTTTTGCCCTGCGTAGCGTTCCGGGCAGCGGGTAGAACCAGGCAGAAAATTCCCGGCTAGCAGCTTCCCTGTGGCCGGGAAGTGCAAACGTACACGTTTTCGGCCGAAAACGCGTTTTCCGGCGAAAACGCACACCACGGCTCTTTCTGAGAAAAAGCAAGCACGGAGGACGAGAATCGCTTTTGCCCTGCGTAGCGTTCCGGGCAGCGGGTAGAACCAGGCAGAGAATTCCCGGCTAGCAGCTTCCCTGTGGCCGGGAAGTGCAAACGTACACGTTTTCGCCGAAAACGCGTTTTCCGGCGAAAACGCACACCACGGCTCTTTCTGAGAAAAAGCAAGCACGGAGGGCGAGAATCGCTTTTGCCCTGCGTAGCGTTCCGGGCAGCGGGTAGAACCAGGCAGAGAATTCCCGGCTAGCAGCTTCCCTGTGGCCGGGAAGTGCAAACGTACACGTTTTCGGCCGAAAACGCGTTTTCCGGCGAAAACGCACACCACGGCTCTTTCTGAGAAAAAGCAAGCACGGAGGACGAGAATCGCTTTTGCCCTGCGTAGCGTTCCGGGCAGCGGGTAGAACCAGGCAGAGAATTCCCGGCTAGCAGCTTCCCTGTGGCGGGGAAGTGCAAACGTACACGTTTTCGGCCGAAAACGCGTTTTCCGGCGAAAACGCACACCACGGCTCTTTCTGAGAAAAAGCAAGCACGGAGGACGAGAATCGCTTTTGCCCTGCGTAGCGTTCCGGGCAGCGGGTAGAACCAGGCAGAGAATTCCCGGCTAGCAGCTTCCCTGTGGCCGGGAAGTGCAAACGTACACGTTTTCGGCCGAAAACGCGTTTTCCGGCGAAAACGCACACCACGGCTCTTTCTGAGAAAAAGCATGCACGGAGGACGAGAATCGATTTTGCCCTGCGTAGCGTTCCGGGCAGCGGGTAGAACCAGGCAGAGAATTCCCGGCTAGCAGCTTCCCTGTGGCCGGGAAGTGCAAACGTACACGTTTTCGGCCGAAAACGCGTTTTCCGGCGAAAACGCACACCACGGCTCTTTCTGAGAAAAAGCAAGCACGGAGGAAGAGAATCGCTTTTGCCCTGCGTAGCGTTCCGGGCAGCGGGTAGAACCAGGCAGAGAATTCCCGGCTAGCAGCTTCCCTGTGGCCGGGAAGTGCAAACGTACACGTTTTCGGCCGAAAACGCGTTTTCCGGCGAAAACGCACACCATGGCTCTTTCTGAGAAAAAGCAAGCACGGAGGACGAGAATCGTTTTTGCCCTGCGTAGCGTTCCTGGCAGCGGGTAGAACCAGGCAGAGAATTCCCGTCTAGCAGCTTCCCTGTGGCGGGGAAGTGCAAACGTACACGTTTTCAGCCGAAAACGCTTTTTCTAGCGGAAAAGCACACCATGGCTCCTTCTGAGAAAAAGCAAGCACGGAGGACGAGAATCGCTTTTGCCCTGCGTAGTGTTCCGGGCAGCGGGTAGAACCAGGCAGAGAATTCCCGGCTAGCAGCTTCCCTGTGGCGGGGAAGTGCAAACGTACAAGTTTTCGGCCGAAAACGCGTTTTCCGGCGAAAACGCACACCACGGCTCTTTCTGAGAAAAAGCAAGCACGGAGGACGAGAATCGCTTTTGCCCTGCGTAGCGTTCCGGGCAGCGGGTAGAAATAGGCAGCGAATTCCCGGCTAGCAGCTTCCCTGTGGCCGGGAAGTGCAAACGTACACGTTTTCGGCCGAAAACGCGTTTTCCGGCGAAAACGCACACCACGGCTCTTTCTGAGAAAAAGCAAGCACGGAGGACGAGAATCGCTTTTGCCCTGCGTAGCGTTCCGGGCAGCGGGTAGAACGAGGCAGAGAATTCCCGGCTAGCAGCTTCCCTGTGGCCGGGAAGTGCAAACGTACACGTTTTCGGCCGAAAACGCGTTTTCCCGCGAAAACGCACACCACGGCTCTTTCTGAGAAAAAGCAAGCACGGAGGACGAGAATCGCTTTTGCCCTGCGTAGCGTTCCGGGCAGCGGGTAGAACCAGGCAGAGAATTCCCGGCTAGCAGCTTCCCTGTGGCCGGGAAGTGCAAACGTACACGTTTTCGCCGAAAACACGTTTTCCGGCGAAAACGCACACCACGGCTCTTTCTGAGAAAAAGCAAGCACGGAGGACGAGAATCGCTTTTGCCCTGCGTAGCGTTCCGGGCAGCGGGTAGAACCAGGCAGAGAATTCCCGGCTAGCAGCTTCCCTGTGGCCGGGAAGTGCAAACGTACACGTTTTCGGCCGAAAACGCGTTTTCCGGCGAAAACGCACACCACGGCTCTTTCTGAGAAAAAGCAAGCACGGAGGACGAGAATCGCTTTTGCCCTGCGTAGCGTTCCGGGCAGCGGGTAGAACCAGGCAGAGAATTCCCGGCTAGCAGCTTCCCTGTGGCGGGGAAGTGCAAACGTACACGTTTTCGGCCGAAAACGCGTTTTCCGGCGAAAACGCACACCACGGCTCTTTCTGAGAAAAAGCAAGCACGGAGGACGAGAATCGCTTTTGCCCTGCGTAGCGTTCCGGGCAGCGGGTAGAACGAGGCAGAGAATTCCCGGCTAGCAGCTTCCCTGTGGCCGGGAAGTGCAAACGTACACGTTTTCGGCCGAAAACGCGTTTTCCGGCGAAAAAGCACACCACGGCTCTTTCTGAGAAAAAGCAAGCACGGAGGACGAGAATCGCTTTTGCCCTGCGTAGCGTTCCGGGCAGCGGGTAGAACCAGGCAGAGAATTCCCGTCTAGCAGCTTCCCTGTGGCGGGGAAGTGCAAACGTACACGTTTTCGGCCGAAAACGCGTTTTCCGGCGAAAACGCACACCACGGCTCTTTCTGAGAAAAAGCAAGCACGGAGGAAGAGAATCGCTTTTGCCCTGCGTAGCGTTCCGGGCAGCGGGTAGAACCAGGCAGAGAATTCCCGGCTAGCAGCTTCCCTGTGGCCGGGAAGTGCAAACGTACACGTTTTCGGCCGAAAACGCGTTTTCCGGCGAAAACGCACACCATGGCTCTTTCTGAGAAAAAGCAAGCACGGAGGACGAGAATCGTTTTTGCCCTGCGTAGCGTTCCTGGCAGCGGGTAGAACCAGGCAGAGAATTCCCGTCTAGCAGCTTCCCTGTGGCCGGGAAGTGCAAACGTACACGTTTTCAGCCGAAAACGCTTTATCTGGCGAAAAAGCACACCATGGCTCTTTCTGAGAAAAAGCAAGCACGGAGGACGAGAATCGCTTTTGCCCTGCGTAGCGTTCCGGGCAGCGGGTAGAACCAGGCAGAGAATTCCCGGCTAGCAGCTTCCCTGTGGCCGGGAAGTGCAAACGTACACGTTTTCGGCCGAAAACGCGTTTTCCGGCGAAAACGCACACCACGGCTCTTTCTGAGAAAAAGCAAGCACGGAGGACGAGAATCGCTTTTGCCCTGCGTAGCGTTCCGGGCAGCGGGTAGAACCAGGCAGAGAATTCCCGGCTAGCAGCTTCCCTGTGGCCGGGAAGTGCAAACGTACACGTTTTCGGCCGAAAACGCGTTTTCCGGCGAAAACGCACACCACGGCTCTTTCTGAGAAAAAGCAAGCACGGAGGACGAGAATCGCTTTTGCCCTGCGTAGCGTTCCGGGCAGCGGGTAGAACGAGGCAGAGAATTCCCGGCTAGCAGCTTCCCTGTGGCCGGGAAGTGCAAACGTACACGTTTTCGGCCGAAAACGCGTTTTCCGGCGAAAACGCACACCACGGCTCTTTCTGAGAAAAAGCAAGCACGGAGGACGAGATTCGCTTTTGCCCTGCGTAGCGTTCTGAGCAGCGGGTAGAAATAGGCAGCGTATTGCCGGCTAGCAGCTTCCCTGTGGCCGGGAAGTGCAAACGTACACGTTTTCGGCCGAAAACGCGTTTTCCGGCGAAAAAGCACACCATGGCTCTTTCTGAGAAAAAGCAAGCACGGAGGACGAGAATCGCTTTTGCCCTGCGTAGCGTTCCGGGCAGCGGGTAGAACCAGGCAGAGAATTCCCGTCTAGCAGCTTCCCTGTGGCGGGGAAGTGCAAACGTACACGTTTTCGGCCGAAAACGCGTTTTCCGGCGAAAACGCACACCACGGCTCTTTCTGAGAAAAAGCAAGCACGGAGGAAGAGAATCGCTTTTGCCCTGCGTAGCGTTCCGGGCAGCGGGTAGAACCAGGCAGAGAATTCCCGGCTAGCAGCTTCCCTGTGACCGGGAAGTGCAAACGTACACGTTTTCGGCCGAAAACGCGTTTTCCGGCGAAAACGCACACCATGGCTCTTTCTGAGAAAAAGCAAGCACGGAGGACGAGAATCGTTTTTGCCCTGCGTAGCGTTCCTGGCAGCGGGTAGAACCAGGCAGAGAATTCCCGTCTAGCAGCTTCCCTGTGGCCGGGAAGTGCAAACGTACACGTTTTCAGCCGAAAACGCTTTATCTGGCGAAAAAGCACACCATGGCTCTTTCTGAGAAAAAGCAAGCACGGAGGACGAGAATCGCTTTTGCCCTGCGTAGCGTTCCGGGCAGCGGGTAGAACCAGGCAGAGAATTCCCGGCTAGCAGCTTCCCTGTGGCCGGGAAGTGCAAACGTACACGTTTTCGGCCGAAAACGCGTTTTCCGGCGAAAACGCACACCACGGCTCTTTCTGAGAAAAAGCAAGCACGGAGGACGAGAATCGCTTTTGCCCTGCGTAGCGTTCCGGGCAGCGGGTAGAACCAGGCAGAGAATTCCCGGCTAGCAGCTTCCCTGTGGCCGGGAAGTGCAAACGTACACGTTTTCGGCCGAAAACGCGTTTTCCCGCGAAAACGCACACCACGGCTCTTTCTGAGAAAAAGCAAGCACGGAGGACGAGAATCGCTTTTGCCCTGCGTAGCGTTCCGGGCAGCGGGTAGAACCAGGCAGAGAATTCCCGGCTAGCAGCTTCCCTGTGGCCGGGAAGTGCAAACGTACACGTTTTTGGCCGAAAACGCGTTTTCCGGCGAAAACGCACACCACGGCTCTTTCTGAGAAAAAGCAAGCACGGAGGACGAGAATCGCTTTTGCCCTGCGTAGCGTTCCGGGCAGCGGGTAGAACCAGGCAGAGAATTCCCGGCTAGCAGCTTCCCTGTGGCCGGGAAGTGCAAACGTACACGTTTTCGCCGAAAACACGTTTTCCGGCGAAAACGCACACCACGGCTCTTTCTGAGAAAAAGCAAGCACGGAGGACGAGAATCGCTTTTGCCCTGCGTAGCGTTCCGGGCAGCGGGTAGAACCAGGCAGCGAATTCCCGGCTAGCAGCTTCCCTGTGGCCGGGAAGTGCAAACGTACACGTTTTCGGCCGAAAACGCGTTTTCCGGCGAAAACGCACACCACGGCTCTTTCTGAGAGAAAGCAAGCACGGAGGACGAGAATCGCTTTTGCCCTGCGTAGCGTTCCGGGCAACGGGTAGAACCAGGCAGAAAATTCCCGGCTAGCAGCTTCCCTGTGGCCGGGAAGTGCAAACGTACACGTTTTCGGCCGAAAACGCGTTTTCCGGCGAAAACGCACACCACGGCTCTTTCTGAGAAAAAGCAAGCACGGAGGACGAGAATCGCTTTTGCCCTGCGTAGCGTTCCGGGCAGCGGGTAGAAATAGGCAGAGAATTCCCGGCTAGCAGCTTCCCTGTGGCCGGGAAGTGCAAACGTACACGTTTTCGGCCGAAAACGCGTTTTCCGGCGAAAACGCACACCACGGCTCTTTCTGAGAAAAAGCAAGCACGGAGGACGAGAATCGCTTTTGCCCTGCGTAGCGTTCCGGGCAGCGGGTAGAACGAGGCAGAGAATTCCCGGCTAGCAGCTTCCCTGTGGCCGGGAAGTGCAAACGTACACGTTTTCGGCCGAAAACGCGTTTTCCCGCGAAAACGCACACCACGGCTCTTTCTGAGAAAAAGCAAGCACGGAGGACGAGAACCGCTTTTGCCCTGCGTAGCGTTCCGGGCAGCGGGTAGAACCAGGCAGAGAATTCCCGTCTAGCAGCTTCCCCGTGGCGGGGAAGTGCAAACGTACACGTTTTCAGCCGAAAACGCGTTTTCCGGCGAAAACGCACACCACGGCTCTTTCTGAGAAAAAGCAAGCACGGAGGAAGAGAATCGCTTTTGCCCTGCGTAGCGTTCCGGGCAGCGTGTAGAACCAGGCAGAGAATTCCCGGCTAGCAGCTTCCCTGTGGCCGGGAAGTGCAAACGTACACGTTTTCGGCCGAAAACGCGTTTTCCGCCGAAAACGCACACCATGGCTCTTTCTGAGAAAAAGCAAGCACGGAGGACGAGAATCGTTTTTGCCCTGCGTAGCGTTCCTGGCAGCGGGTAGAACCAGGCAGAGAATTCCCGTCTAGCAGCTTCCCTGTGGCCGGGAAGTGCAAACGTACACGTTTTCAGCCGAAAACGCTTTATCTGGCGAAAAAGCACACCATGGCTCTTTCTGAGAAAAAGCAAGCACGGAGGACGAGAATCGCTTTTGCCCTGCGTAGTGTTCCGGGCAGCGGGTAGAACCAGGCAGAGAATTCCCGGCTAGCAGCTTCCCTGTGGCCGGGAAGTGCAAACGTACACGTTTTCGGCCGAAAACGCGTTTTCCGGCGAAAACGCACACCACGGCTCTTTCTGAGAAAAAGCAAGCACGGAGGACGAGAATCGCTTTTGCCCTGCGTAGCGTTCCGGGCAGCGGGTAGAACCAGGCAGAGAATTCCCGGCTAGCAGCTTCCCTGTGGCCGGGAAGTGCAAACGTACACGTTTTCGGCCGAAAACGCGTTTTCCGGCGAAAACGCACACCACGGCTCTTTCTGAGAAAAAGCAAGCACGGAGGACGAGAATCGCTTTTGCCCTGCGTAGCGTTCCGGGCAGCGGGTAGAACCAGGCAGAGAATTCCCGGCTAGCAGCTTCCCTGTGGCCGGGAAGTGCAAACGTACACGTTTTCGCCGAAAACACGTTTTCCGGCGAAAACGCACACCACGGCTCTTTCTGAGAAAAAGCAAGCACGGAGGACGAGAATCGCTTTTGCCCTGCGTAGCGTTCCGGGCAGCGGGTAGAACCAGGCAGCGAATTCCCGGCTAGCAGCTTCCCTGTGGCCGGGAAGTGCAAACGTACACGTTTTCGGCCGAAAACGCGTTTTCCGGCGAAAACGCACACCACGGCTCTTTCTGAGAGAAAGCAAGCACGGAGGACGAGAATCGCTTTTGCCCTGCGTAGCGTTCCGGGCAGCGGGTAGAACCAGGCAGAAAATTCCCGGCTAGCAGCTTCCCTGTGGCCGGGAAGTGCAAACGTACACGTTTTCGGCCGAAAACGCGTTTTCCGGCGAAAACGCACACCACGGCTCTTTCTGAGAAAAAGCAAGCACGGAGGACGAGAATCGCTTTTGCCCTGCGTAGCGTTCCGGGCAGCGGGTAGAACCAGGCAGAGAATTCCCGGCTAGCAGCTTCCCTGTGGCGGGGAAGTGCAAACGTACACGTTTTCGGCCGAAAACGCGTTTTCCGGCGAAAACGCACACCACGGCTCTTTCTGAGAAAAAGCAAGCACGGAGGACGAGAATCGCTTTTGCCCTGCGTAGTGTTCCGGGCAGCGGGTAGAACCAGGCAGAAAATTCCCGGCTAGCAGCTTCCCTGTGGCCGGGAAGTGCAAACGTACACGTTTTCGGCCGAAAACGCGTTTTCCGGCGAAAACGCACACCACGGCTCTTTCTGAGAAAAAGCAAGCACGGAGGACGAGAATCGCTTTTGCCCTGCGTAGCGTTCCGGGCAGCGGGTAGAACCAGGCAGAGAATTCCCGTCTAGCAGCTTCCCTGTGGCGGGGAAGTGCAAACGTACACGTTTTCGGCCGAAAACGCGTTTTCCGGCGAAAACGCACACCACGGCTCTTTCTGAGAAAAAGCAAGCACGGAGGACGAGAACCGCTTTTGCCCTGCGTAGCGTTCCGGGCAGCGGGTAGAACCAGGCAGAGAATTCCCGGCTAGCAGCTTCCCTGTGGCGGGGAAGTGCAAACGTACACGTTTTCGCCGAAAACGCGTTTTCCGGCGAAAACGCACACCACGGCTCTTTCTGAGAAAAAGCAAGCACGGAGGACGAGAATCGCTTTTGCCCTGCGTAGCGTTCCGGGCAGCGGGTAGAACCAGGCAGAGAATTCCCGGCTAGCAGCTTCCCTGTGGCGGGGAAGTGCAAACGTACACGTTTTCGGCCGAAAACGCGTTTTCCGGCGAAAACGCACACCACGGCTCTTTCTGAGAAAAAGCAAGCACGGAGGACGAGAATCGCTTTTGCCCTGCGTAGCGTTCCGGGCAGCGTGTAGAACCAGGCAGAGAATTCCCGGCTAGCAGCTGCCCTGTGGCCGGGAAGTGCAAACGTACACGTTTTCGGCCGAAAACGCGTTTTCCCGCGAAAACGCACACCACGGCTCTTTCTGAGAAAAAGCAAGCACGGAGGACGAGAATCGCTTTTGCCCTGCGTAGCGTTCCGGGCAGCGGGTAGAACCAGGCAGAGAATTCCCGGCTAGCAGCTTCCCTGTGGCGGGGAAGTGCAAACGTACACGTTTTCGGCCGAAAACGCGTTTTCCGGCGAAAACGCACACCACGGCTCTTTCTGAGAAAAAGCAAGCACGGAGGACGAGAATCGCTTTTGCCCTGCGTAGCGTTCCGGGCAGCGGGTAGAACCAGGCAGAGAATTCCCGGCTAGCAGCTTCCCTGTGGCCGGGAAGTGCAAACGTACACGTTTTCGGCCGAAAACGCGTTTTCCGGCGAAAACGCACACCACGGCTCTTTCTGAGAAAAAGCAAGCACGGAGGACGAGAATCGCTTTTGCCCTGCGTAGCGTTCTGAGCAGCGGGTAGAACCAGGCAGAGAATTCCCGGCTAGCAGCTTCCCTGTGGCAGGGAAGTGCAAACGTACACGTTTTCGGCCGAAAAAGCGTTTTCTGGCGAAAAAGCACACCATGGCTCTTTCTGAGAAAAAGCAAGCACGGAGGACGAGAACCGCTTTTGCCCTGCGTAGCGTTCCGGGCAGCGGGTAGAACCAGGCAGCGAATTCCCGGCTAGCAGCTTCCCTGTGGCCGGGAAGTGCAAACGTACACGTTTTCGGCCGAAAACGCGTTTTCCGGCGAAAACGCACACCACGGCTCTTTCTGAGAGAAAGCAAGCACGGAGGACGAGAATCGCTTTTGCCCTGCGTAGCGTTCCGGGCAGCGGGTAGAACCAGGCAGAAAATTCCCGGCTAGCAGCTTCCCTGTGGCCGGGAAGAGCAAACGTACACGTTTTCGGCCGAAAACGCGTTTTCCGGCGAAAACGCACACCACGGCTCTTTCTGAGAAAAAGCAAGCACGGAGGACGAGAATCGCTTTTGCCCTGCGTAGCGTTCCGGGCAGCGGGTAGAACCAGGCAGAGAATTCCCGGCTAGCAGCTTCCCTGTGGCGGGGAAGTGCAAACGTACACGTTTTCGGCCGAAAACGCGTTTTCCGGCGAAAACGCACACCACGGCTCTTTCTGAGAGAAAGCAAGCACGGAGGACGAGAATCGCTTTTGCCCTGCGTAGTGTACCGGGCAGCGGGTAGAACCAGGCAGAAAATTCCCGGCTAGCAGCTTCCCTGTGGCCGGGAAGTGCAAACGTACACGTTTTCGGCCGAAAACGCGTTTTCCCGCGAAAACGCACACCACGGCTCTTTCTGAGAAAAAGCAAGCACGGAGGACGAGAATCGCTTTTGCCCTGCGTAGCGTTCCGGGCAGCGGGTAGAACCAGGCAGAGAATTCCCGTCTAGCAGCTTCCCTGTGGCGGGGAAGTGCAAACGTACACGTTTTCGGCCGAAAACGCGTTTTCCGGCGAAAACGCACACCACGGCTCTTTCTGAGATAAAGCAAGCACGGAGGACGAGAACCGCTTTTGCCCTGCGTAGCGTTCCGGGCAGCGGGTAGAACCAGGCAGAGAATTCCCGGCTAGCAGCTTCCCTGTGGCCGGGAAGTGCAAACGTACACGTTTTCGCCGAAAACGCGTTTTCCGGCGAAAACGCACACCACGGCTCTTTCTGAGAAAAAGCAAGCACGGAGGACGAGAATCGCTTTTGCCCTGCGTAGCGTTCCGGGCAGCGGGTAGAACCAGTCAGAGAATTGCCGGCTAGCAGCTTCCCTGTGGCCGGGAAGTGAAAACGTACACGTTTTCGGCCGAAAACGCGTTTTCCGGCGAAAACGCACACCACGGCTCTTTCTGAGAAAAAGCAAGCACGGAGGACGAGAATCGCTTTTGCCCTGCGTAGCGTTCCGGGCAGCGGGTAGAACCAGGCAGAGAATTCCCGGCTAGCAGCTGCCCTGTGGCCGGGAAGTGCAAACGTACACGTTTTCGGCCGAAAACGCGTTTTCCCGCGAAAACGCACACCACGGCTCTTTCTGAGAAAAAGCAAGCACGGAGGACGAGAATCGCTTTTGCCCTGCGTAGCGTTCTGAGCAGCGGGTAGAACCAGGCAGAGAATTCCCGGCTAGCAGCTTCCCTGTGGCGGGGAAGTGCAAACGTACACGTTTTCGGCCGAAAACGCGTTTTCCGGCGAAAACGCACACCACGGCTCTTTCTGAGAAAAAGCAAGCACGGAGGACGAGAATCGCTTTTGCCCTGCGTAGCGTTCCGGGCAGCGGGTAGAACCAGGCAGAGAATTCCCGGCTAGCAGCTTCCCTGTGGCCGGGAAGTGCAAACGTACACGTTTTCGGCCGAAAACGCGTTTTCCGGCGAAAACGCACACCACGGCTCTTTCTGAGAAAAAGCAAGCACGGAGGACGAGAATCGCTTTTGCCCTGCGTAGCGTTCTGAGCAGCGGGTAGAACCAGGCAGAGAATTCCCGGCTAGCAGCTTCCCTGTGGCGGGGAAGTGCAAACGTACACGTTTTCGGCCGAAAAAGCGTTTTCTGGCGAAAAAGCACACCATGGCTCTTTCTGAGAAAAAGCAAGCACGGAGGACGAGAATCGCTTTTGCCCTGCGTAGCGTTCCGGGCAGCGGGTAGAACCAGGCAGAGAATTCCCGGCTAGCAGCTTCCCTGTGGCCGGGAAGTGCAAACGTACACGTTTTCGGCCGAAAACGCGTTTTCCGGCGAAAACGCACACCACGGCTCTTTCTGAGAAAAAGCATGCACGGAGGACGAGAATCGCTTTTGCCCTGCGTAGCGTTCCGGGCAGCAGGTAGAACCAGGCAGAGAATTCCCGGCTAGCAGCTTCCCTGTGGCCGGGAAGTGCAAACGTACACGTTTTCGGCCGAAAACGCGTTTTCCGGCGAAAACGCACACCACGGCTCTTTCTGGGAAAAAGCAAGCACGGAGGACGAGAATCGCTTTTGCCCTGCGTAGCGTTCCGGGCAGCGGGTAGAACCAGGCAGAGAATTCCCGGCTAGCAGCTTCCCTGTGGCGGGGAAGTGCAAACGTACACGTTTTCGGCCGAAAACGCCTTTTCCGGCGAAAACGCACACCACGGCTCTTTCTGAGAAAAAGCAAGCACGGAGGAAGAGAATCGCTTTTGCCCTGCGTAGCGTTCCGGGCAGCGGGTAGAACCAGGCAGAGAATTCCCGGCTAGCAGCTTCCCTGTGGCCGGGAAGTGCAAACGTACACGTTTTCGGCCGAAAACTCGTTTTCCGGCGAAAACGCACACCACGGCTCTTTCTGAGAAAAAGCAAGCACGGAGGACGAGAATTGCTTTTGCCCTGCGTAGCGTTCCGGGCAGCGGGTAGAACCAGGCAGAGAATTCCCGGCTAGCAGCTTCCCTGTGGCGGGGAAGTGCAAACGTACACGTTTTCGGCGAAAACGCGTTTACCGGCGAAAACGCACACCACGGCTCTTTCTGAGAAAAAGCAAGCACGGAGGACGAGAATCGCTTTTGCCCTGCGTAGCGTTCCGGGCAGCGGGTAGAACCAGGCAGAGAATTCCCGTCTAGCAGCTTCCCTGTGGCGGGGAAGTGCAAACGTACACGTTTTCGGCCGAAAACGCGTTTTCCGGCGAAAACGCACACCACGGCTCTTTCTGAGAAAAAGCAAGCACGGAGGACGAGAATCGCTTTTGCCCTGCGTAGCGTTCCGGGCAGCGGGTAGAACCAGGCAGAGAATTCCCGGCTAGCAGCTTCCCTGTGGCCGGGAAGTGCAAACGTACACGTTTTCGGCCGAAAACGCGTTGTCCGGCGAAAACGCACACCATGGCTCTTTCTGAGAAAAAGCAAGCACGGAGGACGAGAATCGTTTTTGCCCTGCGTAGCGTTCCTGGCAGCGGGTAGAACCAGGCAGAGAATTCCCGGCTAGCAGCTTCCCTGTGGCCGGGAAGTGCAAACGTACACGTTTTCAGCCGAAAACGCTTTTTCTGGCGAAAAAGCACACCATGGCTCTTTCTGAGAAAAAGCAAGCACGGAGGACGAGAATCGCTTTTGCCCTGCGTAGTGTTCCGGGCAGCGGGTAGAACCAGGCAGCGAATTCCCGGCTAGCAGCTTCCCTGTGGCCGGGAAGTGCAAACGTACACGTTTTCGGCCGAAAACGCGTTTTCCGGCGAAAACGCACACCACGGCTCTTTCTGAGAGAAAGCAAGCACGGAGGACGAGAATCGCTTTTGCCCTGCGTAGCCTTCCGGGCAGCGGGTAGAACCAGGCAGAGAATTCCCGGCTAGCAGCTTCCCTGTGGCCGGGAAGTGCAAACGTACACGTTTTCGGCCGAAAACGCGTTTTCCGGCGAAAACGCACACCACGGCTCTTTCTGAGAAAAAGCAAGCACGGAGGACGAGAATCGCTTTTGCCCTGCGTAGCGTTCCGGGCAGCGGGTAGAACCAGGCAGAGAATTCCCGTCTAGCAGCTTCCCTGTGGCCGGGAAGTGCAAACGTACACGTTTTCGGCCGAAAACGCTTTTTCTGGCGAAAACGCACACCACGGCTCTTTCTGAGAAAAAGCAAGCACGGAGGACGAGAATCGCTTTTGCCCTGCGTAGTGTTCCGGGCAGCGGGTAGAACCAGGCAGAGAATTCCCGGCTAGCAGCTTCCCTGTGGCGGGGAAGTGCAAACGTACAAGTTTTCGGCCGAAAACGCGTTTTCCCGCGAAAACGCACACCACGGCTCTTTCTGAGAAAAAGCAAACACGGAGGACGAGAATCGCTTTTGCCCTGCGTAGCGTTCCGGGCAGCGGGTAGAACCAGGCAGAGAATTCCCGTCTAGCAGCTTCCCTGTGGCGGGGAAGTGCAAACGTACACGTTTTCGGCCGAAAACGCGTTTTCCGGCGAAAACGCACACCACGGCTCTTTCTGAGAAAAAGAAAGCACGGAGGACGAGAACCGCTTTTGCCCTGCGTAGCGTTCCGGGCAGCGGGTAGAACCAGGCAGAGAATTCCCGGCTAGCAGCTTCCCTGTGGCCGGGAAGTGCAAACGTACACGTTTTCGCCGAAAACGCGTTTTCCGGCGAAAACGCACACCACGGCTCTTTCTGAGAAAAAGCAAGCACGGAGGACGAGAATCGCTTTTGCCCTGCGTAGCGTTCCGGGCAGCGGGTAGAACCAGGCAGAGAATTCCCGGCTAGCAGCTTCCCTGTGGCCGGGAAGTGCAAACGTACACGTTTTCGGCCGAAAACGCGTTTTCCGGCGAAAACGCACACCACGGCTCTTTCTGAGAAAAAGCAAGCACGGAGGACGAGAATCGCTTTTGCCCTGCGTAGCGTTCCGGGCAGCGGGTAGAACCAGGCAGAGAATTCCCGGCTAGCAGCTGCCCTGTGGCCGGGAAGTGCAAACGTACACGTTTTCGGCCGAAAACGCGTTTTCCCGCGAAAACGCACACCACGGCTCTTTCTGAGAAAAAGCAAGCACGGAGGACGAGAATCGCTTTTGCCCTGCGTAGCGTTCTGAGCAGCGGGTAGAACCAGGCAGAGAATTCCCGGCTAGCAGCTTCCCTGTGGCCGGGAAGTGCAAACGTACACGTTTTCGTCCGAAAACGCGTTTTCCGGCGAAAACGCACACCACGGCTCTTTCTGAGAAAAAGCAAGCACGGAGGACGAGAATCGCTTTTGCCCTGCGTAGCGTTCCGGGCAGCGGGTAGAACCAGGCAGAGAATTGCCGGCTAGCAGCTTCCCTGTGGCCGGGAAGTGCAAACGTACACGTTTTCGGCCGAAAACGCGTTTTCCGGCGAAAACGCACACCACGGCTCTTTCTGAGAAAAAGCAAGCACGGAGGACGAGAATCGCTTTTGCCCTGCGTAGCGTTCCGGGCAGCGGGTAGAACCAGGCAGAGAATTCCCGGCTAGCAGCTGCCCTGTGGCCGGGAAGTGCAAACGTACACGTTTTCGGCCGAAAACGCGTTTTCCCGCGAAAACGCACACCACGGCTCTTTCTGAGAAAAAGCAAGCACGGAGGACGAGAATCGCTTTTGCCCTGCGTAGCGTTCTGAGCAGCGGGTAGAACCAGGCAGAGAATTCCCGGCTAGCAGCTTCCCTGTGGCCGGGAAGTGCAAACGTACACGTTTTCGTCCGAAAACGCGTTTTCCGGCGAAAACGCACACCACGGCTCTTTCTGAGAAAAAGCAAGCACGGAGGACGAGAATCGCTTTTGCCCTGCGTAGCGTTCCGGGCAGCGGGTAGAACCAGGCAGAGAATTGCCGGCTAGCAGCTTCCCTGTGGCCGGGAAGTGCAAACGTACACGTTTTCGGCCGAAAACGCGTTTTCCGGCGAAAACGCACACCACGGCTCTTTCTGAGAAAAAGCATGCACGGAGGACGAGAATCGCTTTTGCCCTGCGTAGCGTTCCGGGCAGCAGGTAGAACCAGGCAGAGAATTCCCGGCTAGCAGCTTCCCTGTGGCCGGGAAGTGCAAACGTACACGTTTTCGGCCGAAAACGCGTTTTCCGGCGAAAACGCACACCACGGCTCTTTCTGGGAAAAAGCAAGCACGGAGGACGAGAATCGCTTTTGCCCTGCGTAGCGTTCCGGGCAGCGGGTAGAACCAGGCAGAGAATTCCCGGCTAGCAGCTTCCCTGTGGCGGGGAAGTGCAAACGTACACGTTTTCGGCCGAAAACGCGTTTTCCGGCGAAAACGCACACCACGGCTCTTTCTGAGAAAAAGCAAGCACGGAGGACGAGAATTGCTTTTGCCCTGCGTAGCGTTCCGGGCAGCGGGTAGAACCAGGCAGAGAATTCCCGGCTAGCAGCTTCCCTGTGGCGGGGAAGTGCAAACGTACACGTTTTCGGCGAAAACGCGTTTACCGGCGAAAACGCACACCACGGCTCTTTCTGAGAAAAAGCAAGCACGGAGGACGAGAATCGCTTTTGCCCTGCGTAGCGTTCCGGGCAGCGGGTAGAACCAGGCAGAGAATTCCCGTCTAGCAGCTTCCCTGTGGCGGGGAAGTGCAAACGTACACGTTTTAGGCCGAAAACGCGTTTTCCGGCGAAAACGCACACCACGGCTCTTTCTGAGAAAAAGCAAGCACGGAGGACGAGAATCGCTTTTGCCCTGCGTAGCGTTCCGGGCAGCGGGTAGAACCAGGCAGAGTATTCCCGGCTAGCAGCTTCCCTGTGGCCGGGAAGTGCAAACGTACACGTTTTCGGCCGAAAACGCGTTGTCCGGCGAAAACGCACACCATGGCTCTTTCTGAGAAAAAGCAAGCACGGAGGACGAGAATCGTTTTTGCCCTGCGTAGCCTTCCTGGCAGCGGGTAGAACCAGGCAGAGAATTCCCGTCTAGCAGCTTCCCTGTGGCGGGGAAGTGCAAACGTACACGTTTTCAGCCGAAAACGCTTTTTCTGGCGAAAAAGCACACCATGGCTCTTTCTGAGAAAAAGCAAGCACGGAGGACGAGAATCGCTTTTGCCCTGCGTAGTGTTCCGGGCAGCGGGTAGAACCAGGCAGAGAATTCCCGGCTAGCAGCTTCCCTGTGGCCGGGAAGTGCAAACGTACAAGTTTTCGGCCGAAAACGCGTTTTCCGGCGAAAACGCACACCACGGCTCTTTCTGAGAAAAAGCAAGCACGGAGGACGAGAATCGCTTTTGCCCTGCGTAGCGTTCCGGGCAGCGGGTAGAACCAGGCAGAGAATTCCCGGCTAGCAGCTTCCCTGTGGCCGGGAAGTGCAAACGTACACGTTTTCGGCCGAAAACGCGTTTTCCGGCGAAAACGCACACCACGGCTCTTTCTGAGAAAAAGCAAGCACGGAGGACGAGAATCGCTTTTGCCCTGCGTAGCGTTCCGGGCAGCGGGTAGAACGAGGCAGAGAATTCCCGGCTAGCAGCTTCCCTGTGGCCGGGAAGTGCAAACGTACACGTTTTCGGCCGAAAACGCGTTTTCCCGCGAAAACGCACACCACGGCTCTTTCTGAGAAAAAGCAAGCACGGAGGACGAGAATCGCTTTTGCCCTGCGTAGCGTTCCGGGCAGCGGGTAGAACCAGGCAGAGAATTCCCGGCTAGCAGCTTCCCTGTGGCCGGGAAGTGCAAACGTACACGTTTTCGCCGAAAACACGTTTTCCGGCGAAAACGCACACCACGGCTCTTTCTGAGAAAAAGCAAGCACGGAGGACGAGAATCGTTTTTGCCCTGCGTATCGTTCCTGGCAGCGGGTAGAACCAGGCAGAGAATTCCCGGCTAGCAGCTTCCCTGTGGCCGGGAAGTGCAAACGTACACGTTTTCGGCCGAAAACGCGTTTTCCGGCGAAAACGCACACCACGGCTCTTTCTGAGAGAAAGCAAGCACGGAGGACGAGAATCGCTTTTGTCCTGCGTAGCGTTCCGGGCAGCGGGTAGAACCAGGCAGAAAATTCCCGGCTAGCAGCTTCCCTGTGGCCGGGAAGTTCAAACGTACACGTTTTCGGCCGAAAACGCGTTTTCCGGCGAAAACGCACACCACGGCTCTTTTTGAGAAAAAGCAAGCACGGAGGACGAGAATCGCTTTTGCCCTGCGTAGCGTTCCGGGCAGCGGGTAGAACCAGGCAGAGAATTCCCGTCTAGCAGCTTCCCTGTGGCGGGGAAGTGCAAACGTACACGTTTTCGGCCGAAAACGCGTTTTCCGGCGAAAACGCACACCACGGCTCTTTCTGAGAAAAAGCAAGCACGGAGGACGAGAATCGTTTTTGCCCTGAGTAGCGTTCCTGGCAGCGGGTAGAACCAGGCAGAGAATTCCCGTCTAGCAGCTTCCCTGTGGCCGGGAAGTGCAAACGTACACGTTTTCAGCCGAAAACGCTTTTTCTGGCGAAAAAGCACACCATGGCTCTTTCTGAGAAAAAGCAAGCACGGAGGACGAGAATCGCTTTTGCCCTGCGTAGTGTTCCGGGCAGCGGGTAGAACCAGGCAGAGAATTCCCGGCTAGCAGCTTCCCTGTGGCCGGGAAGTGCAAACGTACAAGTTTTCGGCCGAAAACGCGTTTTCCGGCGAAAACGCACACCACGGCTCTTTCTGAGAAAAAGCAAGCACGGAGGACGAGAATCGCTTTTGCCCTGCGTAGCGTTCCGGGCAGCGGGTAGAACCAGGCAGAGAATTCCCGGCTAGCAGCTTCCCTGTGGCCGGGAAGTGCAAACGTACACGTTTTCGGCCGAAAACGCGTTTTCCCGCGAAAACGCACACCACGGCTCTTTCTGAGAAAAAGCAAGCACGGAGGACGAGAATCGCTTTTGCCCTGCGTAGCGTTCCGGGCAGCGGGTAGAACGAGGCAGAGAATTCCCGGCTAGCAGCTTCCCTGTGGCCGGGAAGTGCAAACGTACACGTTTTCGGCCGAAAACGCGTTTTCCGGCGAAAACGCACACCACGGCTCTTTCTGAGAAAAAGCAAGCACGGAGGACGAGAATCGCTTTTGCCCTGCGTAGCGTTCCGGGCAGCGGGTAGAACCAGGCAGAGAATTCCCGGCTAGCAGCTTCCCTGTGGCCGGGAAGTGCAAACGTACACGTTTTCGCCGAAAACACGTTTTCCGGCGAAAACGCACACCACGGCTCTTTCTGAGAAAAAGCAAGCACGGAGGACGAGAATCGCTTTTGCCCTGCGTAGCGTTCCGGGCAGCGGGTAGAACCAGGCAGCGAATTCCCGGCTAGCAGCTTCCCTGTGGCCGGGAAGTGCAAACGTACACGTTTTCGGCCGAAAACGCGTTTTCCGGCGAAAACGCACACCACGGCTCTTTCTGAGAGAAAGCAAGCACGGAGGACGAGAATCGCTTTTGCCCTGCGTAGCGTTCCGGGCAGCGGGTAGAACCAGGCAGAAAAAACCCGGCTAGCAGCTTCCCTGTGGCCGGGAAGAGCAAACGTACACGTTTTCGGCCGAAAACGCGTTTTCCGGCGAAAACGCACACCACGGCTCTTTCTGAGAAAAAGCAAGCACGGAGGACGAGAATCGCTTTTGCCCTGCGTAGCGTTCCGGGCAGCGGGTAGAACCAGGCAGAGAATTCCCGGCTAGCAGCTTCCCTGTGGCGGGGAAGTGCAAACGTACACGTTTTCGGCCGAAAACGCGTTTTCCGGCGAAAACGCACACCACGGCTCTTTCTGAGAAAAAGCAAGCACGGAGGACGAGAATCGCTTTTGCCCTGCGTAGCGTTCAGAGCAGCGGGTAGAAATAGGCAGCGAATTGCCGGCTAGCAGCTTCCCTGTGGCCGGGAAGTGCAAACGTACACGTTTTCGGCCAAAAACGCGTTTTCCGGCGAAAAAGCACACCATGGCTCTTTCTGAGAAAAAGCAAGCACGGAGGACGAGAATCGCTTTTGCCCTGCGTAGCGTTCCGGGCAGCGGGTAGAACCAGGCAGAGAATTCCCGGCTAGCAGCTTCCCTGTGGCGGGGAAGTGCAAACGTACACGTTTTCGGCCGAAAACGCGTTTTCCGGCGAAAACGCACACCACGGCTCTTTCTGAGAAAAAGCAAGCACGGAGGACGAGAACCGCTTTTGCCCTGCGTAGCGTTCCGGGCAGCGGGTAGAACCAGGCAGAGAATTCCCGGCTAGCAGCTTCCCTGTGGCCGGGAAGTGCAAACGTACACGTTTTCGGCCGAAAACGCGTTTTCCGGCGAAAACGCACACCACGGCTCTTTCTGAGAAAAAGCAAGCACGGAGGACGAGAATCGCTTTTGCCCTGCGTAGCGTTCCGGGCAGCGGGTAGAACCAGTCAGAGAATTGCCGGCTAGCAGCTTCCCTGTGGCCGGGAAGTGAAAACGTACACGTTTTCGGCCGAAAACGCGTTTTCCGGCGAAAACGCACACCACGGCTCTTTCTGAGAAAAAGCAAGCACGGAGGACGAGAATCGCTTTTGCCCTGCGTAGCGTTCCGGGCAGCGGGTAGAACCAGGCAGAGAATTCCCGGCTAGCAGCTGCCCTGTGGCCGGGAAGTGCAAACGTACACGTTTTCGGCCGAAAACGCGTTTTCCCGCGAAAACGCACACCACGGCTCTTTCTGAGAAAAAGCAAGCACGGAGGACGAGAATCGCTTTTGCCCTGCGTAGCGTTCTGAGCAGCGGGTAGAACCAGGCAGAGAATTCCCGGCTAGCAGCTTCCCTGTGGCGGGGAAGTGCAAACGTACACGTTTTCGGCCGAAAACGCGTTTTCCGGCGAAAACGCACACCACGGCTCTTTCTGAGAAAAAGCAAGCACGGAGGACGAGAATCGCTTTTGCCCTGCGTAGCGTTCCGGGCAGCGGGTAGAACCAGGCAGAGAATTCCCGGCTAGCAGCTTCCCTGTGGCCGGGAAGTGCAAACGTACACGTTTTCGGCCGAAAACGCGTTTTCCGGCGAAAACGCACACCACGGCTCTTTCTGAGAAAAAGCAAGCACGGAGGACGAGAATTGCTTTTGCCCTGCGTAGCGTTCTGAGCAGCGGGTAGAACCAGGCAGAGAATTCCCGGCTAGCAGCTTCCCTGTGGCGGGGAAGTGCAAACGTACACGTTTTCGGCCGAAAAAGCGTTTTCTGGCGAAAAAGCACACCATGGCTCTTTCTGAGAAAAAGCAAGCACGGAGGACGAGAATCGCTTTTGCCCTGCGTAGCGTTCCGGGCAGCGGGTAGAACCAGGCAGAGAATTCCCGGCTAGCAGCTTCCCTGTGGCCGGGAAGTGCAAACGTACACGTTTTCGGCCGAAAACGCGTTTTCCGGCGAAAACGCACACCACGGCTCTTTCTGAGAGAAAGCAAGCACGGAGGACGAGAATCGCTTTTGTCCTGCGTAGCGTTCCGGGCAGCGGGTAGAACCAGGCAAAAATTCCCGGCTAGCAGCTTCCCTGTGGCCGGGAAGTGCAAACGTACACGTTTTCGGCCGAAAACGCGTTTTCCGGCGAAAACGCACACCACGGCTCTTTTTGAGAAAAAGCAAGCACGGAGGACGAGAATCGCTTTTGCCCTGCGTAGCGTTCCGGGCAGCGGGTAGAACCAGGCAGAGAATTCCCGTCTAGCAGCTTCCCTGTGGCGGGGAAGTGCAAACGTACACGTTTTCGGCCGAAAACGCGTTTTCCGGCGAAAACGCACACCACGGCTCTTTCTGAGAAAAAGCAAGCACGGAGGACGAGAATCGTTTTTGCCCTGAGTAGCGTTCCTGGCAGCGGGTAGAACCAGGCAGAGAATTCCCGTCTAGCAGCTTCCCTGTGGCCGGGAAGTGCAAACGTACACGTTTTCAGCCGAAAACGCTTTTTCTGGCGAAAAAGCACACCATGGCTCTTTCTGAGAAAAAGCAAGCACGGAGGACGAGAATCGCTTTTGCCCTGCGTAGTGTTCCGGGCAGCGGGTAGAACCAGGCAGAGAATTCCCGGCTAGCAGCTTCCCTGTGGCCGGGAAGTGCAAACGTACAAGTTTTCGGCCGAAAACGCGTTTTCCGGCGAAAACGCACACCACGGCTCTTTCTGAGAAAAAGCAAGCACGGAGGACGAGAATCGCTTTTGCCCTGCGTAGCGTTCCGGGCAGCGGGTAGAACCAGGCAGAGAATTCCCGGCTAGCAGCTTCCCTGTGGCCGGGAAGTGCAAACGTACACGTTTTCGGCCGAAAACGCGTTTTCCGGCGAAAACGCACACCACGGCTCTTTCTGAGAAAAAGCAAGCACGGAGGACGAGAATTGCTTTTGCCCTGCGTAGCGTTCCGGGCAGCGGGTAGAACCAGGCAGAGAATTCCCGGCTAGCAGCTTCCCTGTGGCGGGGAAGTGCAAACGTACACGTTTTCGGCGAAAACGCGTTTACCGGCGAAAACGCACACCACGGCTCTTTCTGAGAAAAAGCAAGCACGGAGGACGAGAATCGCTTTTGCCCTGCGTAGCGTTCCGGGCAGCGGGTAGAACCAGGCAGAGAATTCCCGTCTAGCAGCTTCCCTGTGGCGGGGAAGTGCAAACGTACACGTTTTAGGCCGAAAACGCGTTTTCCGGCGAAAACGCACACCACGGCTCTTTCTGAGAAAAAGCAAGCACGGAGGACGAGAATCGCTTTTGCCCTGCGTAGCGTTCCGGGCAGCGGGTAGAACCAGGCAGAGTATTCCCGGCTAGCAGCTTCCCTGTGGCCGGGAAGTGCAAACGTACACGTTTTCGGCCGAAAACGCGTTGTCCGGCGAAAACGCACACCATGGCTCTTTCTGAGAAAAAGCAAGCACGGAGGACGAGAATCGTTTTTGCCCTGCGTAGCCTTCCTGGCAGCGGGTAGAACCAGGCAGAGAATTCCCGTCTAGCAGCTTCCCTGTGGCGGGGAAGTGCAAACGTACACGTTTTCAGCCGAAAACGCTTTTTCTGGCGAAAAAGCACACCATGGCTCTTTCTGAGAAAAAGCAAGCACGGAGGACGAGAATCGCTTTTGCCCTGCGTAGTGTTCCGGGCAGCGGGTAGAACCAGGCAGAGAATTCCCGGCTAGCAGCTTCCCTGTGGCCGGGAAGTGCAAACGTACAAGTTTTCGGCCGAAAACGCGTTTTCCGGCGAAAACGCACACCACGGCTCTTTCTGAGAAAAAGCAAGCACGGAGGACGAGAATCGCTTTTGCCCTGCGTAGCGTTCCGGGCAGCGGGTAGAACCAGGCAGAGAATTCCCGGCTAGCAGCTTCCCTGTGGCCGGGAAGTGCAAACGTACACGTTTTCGGCCGAAAACGCGTTTTCCGGCGAAAACGCACACCACGGCTCTTTCTGAGAAAAAGCAAGCACGGAGGACGAGAATCGCTTTTGCCCTGCGTAGCGTTCCGGGCAGCGGGTAGAACGAGGCAGAGAATTCCCGGCTAGCAGCTTCCCTGTGGCCGGGAAGTGCAAACGTACACGTTTTCGGCCGAAAACGCGTTTTCCCGCGAAAACGCACACCACGGCTCTTTCTGAGAAAAAGCAAGCACGGAGGACGAGAATCGCTTTTGCCCTGCGTAGCGTTCCGGGCAGCGGGTAGAACCAGGCAGAGAATTCCCGGCTAGCAGCTTCCCTGTGGCCGGGAAGTGCAAACGTACACGTTTTCGCCGAAAACACGTTTTCCGGCGAAAACGCACACCACGGCTCTTTCTGAGAAAAAGCAAGCACGGAGGACGAGAATCGTTTTTGCCCTGCGTATCGTTCCTGGCAGCGGGTAGAACCAGGCAGAGAATTCCCGGCTAGCAGCTTCCCTGTGGCCGGGAAGTGCAAACGTACACGTTTTCGGCCGAAAACGCGTTTTCCGGCGAAAACGCACACCACGGCTCTTTCTGAGAGAAAGCAAGCACGGAGGACGAGAATCGCTTTTGTCCTGCGTAGCGTTCCGGGCAGCGGGTAGAACCAGGCAGAAAATTCCCGGCTAGCAGCTTCCCTGTGGCCGGGAAGTTCAAACGTACACGTTTTCGGCCGAAAACGCGTTTTCCGGCGAAAACGCACACCACGGCTCTTTTTGAGAAAAAGCAAGCACGGAGGACGAGAATCGCTTTTGCCCTGCGTAGCGTTCCGGGCAGCGGGTAGAACCAGGCAGAGAATTCCCGTCTAGCAGCTTCCCTGTGGCGGGGAAGTGCAAACGTACACGTTTTCGGCCGAAAACGCGTTTTCCGGCGAAAACGCACACCACGGCTCTTTCTGAGAAAAAGCAAGCACGGAGGACGAGAATCGTTTTTGCCCTGAGTAGCGTTCCTGGCAGCGGGTAGAACCAGGCAGAGAATTCCCGTCTAGCAGCTTCCCTGTGGCCGGGAAGTGCAAACGTACACGTTTTCAGCCGAAAACGCTTTTTCTGGCGAAAAAGCACACCATGGCTCTTTCTGAGAAAAAGCAAGCACGGAGGACGAGAATCGCTTTTGCCCTGCGTAGTGTTCCGGGCAGCGGGTAGAACCAGGCAGAGAATTCCCGGCTAGCAGCTTCCCTGTGGCCGGGAAGTGCAAACGTACAAGTTTTCGGCCGAAAACGCGTTTTCCGGCGAAAACGCACACCACGGCTCTTTCTGAGAAAAAGCAAGCACGGAGGACGAGAATCGCTTTTGCCCTGCGTAGCGTTCCGGGCAGCGGGTAGAACCAGGCAGAGAATTCCCGGCTAGCAGCTTCCCTGTGGCCGGGAAGTGCAAACGTACACGTTTTCGGCCGAAAACGCGTTTTCCCGCGAAAACGCACACCACGGCTCTTTCTGAGAAAAAGCAAGCACGGAGGACGAGAATCGCTTTTGCCCTGCGTAGCGTTCCGGGCAGCGGGTAGAACGAGGCAGAGAATTCCCGGCTAGCAGCTTCCCTGTGGCCGGGAAGTGCAAACGTACACGTTTTCGGCCGAAAACGCGTTTTCCGGCGAAAACGCACACCACGGCTCTTTCTGAGAAAAAGCAAGCACGGAGGACGAGAATCGCTTTTGCCCTGCGTAGCGTTCCGGGCAGCGGGTAGAACCAGGCAGAGAATTCCCGGCTAGCAGCTTCCCTGTGGCCGGGAAGTGCAAACGTACACGTTTTCGCCGAAAACACGTTTTCCGGCGAAAACGCACACCACGGCTCTTTCTGAGAAAAAGCAAGCACGGAGGACGAGAATCGCTTTTGCCCTGCGTAGCGTTCCGGGCAGCGGGTAGAACCAGGCAGCGAATTCCCGGCTAGCAGCTTCCCTGTGGCCGGGAAGTGCAAACGTACACGTTTTCGGCCGAAAACGCGTTTTCCGGCGAAAACGCACACCACGGCTCTTTCTGAGAGAAAGCAAGCACGGAGGACGAGAATCGCTTTTGCCCTGCGTAGCGTTCCGGGCAGCGGGTAGAACCAGGCAGAAAAAACCCGGCTAGCAGCTTCCCTGTGGCCGGGAAGAGCAAACGTACACGTTTTCGGCCGAAAACGCGTTTTCCGGCGAAAACGCACACCACGGCTCTTTCTGAGAAAAAGCAAGCACGGAGGACGAGAATCGCTTTTGCCCTGCGTAGCGTTCCGGGCAGCGGGTAGAACCAGGCAGAGAATTCCCGGCTAGCAGCTTCCCTGTGGCGGGGAAGTGCAAACGTACACGTTTTCGGCCGAAAACGCGTTTTCCGGCGAAAACGCACACCACGGCTCTTTCTGAGAAAAAGCAAGCACGGAGGACGAGAATCGCTTTTGCCCTGCGTAGCGTTCAGAGCAGCGGGTAGAAATAGGCAGCGAATTGCCGGCTAGCAGCTTCCCTGTGGCCGGGAAGTGCAAACGTACACGTTTTCGGCCAAAAACGCGTTTTCCGGCGAAAAAGCACACCATGGCTCTTTCTGAGAAAAAGCAAGCACGGAGGACGAGAATCGCTTTTGCCCTGCGTAGCGTTCCGGGCAGCGGGTAGAACCAGGCAGAGAATTCCCGGCTAGCAGCTTCCCTGTGGCGGGGAAGTGCAAACGTACACGTTTTCGGCCGAAAACGCGTTTTCCGGCGAAAACGCACACCACGGCTCTTTCTGAGAAAAAGCAAGCACGGAGGACGAGAACCGCTTTTGCCCTGCGTAGCGTTCCGGGCAGCGGGTAGAACCAGGCAGAGAATTCCCGGCTAGCAGCTTCCCTGTGGCCGGGAAGTGCAAACGTACACGTTTTCGCCGAAAACGCGTTTTCCGGCGAAAACGCACACCACGGCTCTTTCTGAGAAAAAGCAAGCACGGAGGACGAGAATCGCTTTTGCCCTGCGTAGCGTTCCGGGCAGCGGGTAGAACCAGTCAGAGAATTGCCGGCTAGCAGCTTCCCTGTGGCCGGGAAGTGAAAACGTACACGTTTTCGGCCGAAAACGCGTTTTCCGGCGAAAACGCACACCACGGCTCTTTCTGAGAAAAAGCAAGCACGGAGGACGAGAATCGCTTTTGCCCTGCGTAGCGTTCCGGGCAGCGGGTAGAACCAGGCAGAGAATTCCCGGCTAGCAGCTGCCCTGTGGCCGGGAAGTGCAAACGTACACGTTTTCGGCCGAAAACGCGTTTTCCCGCGAAAACGCACACCACGGCTCTTTCTGAGAAAAAGCAAGCACGGAGGACGAGAATCGCTTTTGCCCTGCGTAGCGTTCTGAGCAGCGGGTAGAACCAGGCAGAGAATTCCCGGCTAGCAGCTTCCCTGTGGCGGGGAAGTGCAAACGTACACGTTTTCGGCCGAAAACGCGTTTTCCGGCGAAAACGCACACCACGGCTCTTTCTGAGAAAAAGCAAGCACGGAGGACGAGAATCGCTTTTGCCCTGCGTAGCGTTCCGGGCAGCGGGTAGAACCAGGCAGAGAATTCCCGGCTAGCAGCTTCCCTGTGGCCGGGAAGTGCAAACGTACACGTTTTCGGCCGAAAACGCGTTTTCCGGCGAAAACGCACACCACGGCTCTTTCTGAGAAAAAGCAAGCACGGAGGACGAGAATTGCTTTTGCCCTGCGTAGCGTTCTGAGCAGCGGGTAGAACCAGGCAGAGAATTCCCGGCTAGCAGCTTCCCTGTGGCGGGGAAGTGCAAACGTACACGTTTTCGGCCGAAAAAGCGTTTTCTGGCGAAAAAGCACACCATGGCTCTTTCTGAGAAAAAGCAAGCACGGAGGACGAGAATCGCTTTTGCCCTGCGTAGCGTTCCGGGCAGCGGGTAGAACCAGGCAGAGAATTCCCGGCTAGCAGCTTCCCTGTGGCCGGGAAGTGCAAACGTACACGTTTTCGGCCGAAAACGCGTTTTCCGGCGAAAACGCACACCACGGCTCTTTCTGAGAGAAAGCAAGCACGGAGGACGAGAATCGCTTTTGTCCTGCGTAGCGTTCCGGGCAGCGGGTAGAACCAGGCAGAAAATTCCCGGCTAGCAGCTTCCCTGTGGCCGGGAAGTGCAAACGTACACGTTTTCGGCCGAAAACGCGTTTTCCGGCGAAAACGCACACCACGGCTCTTTTTGAGAAAAAGCAAGCACGGAGGACGAGAATCGCTTTTGCCCTGCGTAGCGTTCCGGGCAGCGGGTAGAACCAGGCAGAGAATTCCCGTCTAGCAGCTTCCCTGTGGCGGGGAAGTGCAAACGTACACGTTTTCGGCCGAAAACGCGTTTTCCGGCGAAAACGCACACCACGGCTCTTTCTGAGAAAAAGCAAGCACGGAGGACGAGAATCGTTTTTGCCCTGAGTAGCGTTCCTGGCAGCGGGTAGAACCAGGCAGAGAATTCCCGTCTAGCAGCTTCCCTGTGGCCGGGAAGTGCAAACGTACACGTTTTCAGCCGAAAACGCTTTTTCTGGCGAAAAAGCACACCATGGCTCTTTCTGAGAAAAAGCAAGCACGGAGGACGAGAATCGCTTTTGCCCTGCGTAGTGTTCCGGGCAGCGGGTAGAACCAGGCAGAGAATTCCCGGCTAGCAGCTTCCCTGTGGCCGGGAAGTGCAAACGTACAAGTTTTCGGCCGAAAACGCGTTTTCCGGCGAAAACGCACACCACGGCTCTTTCTGAGAAAAAGCAAGCACGGAGGACGAGAATCGCTTTTGCCCTGCGTAGCGTTCCGGGCAGCGGGTAGAACCAGGCAGAGAATTCCCGGCTAGCAGCTTCCCTGTGGCCGGGAAGTGCAAACGTACACGTTTTCGGCCGAAAACGCGTTTTCCCGCGAAAACGCACACCACGGCTCTTTCTGAGAAAAAGCAAGCACGGAGGACGAGAATCGCTTTTGCCCTGCGTAGCGTTCCGGGCAGCGGGTAGAACGAGGCAGAGAATTCCCGGCTAGCAGCTTCCCTGTGGCCGGGAAGTGCAAACGTACACGTTTTCGGCCGAAAACGCGTTTTCCGTCGAAAACGCACACCACGGCTCTTTCTGAGAAAAAGCAAGCACGGAGGACGAGAATCGCTTTTGCCCTGCGTAGCGTTCCGGGCAGCGGGTAGAACCAGGCAGAGAATTCCCGGCTAGCAGCTTCCCTGTGGCCGGGAAGTGCAAACGTACACGTTTTCGCCGAAAACACGTTTTCCGGCGAAAACGCACACCACGGCTCTTTCTGAGAAAAAGCAAGCACGGAGGACGAGAATCGCTTTTGCCCTGCGTAGCGTTCCGGGCAGCGGGTAGAACCAGGCAGCGAATTCCCGGCTAGCAGCTTCCCTGTGGCCGGGAAGTGCAAACGTACACGTTTTCGGCCGAAAACGCGTTTTCCGGCGAAAACGCACACCACGGCTCTTTCTGAGAGAAAGCAAGCACGGAGGACGAGAATCGCTTTTGCCCTGCGTAGCGTTCCGGGCAGCGGGTAGAACCAGGCAGAAAAAACCCGGCTAGCAGCTTCCCTGTGGCCGGGAAGAGCAAACGTACACGTTTTCGGCCGAAAACGCGTTTTCCGGCGAAAACGCACACCACGGCTCTTTCTGAGAAAAAGCAAGCACGGAGGACGAGAATCGCTTTTGCCCTGCGTAGCGTTCCGGGCAGCGGGTAGAACCAGGCAGAGAATTCCCGGCTAGCAGCTTCCCTGTGGCGGGGAAGTGCAAACGTACACGTTTTCGGCCGAAAACGCGTTTTCCGGCGAAAACGCACACCACGGCTCTTTCTGAGAAAAAGCAAGCACGGAGGACGAGAATCGCTTTTGCCCTGCGTAGCGTTCAGAGCAGCGGGTAGAAATAGGCAGCGAATTGCCGGCTAGCAGCTTCCCTGTGGCCGGGAAGTGCAAACGTACACGTTTTCGGCCAAAAACGCGTTTTCCGGCGAAAAAGCACACCATGGCTCTTTCTGAGAAAAAGCAAGCACGGAGGACGAGAATCGCTTTTGCCCTGCGTAGCGTTCCGGGCAGCGGGTAGAACCAGGCAGAGAATTCCCGGCTAGCAGCTTCCCTGTGGCGGGGAAGTGCAAACGTACACGTTTTCGGCCGAAAACGCGTTTTCCGGCGAAAACGCACACCACGGCTCTTTCTGAGAAAAAGCAAGCACGGAGGACGAGAACCGCTTTTGCCCTGCGTAGCGTTCCGGGCAGCGGGTAGAACCAGGCAGAGAATTCCCGGCTAGCAGCTTCCCTGTGGCCGGGAAGTGCAAACGTACACGTTTTCGCCGAAAACGCGTTTTCCGGCGAAAACGCACACCACGGCTCTTTCTGAGAAAAAGCAAGCACGGAGGACGAGAATCGCTTTTGCCCTGCGTAGCGTTCCGGGCAGCGGGTAGAACCAGTCAGAGAATTGCCGGCTAGCAGCTTCCCTGTGGCCGGGAAGTGAAAACGTACACGTTTTCGGCCGAAAACGCGTTTTCCGGCGAAAACGCACACCACGGCTCTTTCTGAGAAAAAGCAAGCACGGAGGACGAGAATCGCTTTTGCCCTGCGTAGCGTTCCGGGCAGCGGGTAGAACCAGGCAGAGAATTCCCGGCTAGCAGCTGCCCTGTGGCCGGGAAGTGCAAACGTACACGTTTTCGGCCGAAAACGCGTTTTCCCGCGAAAACGCACACCACGGCTCTTTCTGAGAAAAAGCAAGCACGGAGGACGAGAATCGCTTTTGCCCTGCGTAGCGTTCTGAGCAGCGGGTAGAACCAGGCAGAGAATTCCCGGCTAGCAGCTTCCCTGTGGCGGGGAAGTGCAAACGTACACGTTTTCGGCCGAAAACGCGTTTTCCGGCGAAAACGCACACCACGGCTCTTTCTGAGAAAAAGCAAGCACGGAGGACGAGAATCGCTTTTGCCCTGCGTAGCGTTCCGGGCAGCGGGTAGAACCAGGCAGAGAATTCCCGGCTAGCAGCTTCCCTGTGGCCGGGAAGTGCAAACGTACACGTTTTCGGCCGAAAACGCGTTTTCCGGCGAAAACGCACACCACGGCTCTTTCTGAGAAAAAGCAAGCACGGAGGACGAGAATCGCTTTTGCCCTGCGTAGCGTTCTGAGCAGCGGGTAGAACCAGGCAGAGAATTCCCGGCTAGCAGCTTCCCTGTGGCCGGGAAGTGCAAACGTACACGTTTTCGGCCGAAAACGCGTTTTCCGGCGAAAACGCACACCACGGCTCTTTCTGGGAAAAAGCAAGCACGGAGGACGAGAATCGCTTTTGCCCTGCGTAGCGTTCCGGGCAGCGGGTAGAACCAGGCAGAGAATTCCCGGCTAGCAGCTTCCCTGTGGCGGGGAAGTGCAAACGTACACGTTTTCGGCCGAAAACGCCTTTTCCGGCGAAAACGCACACCACGGCTCTTTCTGAGAAAAAGCAAGCACGGAGGAAGAGAATCGCTTTTGCCCTGCGTAGCGTTCCGGGCAGCGGGTAGAACCAGGCAGAGAATTCCCGGCTAGCAGCTTCCCTGTGGCCGGGAAGTGCAAACGTACACGTTTTCGGCCGAAAACTCATTTTCCGGCGAAAACGCACACCACGGCTCTTTCTGAGAAAAAGCAAGCACGGAGGACGAGAATTGCTTTTGCCCTGCGTAGCGTTCCGGGCAGCGGGTAGAACCAGGCAGAGAATTCCCGGCTAGCAGCTTCCCTGTGGCGGGGAAGTGCAAACGTACACGTTTTCGGCGAAAACGCGTTTACCGGCGAAAACGCACACCACGGCTCTTTCTGAGAAAAAGCAAGCACGGAGGACGAGAATCGCTTTTGCCCTGCGTAGCGTTCCGGGCAGCGGGTAGAACCAGGCAGAGAATTCCCGTCTAGCAGCTTCCCTGTGGCGGGGAAGTGCAAACGTACACGTTTTCGGCCGAAAACGCGTTTTCCGGCGAAAACGCACACCACGGCTCTTTCTGAGAAAAAGCAAGCACGGAGGACGAGAATCGCTTTTGCCCTGCGTAGCGTTCCGGGCAGCGGGTAGAACCAGGCAGAGAATTCCCGGCTAGCAGCTTCCCTGTGGCCGGGAAGTGCAAACGTACACGTTTTCGGCCGAAAACGCGTTGTCCGGCGAAAACGCACACCATGGCTCTTTCTGAGAAAAAGCAAGCACGGAGGACGAGAATCGTTTTTGCCCTGCGTAGCGTTCCTGGCAGCGGGTAGAACCAGGCAGAGAATTCCCGTCTAGCAGCTTCCCTGTGGCCGGGAAGTGCAAACGTACACGTTTTCAGCCGAAAACGCTTTTTCTGGCGAAAAAGCACACCATGGCTCTTTCTGAGAAAAAGCAAGCACGGAGGACGAGAATCGCTTTTGCCCTGCGTAGTGTTCCGGGCAGCGGGTAGAACCAGGCAGCGAATTCCCGGCTAGCAGCTTCCCTGTGGCCGGGAAGTGCAAACGTACACGTTTTCGGCCGAAAACGCGTTTTCCGGCGAAAACGCACACCACGGCTCTTTCTGAGAGAAAGCAAGCACGGAGGACGAGAATCGCTTTTGCCCTGCGTAGCCTTCCGGGCAGCGGGTAGAACCAGGCAGAGAATTCCCGGCTAGCAGCTTCCCTGTGGCCGGGAAGTGCAAACGTACACGTTTTCGGCCGAAAACGCGTTTTCCGGCGAAAACGCACACCACGGCTCTTTCTGAGAAAAAGCAAGCACGGAGGACGAGAATCGCTTTTGCCCTGCGTAGCGTTCCGGGCAGCGGGTAGAACCAGGCAGAGAATTCCCGTCTAGCAGCTTCCCTGTGGCCGGGAAGTGCAAACGTACACGTTTTCGGCCGAAAACGCTTTTTCTGGCGAAAACGAACACCACGGCTCTTTCTGAGAAAAAGCAAGCACGGAGGACGAGAATCGCTTTTGCCCTGCGTAGTGTTCCGGGCAGCGGGTAGAACCAGGCAGAGAATTCCCGGCTAGCAGCTTCCCTGTGGCGGGGAAGTGCAAACGTACAAGTTTTCGGCCGAAAACGCGTTTTCCCGCGAAAACGCACACCACGGCTCTTTCTGAGAAAAAGCAAACACGGAGGACGAGAATCGCTTTTGCCCTGCGTAGCGTTCCGGGCAGCGGGTAGAACCAGGCAGAGAATTCCCGTCTAGCAGCTTCCCTGTGGCGGGGAAGTGCAAACGTACACGTTTTCGGCCGAAAACGCGTTTTCCGGCGAAAACGCACACCACGGCTCTTTCTGAGAAAAAGAAAGCACGGAGGACGAGAACCGCTTTTGCCCTGCGTAGCGTTCCGGGCAGCGGGTAGAACCAGGCAGAGAATTCCCGGCTAGCAGCTTCCCTGTGGCCGGGAAGTGCAAACGTACACGTTTTCGCCGAAAACGCGTTTTCCGGCGAAAACGCACACCACGGCTCTTTCTGAGAAAAAGCAAGCACGGAGGACGAGAATCGCTTTTGCCCTGCGTAGCGTTCCGGGCAGCGGGTAGAACCAGGCAGAGAATTCCCGGCTAGCAGCTTCCCTGTGGCCGGGAAGTGCAAACGTACACGTTTTCGGCCGAAAACGCGTTTTCCGGCGAAAACGCACACCACGGCTCTTTCTGAGAAAAAGCAAGCACGGAGGACGAGAATAGCTTTTGCCCTGCGTAGCGTTCCGGGCAGCGGGTAGAACCAGGCAGAGAATTCCCGGCTAGCAGCTGCCCTGTGGCCGGGAAGTGCAAACGTACACGTTTTCGGCCGAAAACGCGTTTTCCCGCGAAAACGCACACCACGGCTCTTTCTGAGAAAAAGCAAGCACGGAGGACGAGAATCGCTTTTGCCCTGCGTAGCGTTCTGAGCAGCGGGTAGAACCAGGCAGAGAATTCCCGGCTAGCAGCTTCCCTGTGGCCGGGAAGTGCAAACGTACACGTTTTCGTCCGAAAACGCGTTTTCCGGCGAAAACGCACACCACGGCTCTTTCTGAGAAAAAGCAAGCACGGAGGACGAGAATCGCTTTTGCCCTGCGTAGCGTTCCGGGCAGCGGGTAGAACCAGGCAGAGAATTGCCGGCTAGCAGCTTCCCTGTGGCCGGGAAGTGCAAACGTACACGTTTTCGGCCGAAAACGCGTTTTCCGGCGAAAACGCACACCACGGCTCTTTCTGAGAAAAAGCATGCACGGAGGACGAGAATCGCTTTTGCCCTGCGTAGCGTTCCGGGCAGCAGGTAGAACCAGGCAGAGAATTCCCGGCTAGCAGCTTCCCTGTGGCCGGGAAGTGCAAACGTACACGTTTTCGGCCGAAAACGCGTTTTCCGGCGAAAACGCACACCACGGCTCTTTCTGGGAAAAAGCAAGCACGGAGGACGAGAATCGCTTTTGCCCTGCGTAGCGTTCCGGGCAGCGGGTAGAACCAGGCAGAGAATTCCCGTCTAGCAGCTTCCCTGTGGCGGGGAAGTGCAAACGTACACGTTTTCGGCCGAAAACGCGTTTTCCGGCGAAAACGCACACCACGGCTCTTTCTGAGAAAAAGCAAGCACGGAGGACGAGAATTGCTTTTGCCCTGCGTAGCGTTCCGGGCAGCGGGTAGAACCAGGCAGAGAATTCCCGGCTAGCAGCTTCCCTGTGGCGGGGAAGTGCAAACGTACACGTTTTCGGCGAAAACGCGTTTACCGGCGAAAACGCACACCACGGCTCTTTCTGAGAAAAAGCAAGCACGGAGGACGAGAATCGCTTTTGCCCTGCGTAGCGTTCCGGGCAGCGGGTAGAACCAGGCAGAGAATTCCCGTCTAGCAGCTTCCCTGTGGCGGGGAAGTGCAAACGTACACGTTTTAGGCCGAAAACGCGTTTTCCGGCGAAAACGCACACCACGGCTCTTTCTGAGAAAAAGCAAGCACGGAGGACGAGAATCGCTTTTGCCCTGCGTAGCGTTCCGGGCAGCGGGTAGAACCAGGCAGAGTATTCCCGGCTAGCAGCTTCCCTGTGGCCGGGAAGTGCAAACGTACACGTTTTCGGCCGAAAACGCGTTGTCCGGCGAAAACGCACACCATGGCTCTTTCTGAGAAAAAGCAAGCACGGAGGACGAGAATCGTTTTTGCCCTGCGTAGCCTTCCTGGCAGCGGGTAGAACCAGGCAGAGAATTCCCGTCTAGCAGCTTCCCTGTGGCGGGGAAGTGCAAACGTACACGTTTTCAGCCGAAAACGCTTTTTCTGGCGAAAAAGCACACCATGGCTCTTTCTGAGAAAAAGCAAGCACGGAGGACGAGAATCGCTTTTGCCCTGCGTAGTGTTCCGGGCAGCGGGTAGAACCAGGCAGAGAATTCCCGGCTAGCAGCTTCCCTGTGGCCGGGAAGTGCAAACGTACAAGTTTTCGGCCGAAAACGCGTTTTCCGGCGAAAACGCACACCACGGCTCTTTCTGAGAAAAAGCAAGCACGGAGGACGAGAATCGCTTTTGCCCTGCGTAGCGTTCCGGGCAGCGGGTAGAACCAGGCAGAGAATTCCCGGCTAGCAGCTTCCCTGTGGCCGGGAAGTGCAAACGTACACGTTTTCGGCCGAAAACGCGTTTTCCGGCGAAAACGCACACCACGGCTCTTTCTGAGAAAAAGCAAGCACGGAGGACGAGAATCGCTTTTGCCCTGCGTAGCGTTCCGGGCAGCGGGTAGAACGAGGCAGAGAATTCCCGGCTAGCAGCTTCCCTGTGGCCGGGAAGTGCAAACGTACACGTTTTCGGCCGAAAACGCGTTTTCCCGCGAAAACGCACACCACGGCTCTTTCTGAGAAAAAGCAAGCACGGAGGACGAGAATCGCTTTTGCCCTGCGTAGCGTTCCGGGCAGCGGGTAGAACCAGGCAGAGAATTCCCGGCTAGCAGCTTCCCTGTGGCCGGGAAGTGCAAACGTACACGTTTTCGCCGAAAACACGTTTTCCGGCGAAAACGCACACCACGGCTCTTTCTGAGAAAAAGCAAGCACGGAGGACGAGAATCGTTTTTGCCCTGCGTAGCGTTCCTGGCAGCGGGTAGAACCAGGCAGAGAATTCCCGGCTAGCAGCTTCCCTGTGGCCGGGAAGTGCAAACGTACACGTTTTCGGCCGAAAACGCGTTTTCCGGCGAAAACGCACACCACGGCTCTTTCTGAGAGAAAGCAAGCACGGAGGACGAGAATCGCTTTTGTCCTGCGTAGCGTTCCGGGCAGCGGGTAGAACCAGGCAGAAAATTCCCGGCTAGCAGCTTCCCTGTGGACGGGAAGTTCAAACGTACACGTTTTCGGCCGAAAACGCGTTTTCCGGCGAAAACGCACACCACGGCTCTTTTTGAGAAAAAGCAAGCACGGAGGACGAGAATCGCTTTTGCCCTGCGTAGCGTTCCGGGCAGCGGGTAGAACCAGGCAGAGAATTCCCGTCTAGCAG
Source organism: Athene noctua (assembly GCF_965140245.1). NCBI lineage: Eukaryota > Metazoa > Chordata > Aves > Strigiformes > Strigidae > Athene > Athene noctua. The sequence continues at coordinate 52,085 of NW_027437620.1, read as the reverse complement.
CTTCCCTGTGGCGGGGAAGTGCAAACGTACACGTTTTCGGCCGAAAACGCGTTTTCCGGCGAAAACGCACACCACGGCTCTTTCTGAGAAAAAGCAAGCACGGAGGACGAGAATCGTTTTTGCCCTGAGTAGCGTTCCTGGCAGCGGGTAGAACCAGGCAGAGAATTCCCGTCTAGCAGCTTCCCTGTGGCCGGGAAGTGCAAACGTACACGTTTTCAGCCGAAAACGCTTTTTCTGGCGAAAAAGCACACCATGGCTCTTTCTGAGAAAAAGCAAGCACGGAGGACGAGAATCGCTTTTGCCCTGCGTAGTGTTCCGGGCAGCGGGTAGAACCAGGCAGAGAATTCCCGGCTAGCAGCTTCCCTGTGGCCGGGAAGTGCAAACGTACAAGTTTTCGGCCGAAAACGCGTTTTCCGGCGAAAACGCACACCACGGCTCTTTCTGAGAAAAAGCAAGCACGGAGGACGAGAATCGCTTTTGCCCTGCGTAGCGTTCCGGGCAGCGGGTAGAACCAGGCAGAGAATTCCCGGCTAGCAGCTTCCCTGTGGCCGGGAAGTGCAAACGTACACGTTTTCGGCCGAAAACGCGTTTTCCCGCGAAAACGCACACCACGGCTCTTTCTGAGAAAAAGCAAGCACGGAGGACGAGAATCGCTTTTGCCCTGCGTAGCGTTCCGGGCAGCGGGTAGAACGAGGCAGAGAATTCCCGGCTAGCAGCTTCCCTGTGGCCGGGAAGTGCAAACGTACACGTTTTCGGCCGAAAACGCGTTTTCCGGCGAAAACGCACACCACGGCTCTTTCTGAGAAAAAGCAAGCACGGAGGACGAGAATCGCTTTTGCCCTGCGTAGCGTTCCGGGCAGCGGGTAGAACCAGGCAGAGAATTCCCTGCTAGCAGCTTCCCTGTGGCCGGGAAGTGCAAACGTACACGTTTTCGCCGAAAACACGTTTTCCGGCGAAAACGCACACCACGGCTCTTTCTGAGAAAAAGCAAGCACGGAGGACGAGAATCGCTTTTGCCCTGCGTAGCGTTCCGGGCAGCGGGTAGAACCAGGCAGCGAATTCCCGGCTAGCAGCTTCCCTGTGGCCGGGAAGTGCAAACGTACACGTTTTCGGCCGAAAACGCGTTTTCCGGCGAAAACGCACACCACGGCTCTTTCTGAGAGAAAGCAAGCACGGAGGACGAGAATCGCTTTTGCCCTGCGTAGCGTTCCGGGCAGCGGGTAGAACCAGGCAGAAAAAACCCGGCTAGCAGCTTCCCTGTGGCCGGGAAGAGCAAACGTACACGTTTTCGGCCGAAAACGCGTTTTCCGGCGAAAACGCACACCACGGCTCTTTCTGAGAAAAAGCAAGCACGGAGGACGAGAATCGCTTTTGCCCTGCGTAGCGTTCCGGGCAGCGGGTAGAACCAGGCAGAGAATTCCCGGCTAGCAGCTTCCCTGTGGCGGGGAAGTGCAAACGTACACGTTTTCGGCCGAAAACGCGTTTTCCGGCGAAAACGCACACCACGGCTCTTTCTGAGAAAAAGCAAGCACGGAGGACGAGAATCGCTTTTGCCCTGCGTAGCGTTCAGAGCAGCGGGTAGAAATAGGCAGCGAATTGCCGGCTAGCAGCTTCCCTGTGGCCGGGAAGTGCAAACGTACACGTTTTCGGCCAAAAACGCGTTTTCCGGCGAAAAAGCACACCATGGCTCTTTCTGAGAAAAAGCAAGCACGGAGGACGAGAATCGCTTTTGCCCTGCGTAGCGTTCCGGGCAGCGGGTAGAACCAGGCAGAGAATTCCCGGCTAGCAGCTTCCCTGTGGCGGGGAAGTGCAAACGTACACGTTTTCGGCCGAAAACGCGTTTTCCGGCGAAAACGCACACCACGGCTCTTTCTGAGAAAAAGCAAGCACGGAGGACGAGAATCGCTTTTGCCCTGCGTAGCGTTCCGGGCAGCGGGTAGAACCAGGCAGAGAATTCCCGGCTAGCAGCTTCCCTGTGGCCGGGAAGTGCAAACGTACACGTTTTCGGCCGAAAACGCGTTTTCCGGCGAAAACGCACACCACGGCTCTTTCTGAGAAAAAGCAAGCACGGAGGACGAGAATCGCTTTTGCCCTGCGTAGCGTTCCGGGCAGCGGGTAGAACCAGGCAGAGAATTCCCGGCTAGCAGCTTCCCTGTGGCGGGGAAGTGCAAACGTACACGTTTTCGGCCGAAAACGCGTTTTCCGGCGAAAACGCACACCACGGCTCTTTCTGAGAAAAAGCAAGCACGGAGGACGAGAATCGCTTTTGCCCTGCGTAGCGTTCCGGGCAGCAGGTAGAACCAGGCAGAGAATTCCCGGCTAGCAGCTTCCCTGTGGCCGGGAAGTGCAAACGTACACGTTTTCGGCCGAAAACTCGTTTTCCGGCGAAAACGCACACCACGGCTCTTTCTGAGAAAAAGCAAGCACGGAGGACGAGAATTGCTTTTGCCCTGCGTAGCGTTCCGGGCAGCGGGTAGAACCAGGCAGAGAATTCCCTGCTAGCAGCTTCCCTGTGGCGGGGAAGTGCAAACGTACACGTTTTCGGCGAAAACGCGTTTACCGGCGAAAACGCACACCACGGCTCTTTCTGAGAAAAAGCAAGCACGGAGGACGAGAATCGCTTTTGCCCTGCGTAGCGTTCCGGGCAGCGGGTAGAACCAGGCAGGGAATTCCCGGCTAGCAGCTTCCCTGTGGCGGGGAAGTGCAAACGTACACGTTTTCGGCCGAAAACGCGTTTTCCGGGGAAAACGCACACCACGGCTCTTTCTGAGAAAAAGCAAGCACGGAGGACGAGAATCGCTTTTGCCCTGCGTAGCGTTCCGGGCAGCGGGTAGAACCAGGCAGAGAATTCCCGGCTAGCAGCTGCCCTGTGGCCGGGAAGTGCAAACGTACACGTTTTCGGCCGAAAACGCGTTTTCCGGCGAAAACGCACACCACGGCTCTTTCTGAGAAAAAGCAAGCACGGAGGACGAGAATCGCTTTTGCCCTGCGTAGCGTTCCGGGCAGCGGGTAGAACCAGGCAGAGAATTCCCGGCTAGCAGCTTCCCTGTGGCCGGGAAGTGCAAACTTACACGTTTTCGGCCGAAAACGCGTTTTCCGGCGAAAACGCACACGACGGCTCTTTCTGAGAAAAAGCAAGCACGGAGGACGAGAATCGCTTTTGCCCTGCGTAGCGTTCTGAGCAGCGGGTAGAACAAGGCAGAGAATTCCCGGCTAGCAGCTTCCCTGTGGCCGGGAAGTGCAAACTTACACGTTTTCGGCCGAAAACGCGTTTTCCGGCGAAAACGCACACCACGGCTCTTTCTGAGAAAAAGCAAGCACGGAGGACGAGAATCGCTTTTGCCCTGCGTAGCGTTCCGGGCAGCGGGTAGAACCAGGCAGAGAATTCCCGGCTAGCAGCTTCCCTGTGGCCGGGAAGTGCAAACGTACACGTTTTCGGCCGAAAACGCGTTTTCCGGCGAAAACGCACACCACGGCTCTTTCTGAGAAAAAGCAAGCACGGAGGACGAGAATCGCTTTTGCCCTGCGTAGCGTTGCGGGCAGCGGGTAGAACCAGGCAGAGAATTCCCGGCTAGCAGCTTCCCTGTGGCCGGGAAGTGCAAACGTACACGTTTTCGGCCGAAAACGCGTTTTCCCGCGAAAACGCACACCACGGCTCTTTCTGAGAAAAAGCAAGCACGGAGGACGAGAATCGCTTTTGCCCTGCGTAGTGTTCCGGGCAGCGGGTAGAACCAGGCAGAGAATTCCCGGCTAGCAGCTTCCCTGTAGCCAGGAATTGCAAACGTACACGTTTTCGCCGAAAACGCGTTTTCCGGCGAAAACGCACACCACGGCTCTTTCTGAGAAAAAGCAAGCACGGAGGACGAGAATCGCTTTTGCCCTGCGTAGCGTTCCGGGCAGCGGGTAGAACCAGGCAGAGAATTCCCGGCTAGCAGCTTCCCTGTGGCCGGGAAGTGCAAACGTACACGTTTTCGGCTGAAAACGCGTTTACCGGCGAAAACGCACACCACGGCACTTTCTGAGAAAAAGCAAGCACGGAGGACGAGAATCGCTTTTGCCCTGCGTAGCGTTCCGGGCAGCGGGTAGAACCAGGCAGAGAATTCCCGGCTAGCAGCTTCCCTGTGGCCGGGAAGTGCAAACGTACTACGTTTTTGGTCGAAAACGCGTTTTCCGGCGAAAACGCACACCACGGCTCTTTCTGAGAAAAAGCAAGCACGGAGGACGAGAATCGCTTTTGCCCTGCGTAGCGTTCTGAGCAGCGGGTAGAAATAGGCAGCGAATTGCCGGCTAGCAGCTTCCCTGTGGCCGGGAAGTGCAAACGTACACGTTTTCGGCCGAAAACTCGTTTTCCGGCGAAAAAGCACACCATGGCTCTTTCTGAGAAAAAGCAAGCACGGAGGACGAGAATCGCTTTTGCCCTGCGTAGCGTTCCTGGCAGCGGGTAGAACCAGGCAGAGAATTCCCGTCTAGCAGCTTCCCTGTGGCGGGGAAGTGCAAACGTACACGTTTTCGGCCGAAAACGCGTTTTCCGGCGAAAACGCACACCACGGCTCTTTCTGAGAAAAAGCAAGCACGGAGGACGAGAATCGCTTTTGCCCTGCGTAGCGTTCCGGGCAGCGGGTAGAACCAGGCAGAGAATTCCCGTCTAGCAGCTTCCCTGTGGCGGGGAAGTGCAAACGTACACGTTTTCGGCCGAAAACGCGTTTTCTAGCGAAAACGCACACCACGGCTCTTCCTGAGAAAAAGCAAGCACGGAGGACGAGAATCGCTTTTGCCCTGCGTAGTGTTCCGGGCAGCGGGTAGAACCAGGCAGAGAATTCCCGGCTAACAGCTTCCCTGTGGCGGGGAAGTGCAAACGTACACGTTTTCGCCGAAAACTCGTTTTCCGGCGAAAACGCACACCACGGCTCTTTCTGAGAAAAAGCAAGCACGGAGGACGAGAATCGCTTTTGCCCTGCGTAGCGTTCCGGGCAGCGGGTAGAACCAGGCAGAGAATTCCCGGCTAGCAGCTTCCCTGTGGCCGGGAAGTGCAAACGTACACGTTTTCGGCCGAAAACGCGTTTACCGGCGAAAACGCACACCACGGCTCTTTCTGGGAAAAAGCAAGCACGGAGGACGAGAATCGCTTTTGCCCTGCGTAGCGTTCCGGGCAGCGGGTAGAACCAGGCAGAGAATTCCCGTCTAGCAGCTTCCCTGTGGCCGGGAAGTGCAAACTTACACGTTTTCGGCCGAAAACGCGTTTTCTGGCGAAAACGCACACCACGGCTCTTTCTGAGAAAAAGCAAGCACGGAGGACGAGAATCGTTTTTGCCCTGCGTAGCGTTCCGGGAAGCGGGTAGAACCAGACAGAGAATTCCCGGCTAGCAGCTTCCCTGTGGCGGGGAAGTGCAAACTTACACGTTTTCGGCCGAAAACGCGTTTACCGGCGAAAACGCACACCACGGATCTTTCTGAGAAAAAGCAAGCACGGAGGACGAGAATCGCTTTTGCCCTGCGTAGCGTTCCGGGCAGCGGGTAGAACCAGGCAGAGAATTCCCGTCTAGCAGCTTCCCTGTGGCCGGGAAGTGCAAACGTACACGTTTTCGGCCGATAACGCGTTTTCCCGCGAAAACGCACACCACGGCTCTTTCTGAGAAAAAGCAAGCACGGAGGACGAGAATCGCTTTTGCCCTGCGTAGCGTTCCGGGCAGCGGGTAGAACCAGGCAGAGAATTCCCGGCTAGCAGCTTCCCTGTGGCGGGGAAGTGCAAACGTACACGTTTTCGGCCGAAAACGCGTTTTCCGGCGAAAAAGCACACCATGGCTCTTTCTGAGAAAAAGCAAGCACGGAGGACGAGAATCGCTTTTGCCCTGCGTAGCGTTCCTGGCAGCGGGTAGAAACAGGCAGAGAATTCCCGGCTAGCAGCTTCCTTGTGGCGGGGAAGTGCAAACGTACACGTTTTCGGCCGAAAACACGTTTTCCGGTGAAAAAGCACACCATGGCTCTTTCTGAGAAAAAGCAAGCACGGAGGACGAGAATCGCTTTTGCCCTGCGTAGCGTTCCGGGCAGCGGGTAGAACCAGGCATAGAATTCCCGGCTAGCAGCTTCCCTGTGGCCGGGAAGTGCAAACGTACACGTTTTCGCCGAAAACACGTTTTCCGGCGAAAACGCACACCACGGCTCTTTCTGAGAAAAAGCAAGCACGGAGGACGAGAATCGCTTTTGCCCTGCGTAGCGTTCCGGGCAGCGGGTAGAACCAGGCAGAGAATTCCCGGCTAGCAGCTTCCCTGTGGCCGGGAAGTGCAAACGTACACGTTTTCGGCCGAAAACGCGTTTTCCGGCGAAAAGGCACACCACGGCTCTTTCTGAGAAAAAGCAAGCACGGAGGACGAGAATCGCTTTTGCCCTGCGTAGCGTTCCGGGCAGCGGGTAGAACCAGGCAGAGAATTCCCGTCTAGCAGCTTCCCTGTGGCCGGGAAGTGCAAACGTACACGTTTTCGGCCGAAAACGCGTTTTCTGGCGAAAACGCACACCACGGCTCTTTCTGAGAAAAAGCAAGCACGGAGGACGAGAATCGTTTTTGCCCTGCGTAGCGTTCCGGGAAGCGGGTAGAACCAGGCAGAGAATTCCCGGCTAGCAGCTTCCCTGTGGCGGGGAAGTGCAAACTTACACGTTTTCGGCCGAAAACGCGTTTACCGGCGAAAACGCACACCACGGCTCTTTCTGAGAAAAAGCAAGCACGGAGGACGAGAATCGCTTTTGCCCTGCGTAGCGTTCCGGGCAGCGGGTAGAACCAGGCAGAGAATTCCCGTCTAGCAGCTTCCCTGTGGCCGGGAAGTGCAAACGTACACGTTTTCGGCCGATAACGCGTTTTCCCGCGAAAACGCACACCACGGCTCTTTCTGAGAAAAAGCAAGCACGGAGGACGAGAATCGCTTTTGCCCTGCGTAGCGTTCCGGGCAGCGGGTAGAACCAGGCAGAGAATTCCCGTCTAGCAGCTTCCCTGTGGCGGGGAAGTGCAAACGTACACGTTTTCGGCCGAAAACGCGTTTTCCGGCGAAAAAGCACACCATGGCTCTTTCTGAGAAAAAGCAAGCACGGAGGACGAGAATCGCTTTTGCCCTGCGTAGCGTTCCTGGCAGCGGGTAGAAACAGGCAGAGAATTCCCGGCTAGCAGCTTCCTTGTGGCGGGGAAGTGCAAACGTACACGTTTTCGGCCGAAAACACGTTTTCCGGTGAAAAAGCACACCATGGCTCTTTCTGAGAAAAAGCAAGCACGGAGGACGAGAATCGCTTTTGCCCTGCGTAGCGTTCCGGGCAGCGGGTAGAACCAGGCATAGAATTCCCGGCTAGCAGCTTCCCTGTGGCCGGGAAGTGCAAACGTACACGTTTTCGCCGAAAACACGTTTTCCGGCGAAAACGCACACCACGGCTCTTTCTGAGAAAAAGCAAGCACGGAGGACGAGAATCGCTTTTGCCCTGCGTAGCGTTCCGGGCAGCGGGTAGAACCAGGCAGAGAATTCCCGTCTAGCAGCTTCCCTGTGGCGGGGAAGTGCAAACGTACACGTTTTCGGCCGAAAACGCGTTTTCCGGCGAAAAGGCACACCACGGCTCTTTCTGAGAAAAAGCAAGCACGGAGGACGAGAATCGCTTTTGCCCTGCGTAGCGTTCTGACCAGCGGGTAGAAATAGGCAGCGAATTGCCGGCTAGCAGCTTCCCTGTGGCCGGGAAGTGCAAACGTACACGTTTTCGTCCGAAAACGCGTTTTCCGGCGAAAAAGCACACCATGGCTCTTTCTGAGAAAAAGCAAGCACGGAGGACGAGAATCGTTTTTGCCCTGCGTAGCGTTCCGGGCAGCGGGTAGAACGAGGCAGAGAATTCCCGGCTAGCAGCTTCCCTGTGGCCGGGAAGTGCAAACGTACACGTTTTCGCCGAAAACACGTTTTCCGGCGAAAACGCACACCACGGCTCTTTCTGAGAAAAAGCAAGCACGGAGGACGAGAATCGCTTTTGCCCTGCGTAGCGTTCCGGGCAGCGGGTAGAACCAGGCAGAGAATTCCCGGCTAGCAGCTTCCCTGTGGCCGGGAAGTGCAAACGTACACGTTTTCGGCCGAAAACTCGTTTTCCGGCGAAAACGCACACCACGGCTCTTTCTGAGAGAAAGCAAGCACGGAGGACGAGAATCGCTTTTGCCCTGCGTAGCGTTCCGGGCAGCGGGTAGAACCAGGCAGAAAATTCCCGGCTAGCAGCTTCCCTGTGGCCGGGAAGTGCAAACGTACACGTTTTCGGCCGAAAACGCGTTTTCCGGCGAAAACGCACACCACGGCTCTTTCTGAGAAAAAGCAAGCACGGAGGACGAGAATCGCTTTTGCCCTGCGTAGCGTTCCGGGCAGCGGGTAGAACCAGGCAGAGAATTCCCGGCTAGCAGCTTCCCTGTGGCGGGGAAGTGCAAACGTACACGTTTTCGGCCGAAAACGCGTTTTCCGGCGAAAACGCACACCACGGCTCTTTCTGAGAAAAAGCAAGCACGGAGGACGAGAATCGCTTTTGCCCTGCGTAGCGTTCCGGGCAGCGGGTAGAACCAGGCAGAGAATTCCCGGCTAGCAGCTTCCCTGTGGCGGGGAAGTGCAAACATACACGTTTTCGGCCGAAAACGCGTTTACCGGCGAAAACGCACACCACGGCTCTTTCTGAGAAAAAGCAAGCACGGAGGACGAGAATCGCTTTTGTCCTGCGTAGCGTTCCGGGCAGCGGGTAGAACCAGGCAGAGAATTCCCGGCTAGCAGCTTCCCTGTGGCGGGGAAGTGCAAACGTACACGTTTTCGGCCGAAAACGCGTTTTCTTGCGAAAACGCACACCACGGCTCTTTCTGAGAAAAAGCAAGCACGGAGGACGAGAATCGCTTTTAACCTGCGTAGTGTTCCGGGCAGCGGGTAGAACCAGGCAGAGAATTCCCGGCTAGCAGCTTCCCTGTGGCCGGGAAGTGCAAACGTACACGTTTTCGCCGAAAACGCGTTTTCCGGCGAAAACGCACACCACGGCTCTTTCTGAGAAAAAGCAAGCACGGAGGGCGAGAATCGCTTTTGCCCTGCGTAGCGTTCCGGGCAGCGGGTAGAACCAGGCAGAGAATTCCCGGCTAGCAGCTTCCCTGTGGCCGGGAAGTGCAAACGTACACGTTTTCGGCCGAAAACGCGTTTACCGGCGAAAACGCACACCACGGCTCTTTCTGAGAAAAAGCAAGCACGGAGGACGAGAATCGCTTTTGCCCTGCGTAGCGTTCCGGGCAGCGGGTAGAACCAGGCAGAGAATTCCCGGCTAGCAGCTTCCCTGTGGCGGGGAAGTGCAAACGTACACGTTTTCGGCCGAAAACGCGTTTTCCGGCGAAAACGCACACCACGGCTCTTTCTGAGAAAAAGCAAGCACGGAGGACGAGAATCGCTTTTGCCCTGCGTAGCGTTCCGGGCAGCGGGTAGAACAAGGCAGAGAACTCCCGTCTAGCAGCTTCCCTGTGGCGGGGAAGTGCAAACGTACACGTTTTCGGCCGAAAACGCGTTTTCCGGCGAAAACGCACACCACGGCTCTTTCTGAGAAAAAGCAAGCACGGAGGACGAGAATCGCTTTTGCCCTGCGTAGCGTTCTGAGCAGCGGGTAGAAATAGGCAGCGAATTGCCGGCTAGCAGCTTCCCTGTGGCCGGGAAGTGCAAACGTACACGTTTTCGGCCGAAAACGCGTTTTCCGGCGAAAACGCACACCACGGCTCTTTCTGAGAAAAAGCAAGCACGGAGGACGAGAACCGCTTTTGCCCTGCGTAGCGTTCCGGGCAGCGGGTAGAACCAGGCAGAGAATTCCCGGCTAGCAGCTTCCCTGTGGCGGGGAAGTGCAAACGTACACGTTTTCGGCCGAAAACGCGTTTTCCGGCGAAATCGCACACCACGGCTCTTTCTGAGAAAAAGCAAGCACGGAGGACGAGAACCGCTTTTGCCCTGCGTAGCGTTCCGGGCAGCGGGTAGAACCAGGCAGAGAATTCCCGGCTAGCAGCTTCCCTGTGGCGGGGAAGTGCAAACGTACACGTTTTCGGCCGAAAACGCGTTTTCCGGCGAAAACGCACACCACGGCTCTTTCTGAGAAAAAGCAAGCACGGAGGACGAGAACCGCTTTTGCCCTGCGTAGCGTTCCGGGCAGCGGGTAGAACCAGGCAGAGAATTCCCGGCTAGCAGCTTCCCTGTGGCGGGGAAGTGCAAACGTACACGTTTTCGGCCGAAAACGCGTTTTCCGGCGAAAACGCACACCACGGCTCTTTCTGAGAAAAAGCAAGCACGGAGGACGAGAACCGCTTTTGCCCTGCGTAGCGTTCCGGGCAGCGGGTAGAACCAGGCAGAGAATTCCCGGCTAGCAGCTTCCCTGTGGCGGGGAAGTGCAAACGTACACGTTTTCGGCCGAAAACGCGTTTTCCGGCGAAATCGCACACCACGGCTCTTTCTGAGAAAAAGCAAGCACGGAGGACGAGAATCGCTTTTGCCCTGCGTAGTGTTCCGGGCAGCGGGTAGAACCAGGCAGAGAATTCCCGGCTAGCAGCTTCCCTGTGGCGGGGAAGTGCAAACGTACACGTTTTCGGCCGAAAACGCGTTTTCCGGCGAAAACGCACACCACGGCTCTTTCTGAGAAAAAGCAAGCACGGAGGACGAGAACCGCTTTTGCCCTGCGTAGCGTTCCGGGCAGCGGGTAGAACCAGGCAGAGAATTCCCGGCTAGCAGCTTCCCTGTGGCGGGGAAGTGCAAACGTACACGTTTTCGGCCGAAAACGCGTTTTCCGGCGAAATCGCACACCACGGCTCTTTCTGAGAAAAAGCAAGCACGGAGGACGAGAACCGCTTTTGCCCTGCGTAGCGTTCCGGGCAGCGGGTAGAACCAGGCAGAGAATTCCCGTCTAGCAGCTTCCCTTTGGCGGGGAAGTGCAAACGTACACGTTTTCGGCCGAAAACGCGTTTTCCGGCGAAAACGCACACCACGGCTCTTTCTGAGAAAAAGCAAGCACGGAGGACGAGAATCGCTTTTGCCCTGCGTAGCGATCCGGGCAGCGGGTAGAACCAGGCAGAGAATTCCCGGCTAGCAGCTTCCCTGTGGCCGGGAAGTGCAAACGTACACGTTTTCGGCCGAAAACTCGTTTTCCGGCGAAAACGCACACCACGGCTCTTTCTGAGAAAAAGCAAGCACGGAGGACGAGAATTGCTTTTGCCCTGCGTAGCGTTCCGGGCAGCGGGTAGAACCAGGCAGAGAATTCCCGGCTAGCAGCTTCCCTGTGGCGGGGAAGTGCAAACGTACACGTTTTCGGCGAAAACGCGTTTACCGGCGAAAACGCACACCACGGCTCTTTCTGAGAAAAAGCAAGCACGGAGGACGAGAATCGCTTTTGCCCTGCGTAGCGTTCCGGGCAGCGGGTAGAACCAGGCAGAGAATTCCCGGCTAGCAGCTTCCCTGTGGCGGGGAAGTGCAAACGTACACGTTTTCGGCCGAAAACGCGTTTACCGGCGAAAACGCACACCACGGCTCTTTCTGAGAAAAAGCAAGCACGGAGGACGAGAATCGCTTTTGCCCTGCGTAGCGTTCCGGGCAGCGGGTAGAACCAGGCAGAGAATTCCCGGCTAGCAGCTGCCCTGTGGCCGGGAAGTGCAAACGTACACGTTTTCGGCCGAAAACGCGTTTTCCCGCGAAAACGCACACCACGGCTCTTTCTGAGAAAAAGCAAGCACGGAGGAAGAGAATCGCTTTTGCCCTGCGTAGCGTTCCGGGCAGCGGGTAGAACCAGGCAGAGAATTCCCGGCTAGCAGCTTCCCTGTGGCCGGGAAGTGCAAACGTACACGTTTTCGGCCGAAAACGCGTTTTCCGGCGAAAACGCACACCACGGCTCTTTCTGAGAAAAAGCAAGCACGGAGGACGAGAATCGCTTTTGCCCTGCGTAGCGTTCCGGGCAGCGGGTAGAACCAGGCAGAGAATTCCCGGCTAGCAGCTTCCCTGTGGCGGGGAAGTGCAAACGTACACGTTTTCGGACGAAAACGCGTTTTCCGGCGAAAACGCACACCACGGCTCTTTCTGAGAAAAAGCAAGCACGGAGGACGAGAACCGCTTTTGCCCTGCGTAGCGTTCCTGGCAGCGGGTAGAACCAGGCAGAGAATTCCCGGCTAGCAGCTTCCCTGTGGCCGGGAAGTGCAAACGTACACGTTTTCGGCCGAAAACGCGTTTTCCGGCGAAATCGCACACCACGGCTCTTTCTGAGAAAAAGCAAGCACGGAGGACGAGAACCGCTTTTGCCCTGCGTAGCGTTCCGGGCAGAGGGTAGAACCAGGCAGAGAATTCCCGGCTAGCAGGTTCCCTGTGGCGGGGAAGTGCAAACGTACACGTTTTCGGCCGAAAACGCGTTTTCCGGCGAAAACGCACACCACGGCTCTTTCTGAGAAAAAGCAAGCACGGAGGACGAGAACCGCTTTTGCCCTGCGTAGCGTTCCGGGCAGCGGGTAGAACCAGGCAGAGAATTCCCGTCTAGCAGCTTCCCTGTGGCGGGGAAGTGCAAACGTACACGTTTTCGGCCGAAAACGCGTTTTCCGGCGAAAACGCACACCACGGCTCTTTCTGAGAAAAAGCAAGCACGGAGGACGAGAACCGCTTTTGCCCTGCGTAGCGTTCCGGGCAGCGGGTAGAACCAGGCAGAGAATTCCCGGCTAGCAGCTTCCCTGTGGCGGGGAAGTGCAAACGTACACGTTTTCGGCCGAAAACGCGTTTTCCGGCGAAATCGCACACCACGGCTCTTTCTGAGAAAAAGCAAGCACGGAGGACGAGAATCGCTTTTGCCCTGCGTAGTGTTCCGGGCAGCGGGTAGAACCAGGCAGAGAATTCCCGGCTAGCAGCTTCCCTGTGGCGGGGAAGTGCAAACGTACACGTTTTCGGCCGAAAACGCGTTTTCCGGCGAAAACGCACACCACGGCTCTTTCTGAGAAAAAGCAAGCACGGAGGACGAGAACCGCTTTTGCCCTGCGTAGCGTTCCGGGCAGCGGGTAGAACCAGGCAGAGAATTCCCGGCTAGCAGCTTCCCTGTGGCGGGGAAGTGCAAACGTACACGTTTTCGGCCGAAAACGCGTTTTCCGGCGAAATCGCACACCACGGCTCTTTCTGAGAAAAAGCAAGCACGGAGGACGAGAACCGCTTTTGCCCTGCGTAGCGTTCCGGGCAGCGGGTAGAACCAGGCAGAGAATTCCCGGCTAGCAGCTTCCCTGTGGCGGGGAAGTGCAAACGTACACGTTTTCGGCCGAAAACGCGTTTTCCGGCGAAAACGCACACCACGGCTCTTTCTGAGAAAAAGCAAGCACGGAGGACGAGAACCGCTTTTGCCCTGCGTAGCGTTCCGGGCAGCGGGTAGAACCAGGCAGAGAATTCCCGTCTAGCAGCTTCCCTTTGGCGGGGAAGTGCAAACGTACACGTTTTCGGCCGAAAACACGTTTTCCGGCGAAAACGCACACCACGGCTCTTTCTGAGAAAAAGCAAGCACGGAGGACGAGAATCGCTTTTGCCCTGCGTAGCGTTCCGGGCAGCGGGTAGAACCAGGCAGAGAATTCCCGGCTAGCAGCTTCCCTGTGGCCGGGAATTGCAAACGTACACGTTTTCGGCCGAAAACTCGTTTTCCGGCGAAAACGCACACCACGGCTCTTTCTGAGAAAAAGCAAGCACGGAGGACGAGAATTGCTTTTGCCCTGCGTAGCGTTCCGGGCAGCGGGTAGAACCAGGCAGAGAATTCCCGGCTAGCAGCTTCCCTGTGGCGGGGAAGTGCAAACGTACACGTTTTCGGCGAAAACGCGTTTACCGGCGAAAACGCACACCACGGCTCTTTCTGAGAAAAAGCAAGCACGGAGGACGAGAATCGCTTTTGCCCTGCGTAGCGTTCCGGGCAGCGGGTAGAACCAGGCAGAGAATTCCCGGCTAGCAGCTTCCCTGTGGCGGGGAAGTGCAAACGTACACGTTTTCGGCCGAAAACGCGTTTACCGGCGAAAACGCACACCACGGCTCTTTCTGAGAAAAAGCAAGCACGGAGGACGAGAATCGCTTTTGCCCTGCGTAGCGTTCCGGGCAGCGGGTAGAACCAGGCAGAGAATTCCCGGCTAGCAGCTGCCCTGTGGCCGGGAAGTGCAAACGTACACGTTTTCGGCCGAAAACGCGTTTTCCCGCGAAAACGCACACCACGGCTCTTTCTGAGAAAAAGCAAGCACGGAGGAAGAGAATCGCTTTTGCCCTGCGTAGCGTTCCGGGCAGCGGGTAGAACCAGGCAGAGAATTCCCGGCTAGCAGCTTCCCTGTGGCCGGGAAGTGCAAACGTACACGTTTTCGGCCGAAAACGCGTTTTCCGGCGAAAACGCACACCACGGCTCTTTCTGAGAAAAAGCAAGCACGGAGGACGAGAATCGCTTTTGCCCTGCGTAGCGTTCCGGGCAGCGGGTAGAACCAGGCAGAGAATTCCCGGCTAGCAGCTTCCCTGTGGCGGGGAAGTGCAAACGTACACGTTTTCGGCCGAAAACGCGTTTTCCGGCGAAAACGCACACCACGGCTCTTTCTGAGATAAAGCAAGCACGGAGGAAGAGAATCGCTTTTGCCCTGCGTAGCGTTCCGGGCAGCGGGTAGAACCAGGCAGAGAATTCCCGTCTAGCAGCTTCCCTGTGGCCGGGAAGTGCAAACGTACACGTTTTCGGCCGAAAACGCGTTTTCCCGCGAAAACGCACACCACGGCTCTTTCTGAGAAAAAGCAAGCACGGAGGACGAGAATTGCTTTTGCCCTGCGTAGCGTTCCGGGCAGCGGGTAGAACCAGGCAGAGAATTCCCGGCTAGCAGCTTCCCTGTGGCGGGGAAGTGCAAACGTACACGTTTTCGGCGAAAACGCGTTTACCGGCGAAAACGCACACCACGGCTCTTTCTGAGAAAAAGCAAGCACGGAGGACGAGAATCGCTTTTGCCCTGCGTAGCGTTCCGGGCAGCGGGTAGAACCAGGCAGAGAATTCCCGTCTAGCAGCTTCCCTGTGGCGGGGAAGTGCAAACGTACACGTTTTCGGCCGAAAACGCGTTTTCCGGCGAAAACGCACACCACGGCTCTTTCTGAGAAAAAGCAAGCACGGAGGACGAGAATCGCTTTTGCCCTGCGTAGTGTTCCGGGCAGCGGGTAGAACCAGGCAGAGAATTCCCGGCTAGCAGCTTCCCTGTAGCCAGGAATTGCAAACGTACACGTTTTCGCCGAAAACGCGTTTTCCGCCGAAAACGCACACCACGGCTCTTTCTGAGAAAAAGCAAGCACGGAGGACGAGAATCGCTTTTGCCCTGCGTAGCGTTCCGGGCAGCGGGTAGAACCAGGCAGAGAATTCCCGGCTAGCAGCTTCCCTGTGGCCGGGAAGTGCAAACGTACACGTTTTCGGCTGAAAACGCGTTTACCGGCGAAAACGCACACCACGGCACTTTCTGAGAAAAAGCAAGCACGGAGGACGAGAATCGCTTTTGCCCTGCGTAGCGTTCTGAGCAGCGGGTAGAAATAGGCAGCGAATTGCCGGCTAGCAGCTTCCCTGTGGCCGGGAAGTGCAAACGTACACGTTTCCGGCCGAAAACTCGTTTTCCGGCGAAAAAGCACACCATGGCTCTTTCTGAGAAAAAGCAAGCACGGAGGACGAGAATCGCTTTTGCCCTGCGTAGCGTTCCTGGCAGCGGGTAGAACCAGGCAGAGAATTCCCGTCTAGCAGCTTCCCTGTGGCGGGGAAGTGCAAACGTACACGTTTTCGGCCGAAAACGCGTTTTCCGGCGAAAACGCACACCACGGCTCTTTCTGAGAAAAAGCAAGCACGGAGGACGAGAATCGCTTTTGCCCTGCGTAGCGTTCCGGGCAGCGGGTAGAACCAGGCAGAGAATTCCCGGCTAGCAGCTTCCCTGTGGCGGGGAAGTGCAAACGTACACGTTTTCGGCCGAAAACGCGTTTTCTAGCGAAAACGCACACCACGGCTCTTTCTGAGAAAAAGCAAGCACGGAGGACGAGAATCGCTTTTGCCCTGCGTAGTGTTCCGGGCAGCGGGTAGAACGAGGCAGAGAATTCCCGGCTAACAGCTTCCCTGTGGCCGGGAAGTGCAAACGTACACGTTTTCGCCGAAAACTCGTTTTCCGGCGAAAACGCACACCACGGCTCTTTCTGAGAAAAAGCAAGCACGGAGGACGAGAATCGCTTTTGCCTTGCGTAGCGTTCCGGGCAGCGGGTAGAACCAGGCAGAGAATTCCCGGCTAGCAGCTTCCCTGTGGCCGGGAAGTGCAAACGTACACGTTTTCGGCCGAAAACGCGTTTGCCGGCGAAAACGCACACCACGGCTCTTTCTGGGAAAAAGCAAGCACGGAGGACGAGAATCGCTTTTGCCCTGCGTAGCGTTCCGGGCAGCGGGTAGAACCAGGCAGAGAATTCCCGGCTAGCAGCTTCCCTGTGGCCGGGAAGTGCAAACGTACACGTTTTCGGCCGAAAACGCGTTTTCTGGCGAAAACGCACACCACGGCTCTTTCTGAGAAAAAGCAAGCACGGAGGACGAGAATCGCTTTTGCCCTGCGTAGCGTTCCGGGCAGCGGGTAGAACCAGGCAGAGAATTCCCGGCTAGCAGCTTCCCTGTGGCGGGGAAGTGCAAACTTACACGTTTTCGGCCGAAAACGCGTTTACCGGCGAAAACGCACACCACGGCTCTTTCTGAGAAAAAGCAAGCACGGAGGACGAGAATCGCTTTTGCCCTGCGTAGCGTTCCGGGCAGCGGGTAGAACCAGGCAGAGAATTCCCGTCTAGCAGCTTCCCTGTGGCGGGGAAGTGCAAACGTACACGTTTTCGGCCGATAACGCGTTTTCCCGCGAAAACGCACACCACGGCTCTTTCTGAGAAAAAGCAAGCACGGAGGACGAGAATCGCTTTTGCCCTGCGTAGCGTTCCGGGCAGCGGGTAGAACCAGGCAGAGAATTCCCGGCTAGCAGCTTCCCTGTGGCCGGGAAGTGCAAACGTACACGTTTTCGGCCGAAAACGCGTTTTCCGGCGAAAAAGCACACCATGGCTCTTTCTGAGAAAAAGCAAGCACGGAGGACGAGAATCGCTTTTGCCCTGCGTAGCGTTCCTGGCAGCGGGTAGAACCAGGCAGAGAATTCCCGGCTAGCAGCTTCCTTGTGGCGGGGAAGTGCAAACGTACACGTTTTCGGCCGAAAACGCGTTTTCCGGTGAAAAAGCACACCATGGCTCTTTCTGAGAAAAAGCAAGCACGGAGGACGAGAATCGCTTTTGCCCTGCGTAGCGTTCCTGGCAGCGGGTAGAACCAGGCAGAGAATTCCCGGCTAGCAGCTTCCCTGTGGCGGGGAAGTGCAAACGTACACGTTTTCGGCCGAAAACGCGTTTTGCGGCGAAAACGCACACCACGGCTCTTTCTGAGAAAAAGCAAGCACGGAGGACGAGAATCGCTCTTGCCCTGCGTAGCGTTCCGGGCAGCGGGTAGAACCAGGCAGAGAATTCCCGGCTAGCAGCTTCCCTGTGGCGGGGAAGTGCAAACGTACACGTTTTCGCCGAAAACTCGTTTTCCGGCGAAAACGCACACCACGGCTCTTTCTGAGAAAAAGCAAGCACGGAGGACGAGAATCGCTTTTGCCCTGCGTAGCGTTCCGGGCAGCGGGTAGAACCAGGCAGAGAATTGCCGGCTAGCAGCTTCCCTGTGGCCGGGAAGTGCAAACGTACACGTTTTCGGCCGAAAACGCGTTTTCTGGCGAAAACGCACACCACGGCTCTTTCTGAGAAAAAGCAAGCACGGAGGACGAGAATCGCTTTTGCCCTGCGTAGCGTTCCGGGCAGCGGGTAGAACCAGGCAGAGAATTCCCGGCTAGCAGCTTCCCTGTGGCGGGGAAGTGCAAACGTACACGTTTTCGGCGAAAACGCGTTTACCGGCGAAAACGCACACCACGGCTCTTTCTGAGAAAAAGCAAGCACGGAGGACGAGAATCGCTTTTGCCCTGCGTAGCGTTCCGGGCAGCGGGTAGAACCAGGCAGAGAATTCCCGTCTAGCAGCTTCCCTGTGGCGGGGAAGTGCAAACGTACACGTTTTCGGCCGAAAACGCGTTTTCCGGCGAAAACGCACACCACGGCTCTTTCTGAGAAAAAGCAAGCACGGAGGACGAGAATCGCTTTTGCCCTGCGTAGTGTTCCGGGCAGCGGGTAGAACCAGGCAGAGAATTCCCGGCTAGCAGCTTCCCTGTAGCCAGGAATTGCAAACGTACACGTTTTCGCCGAAAACGCGTTTTCCGCCGAAAACGCACACCACGGCTCTTTCTGAGAAAAAGCAAGCACGGAGGACGAGAATCGCTTTTGCCCTGCGTAGCGTTCCGGGCAGCGGGTAGAACCAGGCAGAGAATTCCCGGCTAGCAGCTTCCCTGTGGCCGGGAAGTGCAAACGTACACGTTTTCGGCTGAAAACGCGTTTACCGGCGAAAACGCACACCACGGCACTTTCTGAGAAAAAGCAAGCACGGAGGACGAGAATCGCTTTTGCCCTGCGTAGCGTTCTGAGCAGCGGGTAGAAATAGGCAGCGAATTGCCGGCTAGCAGCTTCCCTGTGGCCGGGAAGTGCAAACGTACACGTTTCCGGCCGAAAACTCGTTTTCCGGCGAAAAAGCACACCATGGCTCTTTCTGAGAAAAAGCAAGCACGGAGGACGAGAATCGCTTTTGCCCTGCGTAGCGTTCCTGGCAGCGGGTAGAACCAGGCAGAGAATTCCCGTCTAGCAGCTTCCCTGTGGCGGGGAAGTGCAAACGTACACGTTTTCGGCCGAAAACGCGTTTTCCGGCGAAAACGCACACCACGGCTCTTTCTGAGAAAAAGCAAGCACGGAGGACGAGAATCGCTTTTGCCCTGCGTAGCGTTCCGGGCAGCGGGTAGAACCAGGCAGAGAATTCCCGGCTAGCAGCTTCCCTGTGGCGGGGAAGTGCAAACGTACACGTTTTCGGCCGAAAACGCGTTTTCTAGCGAAAACGCACACCACGGCTCTTTCTGAGAAAAAGCAAGCACGGAGGACGAGAATCGCTTTTGCCCTGCGTAGTGTTCCGGGCAGCGGGTAGAACGAGGCAGAGAATTCCCGGCTAACAGCTTCCCTGTGGCCGGGAAGTGCAAACGTACACGTTTTCGCCGAAAACTCGTTTTCCGGCGAAAACGCACACCACGGCTCTTTCTGAGAAAAAGCAAGCACGGAGGACGAGAATCGCTTTTGCCTTGCGTAGCGTTCCGGGCAGCGGGTAGAACCAGGCAGAGAATTCCCGGCTAGCAGCTTCCCTGTGGCCGGGAAGTGCAAACGTACACGTTTTCGGCCGAAAACGCGTTTGCCGGCGAAAACGCACACCACGGCTCTTTCTGGGAAAAAGCAAGCACGGAGGACGAGAATCGCTTTTGCCCTGCGTAGCGTTCCGGGCAGCGGGTAGAACCAGGCAGAGAATTCCCGGCTAGCAGCTTCCCTGTGGCCGGGAAGTGCAAACGTACACGTTTTCGGCCGAAAACGCGTTTTCTGGCGAAAACGCACACCACGGCTCTTTCTGAGAAAAAGCAAGCACGGAGGACGAGAATCGCTTTTGCCCTGCGTAGCGTTCCGGGCAGCGGGTAGAACCAGGCAGAGAATTCCCGGCTAGCAGCTTCCCTGTGGCGGGGAAGTGCAAACTTACACGTTTTCGGCCGAAAACGCGTTTACCGGCGAAAACGCACACCACGGCTCTTTCTGAGAAAAAGCAAGCACGGAGGACGAGAATCGCTTTTGCCCTGCGTAGCGTGCCGGGCAGCGGGTAGAACCAGGCAGAGAATTCCCGTCTAGCAGCTTCCCTGTGGCGGGGAAGTGCAAACGTACACGTTTTCGGCCGATAACGCGTTTTCCCGCGAAAACGCACACCACGGCTCTTTCTGAGAAAAAGCAAGCACGGAGGACGAGAATCGCTTTTGCCCTGCGTAGCGTTCCGGGCAGCGGGTAGAACCAGGCAGAGAATTCCCGGCTAGCAGCTTCCCTGTGGCCGGGAAGTGCAAACGTACACGTTTTCGGCCGAAAACGCTTTTTCCGGCGAAAAAGCACACCATGGCTCTTTCTGAGAAAAAGCAAGCACGGAGGACGAGAATCGCTTTTGCCCTGCGTAGCGTTCCTGGCAGCGGGTAGAACCAGGCAGAGAATTCCCGGCTAGCAGCTTCCTTGTGGCGGGGAAGTGCAAACGTACACGTTTTCGGCCGAAAACGCGTTTTCCGGTGAAAAAGCACACCATGGCTCTTTCTGAGAAAAAGCAAGCACGGAGGACGAGAATCGCTTTTGCCCTGCGTAGCGTTCCTGGCAGCGGGTAGAACCAGGCAGAGAATTCCCGTCTAGCAGCTTCCCTGTGGCGGGGAAGTGCAAACGTACACGTTTTCGGCCGAAAACGCGTTTTGCGGCGAAAACGCACACCACGGCTCTTTCTGAGAAAAAGCAAGCACGGAGGACGAGAATCGCTCTTGCCCTGCGTAGCGTTCCGGGCAGCGGGTAGAACCAGGCAGAGAATTCCCGGCTAGCAGCTTCCCTGTGGCGGGGAAGTGCAAACGTACACGTTTTCGCCGAAAACTCGTTTTCCGGCGAAAACGCACACCACGGCTCTTTCTGAGAAAAAGCAAGCACGGAGGACGAGAATCGCTTTTGCCCTGCGTAGCGTTCCGGGCAGCGGGTAGAACCAGGCAGAGAATTGCCGGCTAGCAGCTTCCCTGTGGCCGGGAAGTGCAAACGTACACGTTTTCGGCCAAAAACGCGTTTTCTGGCGAAAACGCACACCACGGCTCTTTCTGAGAAAAAGCAAGCACGGAGGACGAGAATCGCTTTTGCCCTGCGTAGCGTTCCGGGCAGCGGGTAGAACCAGGCATAGAATTCCCGGCTAGCAGCTTCCCTGTGGCCGGGAAGTGCAAACGTACACGTTTTCGGCCGAAAACGCGTTTTCTGGCGAAAACGCACACCACGGCTCTTTCTGAGAAAAAGCAAGCACGGAGGACGAGAATCGCTTTTGCCCTGCGTAGTGTTCCGGGCAGCGGGTAGAACCAGGCAGAGAATTCCCGGCTAGCAGCTTCCCTGTGGCCGGGAAGTGCAAACGTACACGTTTTCGGCCGAAAACGCGTTTTCCCGCGAAAACGCACACCACGGCTCTTTCTGAGAAAAAGCAAGCACGGAGGACGAGAATCGCTTTTGCCCTGCGTAGCGTTCCGGGCAGCGGGTAGAACCAGGCAGAGAATTCCCGGCTAGCAGCTGCCCTGTGGCCGGGAAGTGCAAACGTACACGTTTTCGGCCGAAAACGCGTTTTCCCGCGAAAACGCACACCACGGCTCTTTCTGAGAAAAAGCAAGCACGGAGGACGAGAATCGCTTTTGCCCTGCGTAGCGTTCCGGGCAGCGGGTAGAACCAGGCAGAGAATTCCCGGCTAGCAGCTTCCCTGTGGCGGGGAAGTGCAAACGTACACGTATTCGGCCGAAAACGCGTTTTCTGGCGAAAACGCACACCACGGCTCTTTCTGAGAAAAAGCAAGCACGGAGGACGAGAATCGCTTTTGCCCTGCGTAGTGTTCCGGGCAGCGGGTAGAACCAGGCAGAGAATTCCCGGCTAGCAGCTTCCCTGTGGCGGGGAAGTGCAAACGTACACGTTTTCGGCCGAAAACGCGTTTTCCCGCGAAAACGCACACCACGGCTCTTTCTGAGAAAAAGCAAGCACGGAGGACGAGAATCGCTTTTGCCCTGCGTAGCGTTCCGGGCAGCGGGTAGAACCAGGCATAGAATTCCCGGCTAGCAGCTTCCCTGTGGCCGGGAAGTGCAAACGTACACGTTTTCGGCCGAAAACGCGTTTTCCGGCGAAAACGCACACCACGGCTCTTTCTGAGAAAAAGCAAGCACGGAGGACGAGAATCGCTTTTGCCCTGCGTAGTGTTCCGGGCAGCGGGTAGAACCAGGCAGAGAATTCCCGGCTAGCAGCTTCCCTGTGGCCGGGAAGTGCAAACGTACACGTTTTCGGCCGAAAACGCGTTTTCCCGCGAAAACGCACACCACGGCTCTTTCTGAGAAAAAGCAAGCACGGAGGACGAGAATCGCTTTTGCCCTGCGTAGCGTTCCGGGCAGCGGGTAGAACCAGGCAGAGAATTCCCGGCTAGCAGCTTCCCTGTGGCGGGGAAGTGCAAACTTACACGTTTTCGGCCGAAAACGCGTTTACCGGCGAAAACGCACACCACGGCTCTTTCTGAGAAAAAGCAAGCACGGAGGACGAGAATCGCTTTTGCCCTGCGTAGCGTGCCGGGCAGCGGGTAGAACCAGGCAGAGAATTCCCGTCTAGCAGCTTCCCTGTGGCGGGGAAGTGCAAACGTACACGTTTTCGGCCGATAACGCGTTTTACCGCGAAAACGCACACCACGGCTCTTTCTGAGAAAAAGCAAGCACGGAGGACGAGAATCGCTTTTGCCCTGCGTAGCGTTCCGGGCAGCGGGTAGAACCAGGCAGAGAATTCCCGGCTAGCAGCTTCCCTGTGGCCGGGAAGTGCAAACGTACACGTTTTCGGCCGAAAACGCGTTTTCCGGCGAAAAAGCACACCATGGCTCTTTCTGAGAAAAAGCAAGCACGGAGGACGAGAATCGCTTTTGCCCTGCGTAGCGTTCCTGGCAGCGGGTAGAACCAGGCAGAGAATTCCCGGCTAGCAGCTTCCTTGTGGCGGGGAAGTGCAAACGTACACGTTTTCGGCCGAAAACGCGTTTTCCGGTGAAAAAGCACACCATGGCTCTTTCTGAGAAAAAGCAAGCACGGAGGACGAGAATCGCTTTTGCCCTGCGTAGCGTTCCTGGCAGCGGGTAGAACCAGGCAGAGAATTCCCGTCTAGCAGCTTCCCTGTGGCGGGGAAGTGCAAACGTACACGTTTTCGGCCGAAAACGCGTTTTGCGGCGAAAACGCACACCACGGCTCTTTCTGAGAAAAAGCAAGCACGGAGGACGAGAATCGCTCTTGCCCTGCGTAGCGTTCCGGGCAGCGGGTAGAACCAGGCAGAGAATTCCCGGCTAGCAGCTTCCCTGTGGCGGGGAAGTGCAAACGTACACGTTTTCGCCGAAAACTCGTTTTCCGGCGAAAACGCACACCACGGCTCTTTCTGAGAAAAAGCAAGCACGGAGGACGAGAATCGCTTTTGCCCTGCGTAGCGTTCCGGGCAGCGGGTAGAACCAGGCAGAGAATTGCCGGCTAGCAGCTTCCCTGTGGCCGGGAAGTGCAAACGTACACGTTTTCGGCCGAAAACGCGTTTTCTGGCGAAAACGCACACCACGGCTCTTTCTGAGAAAAAGCAAGCACGGAGGACGAGAATCGCTTTTGCCCTGCGTAGCGTTCCGGGCAGCGGGTAGAACCAGGCATAGAATTCCCGGCTAGCAGCTTCCCTGTGGCCGGGAAGTGCAAACGTACACGTTTTCGGCCGAAAACGCGTTTTCTGGCGAAAACGCACACCACGGCTCTTTCTGAGAAAAAGCAAGCACGGAGGACGAGAATCGCTTTTGCCCTGCGTAGTGTTCCGGGCAGCGGGTAGAACCAGGCAGAGAATTCCCGGCTAGCAGCTTCCCTGTGGCCGGGAAGTGCAAACGTACACGTTTTCGGCCGAAAACGCGTTTTCCCGCGAAAACGCACACCACGGCTCTTTCTGAGAAAAAGCAAGCACGGAGGACGAGAATCGCTTTTGCCCTGCGTAGCGTTCCGGGCAGCGGGTAGAACCAGGCAGAGAATTCCCGGCTAGCAGCTGCCCTGTGGCCGGGAAGTGCAAACGTACACGTTTTCGGCCGAAAACGCGTTTTCCCGCGAAAACGCACACCACGGCTCTTTCTGAGAAAAAGCAAGCACGGAGGACGAGAATCGCTTTTGCCCTGCGTAGCGTTCCGGGCAGCGGGTAGAACCAGGCAGAGAATTCCCGGCTAGCAGCTTCCCTGTGGCGGGGAAGTGCAAACGTACACGTATTCGGCCGAAAACGCGTTTTCTGGCGAAAACGCACACCACGGCTCTTTCTGAGAAAAAGCAAGCACGGAGGACGAGAATCGCTTTTGCCCTGCGTAGTGTTCCGGGCAGCGGGTAGAACCAGGCAGAGAATTCCCGGCTAGCAGCTTCCCTGTGGCGGGGAAGTGCAAACGTACACGTTTTCGGCCGAAAACGCGTTTTCCGGCGAAAACGCACACCACGGCTCTTTCTGAGAAAAAGCAAGCACGGAGGACGAGAATCGCTTTTGCCCTGCGTAGCGTTCCGGGCAGCGGGTAGAACCAGGCAGAGAATTCCCGGCTAGCAGCTTCCCTGTGGCCGGGAAGTGCAAACGTACACGTTTTCGGCCGAAAACGCGTTTTCCGGCGAAAACGCACACCACGGCTCTTTCTGAGAAAAAGCAAGCACGGAGGACGAGAATCGCTTTTGCCCTGCGTAGTGTTCCGGGCAGCGGGTAGAACCAGGCAGAGAATTCCCGGCTAGCAGCTTCCCTGTGGCCGGGAAGTGCAAACGTACACGTTTTCGGCCGAAAACGCGTTTTCCCGCGAAAACGCACACCACGGCTCTTTCTGAGAAAAAGCAAGCACGGAGGACGAGAATCGCTTTTGCCCTGCGTAGCGTTCCGGGCAGCGGGTAGAACCAGGCAGAGAATTCCCGTCTAGCAGCTGCCCTGTGGCGGGGAAGTGCAAACGTACACGTTTTCGTCCGAAAACGCGTTTTCCGGCGAAAAAGCACACCATGGCTCTTTCTGAGAAAAAGCAAGCACGGAGGACGAGAATCGTTTTTGCCCTGCGTAGCGTTCCTGGCAGCGGGTAGAACCAGGCAGAGAATTCCCGTCTAGCAGCTTCCCTGTGGCGGGGAAGTGCAAACGTACACGTTTTCAGCCGAAAAAGCTTTTTCTTGCGAAAAAGCACACCATGGCTCTTTCTGAGAAAAAGCAAGCACGGAGGACGAGAATCGCTTTTGCCCTGCGTAGTGTTCCGGGCAGCGGGTAGAACCAGGCAGAGAATTCCCGTCTAGCAGCTTCCCTGTGGCCGGGAAGTGCAAACGTACAAGTTTTCGGCCGAAAACGCGTTTTCCGGCAAAACGCACACCACGGCTCTTTCTGAGAAAAAGCAAGCACGGAGGACGAGAATCGCTTTTGCCCTGCGTAGCGTTCCGGGCAGCGGGTAGAACCAGGCAGAGAATTCCCGGCTAGCAGCTTCCCTGTGGCCGGGAAGTGCAAACGTACACGTTTTCGCCGAAAACACGTTTTCCGGCGAAAACGCACACCACGGCTCTTTCTGAGAAAAAGCAAGCACGGAGGACGAGAATCGCTTTTGCCCTGCGTAGCGTTCCGGGCAGCGGGTAGAACCAGGCAGAGAATTCCCGGCTAGCAGCTTCCCTGTGGCCGGGAAGTGCAAACGTACACGTTTTCGGCCGAAAACGCGTTTTCCGGCGAAAACGCACACCACGGCTCTTTCTGAGAAAAAGCAAGCACGGAGGACGAGAATCGCTTTTGCCCTGCGTAGCGTTCCGGGCAGCGGGTAGAACCAGGCAGAGAATTGCCGGCTAGCAGCTTCCCTGTGGCCGGGAAGTGCAAACGTACACGTTTTCGGCCGAAAACGCGTTTTCCGGCGAAAACGCACACCACGGCTCTTTCTGAGAAAAAGCAAGCACGGAGGACGAGAATCGCTTTTGCCCTGCGTAGCGTTCCGGGCAGCGGGTAGAACCAGGCAGAGAATTCCCGGCTAGCAGCTTCCCTGTGGCCGGGAAGTGCAAACGTACAAGTTTTCGGCCGAAAACGCGTTTTCCGGCGAAAACGCACACCACGGCTCTTTCTGAGAAAAAGCAAGCACGGAGGACGAGAATCGCTTTTGCCCTGCGTAGCGTTCCGGGCAGCGGGTAGAACCAGGCAGAGAATTCCCGGCTAGCAGCTTCCCTGTGGCGGGGAAGTGCAAACGTACACGTTTTCGGACGAAAACGCGTTTTCCGGCGAAAACGCACACCACGGCTCTTTCTGAGAAAAAGCAAGCACGGAGGACGAGAATCGCTTTTGCCCTGCGTAGCGTTCTGAGCAGCGGGTAGAAATAGGCAGCGAATTGCCGGCTAGCAGCTTCCCTGTGGCCGGGAAGTGCAAACGTACACGTTTTCGTCCGAAAACGCGTTTTCCGGCGAAAAAGCAGACCACGGCTCTTTCTGAGAAAAAGCAAGCACGGAGGACGAGAATCGCTTTTGCCCTGCGTAGCGTTCCGGGCAGCGGGTAGAACCAGGCAGAGAATTCCCGGCTAGCAGCTTCCCTGTGGCGGGGAAGTGCAAACGTACACGTTTTCGGCCGAAAACGCGTTTTCCGGCGAAAACGCACACCACGGCTCTTTCTGAGAAAAAGCAAGCACGGAGGACGAGAATCGCTTTTGCCCTGCGTAGCGTTCTGAGCAGCGGGTACAAATAGGCAGCGAATTGCCGGCTAGCAGCTTCCCTGTGGCGGGGAAGTGCAAACGTACACGTTTTCGGCCGAAAACGCGTTTTCCGGCGAAAACGCACACCACGGCTCTTTCTGAGAAAAAGCAAGCACGGAGGACGAGAACCGCTTTTGCCCTGCGTAGCGTTCTGAGCAGCGGGTATAAATAGGCAGCGAATTGCCGGCTAGCAGCTTCCCTGTGGCGGGGAAGTGCAAACGTACACGTTTTCGTCCGAAAACGCGTTTTCCGGCGAAAAAGCACACCATGGCTCTTTCTGAGAAAAAGCAAGCACGGAGGACGAGAATCGTTTTTGCCCTGCGTAGCGTTCCGGGCAGCGGGTAGAACGAGGCAGAGAATTCCCGGCTAGCAGCTTCCCTGTGGCCGGGAAGTGCAAACGTACACGTTTTCGGCCGAAAACGCGTTTTCCCGCGAAAACGCACACCACGGCTCTTTCTGAGAAAAAGCAAGCACGGAGGACGAGAATCGCTTTTGCCCTGCGTAGCGTTCCGGGCAGCGGGTAGAACCAGGCATAGAATTCCCGGCTAGCAGCTTCCCTGTGGCCGGGAAGTGCAAACGTACACGTGTTCGCCGAAAACACGTTTTCCGGCGAAAACGCACACCACGGCTCTTTCTGAGAAAAAGCAAGCACGGAGGACGAGAATCGCTTTTGCCCTGCGTAGCGTTCAGGGCAGCGGGTAGAACCAGGCAGAGAATTCCCGGCTAGCAGCTTCCCTGTGGCCGGGAAGTGCAAACGTACACGTTTTCGGCCGAAAACGCGTTTTCCGGCGAAAACGCACACCACGGCTCTTTCTGAGAAAAAGCAAGCACGGAGGACGAGAATCGCTTTTGCCCTGCGTAGCGTTCTGACCAGCGGGTAGAAATAGGCAGCGAATTGCCGGCTAGCAGCTTCCCTGTGGCCGGGAAGTGCAAACGTACACGTTTTCGTCCGAAAACGCGTTTTCCGGCGAAAAAGCACACCATGGCTCTTTCTGAGAAAAAGCAAGCACGGAGGACGAGAATCGTTTTTGCCCTGCGTAGCGTTCCGGGCAGCGGGTAGAACGAGGCAGAGAATTCCCGGCTAGCAGCTTCCCTGTGGCCGGGAAGTGCAAACGTACACGTTTTCGCCGAAAACACGTTTTCCGGCGAAAACGCACACCACGGCTCTTTCTGAGAAAAAGCAAGCACGGAGGACGAGAATCGCTTTTGCCCTGCGTAGCGTTCCGGGCAGCGGGTAGAACCAGGCAGAGAATTCCCGGCTAGCAGCTTCCCTGTGGCCGGGAAGTGCAAACGTACACGTTTTCGGCCGAAAACGCGTTTTCCGGCGAAAACGCACACCACGGCTCTTTCTGAGAGAAAGCAAGCACGGAGGACGAGAATCGCTTTTGCCCTGCGTAGCGTTCCGGGCAGCGGGTAGAACCAGGCAGAAAATTCCCGGCTAGCAGCTTCCCTGTGGCCGGGAAGTGCAAACGTACACGTTTTCGGCCGAAAACGCGTTTTCCGGCGAAAACGCACACCACGGCTCTTTCTGAGAAAAAGCAAGCACGGAGGACGAGAATCGCTTTTGCCCTGCGTAGCGTTCCGGGCAGCGGGTAGAACCAGGCAGAGAATTCCCGGCTAGCAGCTTCCCTGTGGCGGGGAAGTGCAAACGTACACGTTTTCGGCCGAAAACGCGTTTTCCGGCGAAAACGCACACCACGGCTCTTTCTGAGAAAAAGCAAGCACGGAGGACGAGAATCGCTTTTGCCCTGCGTAGCGTTCCGGGCAGCGGGTAGAACCAGGCAGAGAATTCCCGGCTAGCAGCTTCCCTGTGGCGGGGAAGTGCAAACATACACGTTTTCGGCCGAAAACGCGTTTACCGGCGAAAACGCACACCACGGCTCTTTCTGAGAAAAAGCAAGCACGGAGGACGAGAATCGCTTTTGTCCTGCGTAGCGTTCCGGGCAGCGGGTAGAACCAGGCAGAGAATTCCCGGCTAGCAGCTTCCCTGTGGCGGGGAAGTGCAAACGTACACGTTTTCGGCCGAAAACGCGTTTTCTTGCGAAAACGCACACCACGGCTCTTTCTGAGAAAAAGCAAGCACGGAGGACGAGAATCGCTTTTAACCTGCGTAGTGTTCCGGGCAGCGGGTAGAACCAGGCAGAGAATTCCCGGCTAGCAGCTTCCCTGTGGCCGGGAAGTGCAAACGTACACGTTTTCGGCCGAAAACGCGTTTTCCGGCGAAAACGCAGACCACGGCTCTTTCTGAGAAAAAGCAAGCACGGAGGGCGAGAATCGCTTTTGCCCTGCGTAGCGTTCCGGGCAGCGGGTAGAACCAGGCAGAGAATTCCCGGCTAGCAGCTTCCCTGTGGCCGGGAAGTGCAAACGTACACGTTTTCGGCCGAAAACGCGTTTACCGGCGAAAACGCACACCACGGCTCTTTCTGAGAAAAAGCAAGCACGGAGGACGAGAATCGCTTTTGCCCTGCGTAGCGTTCCGGGCAGCGGGTAGAACCAGGCAGAGAATTCCCGGCTAGCAGCTTCCCTGTGGCGGGGAAGTGCAAACGTACACGTTTTCGGCCGAAAACGCGTTTTCCGGCGAAAACGCACACCACGGCTCTTTCTGAGAAAAAGCAAGCACGGAGGACGAGAATCGCTTTTGCCCTGCGTAGCGTTCCGGGCAGCGGGTAGAACCAGGCAGAGAATTCCCGGCTAGCAGCTTCCCTGTGGCCGGGAAGTGCAAACGTACACGTTTTCGGCCGAAAACCCGTTTTCCCGCGAAAACGCACACCACGGCTCTTTCTGAGAAAAAGCAAGCACGGAGGACGAGAATCGCTTTTGCCCTGCGTAGCGTTCCGGCAGCGGGTAGAACCAGGCAGAGAATTCCCGTCTAGCAGCTTCCCTGTGGCGGGGAAGTGCAAACGTACACGTTTTCGGCCGAAAACGCGTTTTCCGGCGAAAACGCACACCACGGCTCTTTCTGAGAAAAAGCAAGCACGGAGGACGAGAATCGCTTTTGCCCTGCGTAGCGTTCCGGGCAGCGGGTAGAACAAGGCAGAGAACTCCCGTCTAGCAGCTTCCCTGTGGCGGGGAAGTGCAAACGTACACGTTTTCGGCCGAAAACGCGTTTTCCGGCGAAAACGCACACCACGGCTCTTTCTGAGAAAAAGCAAGCACGGAGGACGAGAATCGCTTTTGCCCTGCGTAGCGTTCTGAGCAGCGGGTAGAAATAGGCAGCGAATTGCCGGCTAGCAGCTTCCCTGTGGCCGGGAAGTGCAAACGTACACGTTTTCGGCCGAAAACGCGTTTTCCGGCGAAAAAGCACACCATGGCTTTTTCTGAGAAAAAGCAAGCACGGAGGACGAGAATCGTTTTTGCCCTGCGTAGCGTTCCTGGCAGCGGGTAGAACCAGGCAGAGAATTCCCGTCTAGCAGCTTCCCTGTGGCGGGGAAGTGCAAACGTACACGTTTTCAGCCGAAAACGCTTTTTCTTGCGAAAAAGCACACCATGGCTCTTTCTGAGAAAAAGCAAGCACGGAGGACGAGAATCGCTTTTGCCCTGCGTAGTGTTCCGGGGAGCGGGTAGAACCAGGCAGAGAATTCCCGGCTAGCAGCTTCCCTGTGGCCGGGAAGTGCAAACGTACAAGTTTTCGGCCGAAAACGCGTTTTCCAGCGAAAACGCACACCACGGCTCTTTCTGAGAAAAAGCAAGCACGGAGGACGAGAATCGCTTTTGCCCTGCGTAGCGTTCCGGGCAGCGTGTAGAACCAGGCAGAGAATTCCCGGCTAGCAGCTTCCCTGTGGCCGGGAAGTGCAAACGTACACGTTTTCGCCGAAAACACGTTTTCCGGCGAAAACGCACACCACGGCTCTTTCTGAGAAAAAGCAAGCACGGAGGACGAGAATCGCTTTTGCCCTGCGTAGCGTTCCGGGCAGCGGGTAGAACCAGGCAGAGAATTCCCGGCTAGCAGCTTCCCTGTGGCCGGGAAGTGCAAACGTACACGTTTTCGGCCGAAAACGCGTTTTCCGGCGAAAACGCACACCACGGCTCTTTCTGAGAAAAAGCAAGCACGGAGGACGAGAATCGCTTTTGCCCTGCGTAGCGTTCCGGGCAGCGGGTAGAACCAGGCAGAGAATTCCCGGCTAGCAGCTTCCCTGTGGCCGGGAAGTGCAAACGTACACGTTTTCGGCCGAAAACGCGTTTTCCGGCGAAAACGCACACCACGGCTCTTTCTGAGAAAAAGCAAGCACGGAGGACGAGAACCGCTTTTGCCCTGCGTAGCGTTCCGGGCAGCGGGTAGAACCAGGCAGAGAATTCCCGGCTAGCAGCTTCCCTGTGGCGGGGAAGTGCAAACGTACACGTTTTCGGCCGAAAACGCGTTTTCCGCCGAAATCGCACACCACGGCTCTTTCTGAGAAAAAGCAAGCACGGAGGACGAGAACCTCTTTTGCCCTGGGTAGCGTTCCGGGCAGCGGGTAGAACCAGGCAGAGAATTCCCGGCTAGCAGCTTCCCTGTGGCGGGGAAGTGCAAACGTACACGTTTTCGGCCGAAAACGCGTTTTCCGGCGAAAACGCACACCACGGCTCTTTCTGAGAAAAAGCAAGCACGGAGGACGAGAACCGCTTTTGCCCTGCGTAGCGTTCCGGGCAGCGGGTAGAACCAGGCAGAGAATTCCCGGCTAGCAGCTTCCCTGTGGCGGGGAAGTGCAAACGTACACGTTTTCGGCCGAAAACGCGTTTTCCGGCGAAATCGCACACCACGGCTCTTTCTGAGAAAAAGCAAGCACGGAGGACGAGAACCGCTTTTGCCCTGCGTAGCGTTCCGGGCAGCGGGTAGAACCAGGCAGAGAATTCCCGGCTAGCAGCTTCCCTGTGGCGGGGAAGTGCAAACGTACACGTTTTCGGCCGAAAACGCGTTTTCCGGCGAAAACGCACACCACGGCTCTTTCTGAGAAAAAGCAAGCACGGAGGACGAGAACCGCTTTTGCCCTGCGTAGCGTTCCGGGCAGCGGGTAGAACCAGGCAGAGAATTCCCGGCTAGCAGCTTCCCTGTGGCGGGGAAGTGCAAACGTACACGTTTTCGGCCGAAACCGCGTTTTCCGGCGAAAACGCACACCACGGCTCTTTCTGAGAAAAAGCAAGCACGGAGGACGAGAACCGCTTTTGCCCTGCGTAGCGTTCCGGGCAGCGGGTAGAACCAGGCAGAGAATTCCCGGCTAGCAGCTTCCCTGTGGCGGGGAAGTGCAAACGTACACGTTTTCGGCCGAAAACGCGTTTTCCGGCGAAAACGCACACCACGGCTCTTTCTGAGAAAAAGCAAGCACGGAGGACGAGAACCGCTTTTGCCCTGCGTAGCGTTCCGGGCAGCGGGTAGAACCAGGCAGAGAATTCCCGGCTAGCAGCTTCCCTGTGGCGGGGAAGTGCAAACGTACACGTTTTCGGCCGAAAACGCGTTTTCCGGCGAAATCGCACACCACGGCTCTTTCTGAGAAAAAGCAAGCACGGAGGACGAGAACCGCTTTTGCCCTGCGTAGCGTTCCGGGCAGCGGGTAGAACCAGGCAGAGAATTCTCGGCTAGCAGCTTCCCTGTGGCGGGGAAGTGCAAACGTACACGTTTTCGGCCGAAAACGCGTTTTCCGGCGAAAACGCACACCACGGCTCTTTCTGAGAAAAAGCAAGCACGGAGGACGAGAACCGCTTTTGCCCTGCGTAGCGTTCCGGGCAGCGGGTAGAACCAGGCAGAGAATTCCCGGCTAGCAGCTTCCCTGTGGCGGGGAAGTGCAAACGTACACGTTTTCGGCCGAAAACGCGTTTTCCGGCGAAAACGCACACCACGGCTCTTTCTGAGAAAAAGCAAGCACGGAGGACGAGAACCGCTTTTGCCCTGCGTAGCGTTCCGGGCAGCGGGTAGAACCAGGCAGAGAATTCCCGGCTAGCAGCTTCCCTGTGGCCGGGAAGTGCAAACGTACACGTTTTCGGCCGAAAACGCGTTTTCCGGCGAAAACGCACACCACGGCTCTTTCTGAGAAAAAGCAAGCACGGAGGACGAGAACCGCTTTTGCCCTGCGTAGCGTTCCGGGCAGCGGGTAGAACCAGGCAGAGAATTCCCGGCTAGCAGCTTCCCTGTGGCGGGGAAGTGCAAACGTACACGTTTTCGGCCGAAAACGCGTTTTCCGGCGAAAACGCACACCACGGCTCCTTCTGAGAAAAAGCAAGCACGGAGGACGAGAACCGCTTTTGCCCTGCGTAGCGTTCCGGGCAGCGGGTAGAACCAGGCAGAGAATTCCCGGCTAGCAGCTTCCCTGTGGCGGGGAAGTGCAAACGTACACGTTTTCGGCCGAAAACGCGTTTTCCGGCGAAAACGCACACCACGGCTCTTTCTGAGAAAAAGCAAGCACGGAGGACGAGAACCGCTTTTGCCCTGCGTAGCGTTCCGGGCAGCGGGTAGAACCAGGCAGAGAATTCCCGGCTAGCAGCTTCCCTGTGGCGGGGAAGTGCAAACGTACACGTTTTCGGCCGAAAACGCGTTTTCCGGCGAAAACGCACACCACGGCTCTTTCTGAGAAAAAGCAAGCACGGAGGACGAGAACCGCTTTTGCCCTGCGTAGCGTTCCGGGCAGCGGGTAGAACCAGGCAGAGAATTCCCGGCTAGCAGCTTCCCTGTGGCGGGGAAGTGCAAACGTACACGTTTTCGGCCGAAAACGCGTTTTCCGGCGAAAACGCACACCACGGCTCTTTCTGAGAAAAAGCAAGCACGGAGGACGAGAACCGCTTTTGCCCTGCGTAGCGTTCCGGGCAGCGGGTAGAACCAGGCAGAGAATTCCCGGCTAGCAGCTTCCCTGTGGCGGGGAAGTGCAAACGTACACGTTTTCGGCCGAAAACGCGTTTTCCGGCGAAATCGCACACCACGGCTCTTTCTGAGAAAAAGCAAGCACGGAGGACGAGAACCGCTTTTGCCCTGCGTAGCGTTCCGGGCAGCGGGTAGAACCAGGCAGAGAATTCCCGGCTAGCAGCTTCCCTGTGGTGGGGAAGTGCAAACGTACACGTTTTCGGCCGAAAACGCGTTTTCCGGCGAAAACGCACACCACGGCTCTTTCTGAGAAAAAGCAAGCACGGAGGACGAGAACCGCTTTTGCCCTGCGTAGCGTTCCGGGCAGCGGGTAGAACCAGGCAGAGAATTCCCGGCTAGCAGCTTCCCTGTGGCGGGGAAGTGCAAACGTACACGTTTTCGGCCGAAAACGCGTTTTCCGGCGAAAACGCACACCACGGCTCTTTCTGAGAAAAAGCAAGCACGGAGGACGAGAACCGCTTTTGCCCTGCGTAGCGTTCCGGGCAGCGGGTAGAACCAGGCAGAGAATTCCCGGCTAGCAGCTTCCCTGTGGCGGGGAAGTGCAAACGTACACGTTTTCGGCCGAAAACGCGTTTTCCGGCGAAAACGCACACCACGGCTCTTTCTGAGAAAAAGCAAGCACGGAGGACGAGAACCGCTTTTGCCCTGCGTAGCGTTCCGGGCAGCGGGTAGAACCAGGCAGAGAATTCCCGGCTAGCAGCTTCCCTGTGGCGGGGAAGTGCAAACGTACACGTTTTCGGCCGAAAACGCGTTTTCCGGCGAAATCGCACACCACGGCTCTTTCTGAGAAAAAGCAAGCACGGAGGACGAGAACCGCTTTTGCCCTGCGTAGCGTTCCGGGCAGCGGGTAGAACCAGGCAGAGAATTCCCGGCTAGCAGCTTCCCTGTGGCGGGGAAGTGCAAACGTACACGTTTTCGGCCGAAAACGCGTTTTCCGGCGAAAACGCACACCACGGCTCTTTCTGAGAAAAAGCAAGCACGGAGGACGAGAACCGCTTTTGCCCTGCGTAGCGTTCCGGGCAGCGGGTAGAACCAGGCAGAGAATTCCCGGCTAGCAGCTTCCCTGTGGCGGGGAAGTGCAAACGTACACGTTTTCGGCCGAAAACGCGTTTTCCGGCGAAAACGCACACCACGGCTCTTTCTGAGAAAAAGCAAGCACGGAGGACGAGAACCGCTTTTGCCCTGCGTAGCGTTCCGGGCAGCGGGTAGAACCAGGCAGAGAATTCCCGGCTAGCAGCTTCCCTGTGGCGGGGAAGTGCAAACGTACACGTTTTCGGCCGAAAACGCGTTTTCCGGCGAAAACGCACACCACGGCTCTTTCTGAGAAAAAGCAAGCACGGAGGACGAGAACCGCTTTTGCCCTGCGTAGCGTTCCGGGCAGCGGGTAGAACCAGGCAGAGAATTCCCGGCTAGCAGCTTCCCTGTGGCGGGGAAGTGCAAACGTACACGTTTTCGGCCGAAAACGCGTTTTCCGGCGAAAACGCACACCACGGCTCTTTCTGAGAAAAAGCAAGCACGGAGGACGAGAACCGCTTTTGCCCTGCGTAGCGTTCCGGGCAGCGGGTAGAACCAGGCAGAGAATTCCCGGCTAGCAGCTTCCCTGTGGCGGGGAAGTGCAAACGTACACGTTTTCGGCCGAAAACGCGTTTTCCGGCGAAAACGCACACCACGGCTCTTTCTGAGAAAAAGCAAGCACGGAGGACGAGAACCGCTTTTGCCCTGCGTAGCGTTCCGGGCAGCGGGTAGAACCAGGCAGAGAATTCCCGGCTAGCAGCTTCCCTGTGGCGGGGAAGTGCAAACGTACACGTTTTCGGCCGAAAACGCGTTTTCCGGCGAAAACGCACACCACGGCTCTTTCTGAGAAAAAGCAAGCACGGAGGACGAGAACCGCTTTTGCCCTGCGTAGCGTTCCGGGCAGCGGGTAGAACCAGGCAGAGAATTCCCGGCTAGCAGCTTCCCTGTGGCGGGGAAGTGCAAACGTACACGTTTTCGGCCGAAAACGCGTTTTCCGGCGAAAACGCACACCACGGCTCTTTCTGAGAAAAAGCAAGCACGGAGGACGAGAACCGCTTTTGCCCTGCGTAGCGTTCCGGGCAGCGGGTAGAACCAGGCAGAGAATTCCCGGCTAGCAGCTTCCCTGTGGCGGGGAAGTGCAAACGTACACGTTTTCGGCCGAAAACGCGTTTTCCGGCGAAAACGCACACCACGGCTCTTTCTGAGAAAAAGCAAGCACGGAGGACGAGAACCGCTTTTGCCCTGCGTAGCGTTCCGGGCAGCGGGTAGAACCAGGCAGAGAATTCCCGGCTAGCAGCTTCCCTGTGGCGGGGAAGTGCAAACGTACACGTTTTCGGCCGAAAACGCGTTTTCCGGCGAAAACGCACACCACGGCTCTTTCTGAGAAAAAGCAAGCACGGAGGACGAGAACCGCTTTTGCCCTGCGTAGCGTTCCGGGCAGCGGGTAGAACCAGGCAGAGAATTCCCGGCTAGCAGCTTCCCTGTGGCGGGGAAGTGCAAACGTACACGTTTTCGGCCGAAAACGCGTTTTCCGGCGAAATCGCACACCACGGCTCTTTCTGAGAAAAAGCAAGCACGGAGGACGAGAACCGCTTTTGCCCTGCGTAGCTTTCCGGGCAGCGGGTAGAACCAGGCAGAGAATTCCCGTCTAGCAGCTTCCCTGTGGCGGGGAAGTGCAAACGTACACGTTTTCGGCCGAAAACGCGTTTTCCGGCGAAAACGCACACCACGGCTCTTTCTGAGAAAAAGCAAGCACGGAGGACGAGAACCGCTTTTGCCCTGCGTAGCGTGCCGGGCAGCGGGTAGAACCAGGCAGAGAATTCCCGGCTAGCAGCTTCCCTGTGGCGGGGAAGTGCAAACGTACACGTTTTCGGCCGAAAACGCGTTTTCCGGCGAAATCGCACACCACGGCTCTTTCTGAGAAAAAGCAAGCACGGAGGACGAGAACCGCTTTTGCCCTGCGTAGCGTTCCGGGCAGCGGGTAGAACCAGGCAGAGAATTCCCGGCTAGCAGCTTCCCTGTGGCGGGGAAGTGCAAACGTACACGTTTTCGGCCGAAAACGCGTTTTCCGGCGAAAACGCACACCACGGCTCTTTCTGAGAAAAAGCAAGCACGGAGGACGAGAACCGCTTTTGCCCTGCGTAGCGTTCCGGGCAGCGGGTAGAACCAGGCAGAGAATTCCCGGCTAGCAGCTTCCCTGTGGCGGGGAAGTGCAAACGTACACGTTTTCGGCCGAAAACGCGTTTTCCGGCGAAAACGCACACCACGGCTCTTTCTGAGAAAAAGCAAGCACGGAGGACGAGAACCGCTTTTGCCCTGCGTAGCGTTCCGGGCAGCGGGTAGAACCAGGCAGAGAATTCCCGGCTAGCAGCTTCCCTGTGGCGGGGAAGTGCAAACGTACACGTTTTCGGCCGAAAACGCGTTTTCCGGCGAAAACGCACACCACGGCTCTTTCTGAGAAAAAGCAAGCACGGAGGACGAGAACCGCTTTTGCCCTGCGTAGCGTTCCGGGCAGCGGGTAGAACCAGGCAGAGAATTCCCGGCTAGCAGCTTCCCTGTGGCGGGGAAGTGCAAACGTACACGTTTTCGGCCGAAAACGCGTTTTCCGGCGAAATCGCACACCACGGCTCTTTCTGAGAAAAAGCAAGCACGGAGGACGAGAACCGCTTTTGCCCTGCGTAGCGTTCCGGGCAGCGGGTAGAACCAGGCAGAGAATTCCCGGCTAGCAGCTTCCCTGTGGCGGGGAAGTGCAAACGTACACGTTTTCGGCCGAAAACGCGTTTTCCGGCGAAAACGCACACCACGGCTCTTTCTGAGAAAAAGCAAGCACGGAGGACGAGAACCGCTTTTGCCCTGCGTAGCGTTCCGGGCAGCGGGTAGAACCAGGCAGAGAATTCCCGGCTAGCAGCTTCCCTGTGGCGGGGAAGTGCAAACGTACACGTTTTCGGCCGAAAACGCGTTTTCCGGCGAAAACGCACACCACGGCTCTTTCTGAGAAAAAGCAAGCACGGAGGACGAGAATCGCTTTTGCCCTGCGTAGCGTTCCGGGCAGCGGGTAGAACCAGGCAGAGAATTCCCGTCTAGCAGCTTCCCTGTGGCCGGGAAGTGCAAACGTACACGTTTTCGGCCGAAAACGCGTTTTCTGGCGAAAACGCACACCACGGCTCTTTCTGAGAAAAAGCAAGCACGGAGGACGAGAATCGTTTTTGCCCTGCGTAGCGTTCCGGGAAGCGGGTAGAACCAGGCAGAGAATTCCCGGCTAGCAGCTTCCCTGTGGCGGGGAAGTGCAAACTTACACGTTTTCGGCCGAAAACGCGTTTACCGGCGAAAACGCACACCACGGCTCTTTCTGAGAAAAAGCAAGCACGGAGGACGAGAATCGCTTTTGCCCTGCGTAGCGTTCCGGGCAGCGGGTAGAACCAGGCAGAGAATTCCCGTCTAGCAGCTTCCCTGTGGCCGGGAAGTGCAAACGTACACGTTTTCGGCCGATAACGCGTTTTCCCGCGAAAACGCACACCACGGCTCTTTCTGAGAAAAAGCAAGCACGGAGGACGAGAATCGCTTTTGCCCTGCGTAGCGTTCCGGGCAGCGGGTAGAACCAGGCAGAGAATTCCCGTCTAGCAGCTTCCCTGTGGCGGGGAAGTGCAAACGTACACGTTTTCGGCCGAAAACGCGTTTTCCGGCGAAAAAGCACACCATGGCTCTTTCTGAGAAAAAGCAAGCACGGAGGACGAGAATCGCTTTTGCCCTGCGTAGCGTTCCTGGCAGCGGGTAGAAACAGGCAGAGAATTCCCGGCTAGCAGCTTCCTTGTGGCGGGGAAGTGCAAACGTACACGTTTTCGGCCGAAAACACGTTTTCCGGTGAAAAAGCACACCATGGCTCTTTCTGAGAAAAAGCAAGCACGGAGGACGAGAATCGCTTTTGCCCTGCGTAGCGTTCCGGGCAGCGGGTAGAACCAGGCATAGAATTCCCGGCTAGCAGCTTCCCTGTGGCCGGGAAGTGCAAACGTACACGTTTTCGCCGAAAACACGTTTTCCGGCGAAAACGCACACCACGGCTCTTTCTGAGAAAAAGCAAGCACGGAGGACGAGAATCGCTTTTGCCCTGCGTAGCGTTCCGGGCAGCGGGTAGAACCAGGCAGAGAATTCCCGTCTAGCAGCTTCCCTGTGGCGGGGAAGTGCAAACGTACACGTTTTCGGCCGAAAACGCGTTTTCCGGCGAAAAGGCACACCACGGCTCTTTCTGAGAAAAAGCAAGCACGGAGGACGAGAATCGCTTTTGCCCTGCGTAGCGTTCTGACCAGCGGGTAGAAATAGGCAGCGAATTGCCGGCTAGCAGCTTCCCTGTGGCCGGGAAGTGCAAACGTACACGTTTTCGTCCGAAAACGCGTTTTCCGGCGAAAAAGCACACCATGGCTCTTTCTGAGAAAAAGCAAGCACGGAGGACGAGAATCGTTTTTGCCCTGCGTAGCGTTCCGGGCAGCGGGTAGAACGAGGCAGAGAATTCCCGGCTAGCAGCTTCCCTGTGGCCGGGAAGTGCAAACGTACACGTTTTCGCCGAAAACACGTTTTCCGGCGAAAACGCACACCACGGCTCTTTCTGAGAAAAAGCAAGCACGGAGGACGAGAATCGCTTTTGCCCTGCGTAGCGTTCCGGGCAGCGGGTAGAACCAGGCAGAGAATTCCCGGCTAGCAGCTTCCCTGTGGCCGGGAAGTGCAAACGTACACGTTTTCGGCCGAAAACTCGTTTTCCGGCGAAAACGCACACCACGGCTCTTTCTGAGAGAAAGCAAGCACGGAGGACGAGAATCGCTTTTGCCCTGCGTAGCGTTCCGGGCAGCGGGTAGAACCAGGCAGAAAATTCCCGGCTAGCAGCTTCCCTGTGGCCGGGAAGTGCAAACGTACACGTTTTCGGCCGAAAACGCGTTTTCCGGCGAAAACGCACACCACGGCTCTTTCTGAGAAAAAGCAAGCACGGAGGACGAGAATCGCTTTTGCCCTGCGTAGCGTTCCGGGCAGCGGGTAGAACCAGGCAGAGAATTCCCGGCTAGCAGCTTCCCTGTGGCGGGGAAGTGCAAACGTACACGTTTTCGGCCGAAAACGCGTTTTCCGGCGAAAACGCACACCACGGCTCTTTCTGAGAAAAAGCAAGCACGGAGGACGAGAATCGCTTTTGCCCTGCGTAGCGTTCCGGGCAGCGGGTAGAACCAGGCAGAGAATTCCCGGCTAGCAGCTTCCCTGTGGCGGGGAAGTGCAAACATACACGTTTTCGGCCGAAAACGCGTTTACCGGCGAAAACGCACACCACGGCTCTTTCTGAGAAAAAGCAAGCACGGAGGACGAGAATCGCTTTTGTCCTGCGTAGCGTTCCGGGCAGCGGGTAGAACCAGGCAGAGAATTCCCGGCTAGCAGCTTCCCTGTGGCGGGGAAGTGCAAACGTACACGTTTTCGGCCGAAAACGCGTTTTCTTGCGAAAACGCACACCACGGCTCTTTCTGAGAAAAAGCAAGCACGGAGGACGAGAATCGCTTTTAACCTGCGTAGTGTTCCGGGCAGCGGGTAGAACCAGGCAGAGAATTCCCGGCTAGCAGCTTCCCTGTGGCCGGGAAGTGCAAACGTACACGTTTTCGCCGAAAACGCGTTTTCCGGCGAAAACGCACACCACGGCTCTTTCTGAGAAAAAGCAAGCACGGAGGGCGAGAATCGCTTTTGCCCTGCGTAGCGTTCCGGGCAGCGGGTAGAACCAGGCAGAGAATTCCCGGCTAGCAGCTTCCCTGTGGCCGGGAAGTGCAAACGTACACGTTTTCGGCCGAAAACGCGTTTACCGGCGAAAACGCACACCACGGCTCTTTCTGAGAAAAAGCAAGCACGGAGGACGAGAATCGCTTTTGCCCTGCGTAGCGTTCCGGGCAGCGGGTAGAACCAGGCAGAGAATTCCCGGCTAGCAGCTTCCCTGTGGCGGGGAAGTGCAAACGTACACGTTTTCGGCCGAAAACGCGTTTTCCGGCGAAAACGCACACCACGGCTCTTTCTGAGAAAAAGCAAGCACGGAGGACGAGAATCGCTTTTGCCCTGCGTAGCGTTCCGGGCAGCGGGTAGAACAAGGCAGAGAACTCCCGTCTAGCAGCTTCCCTGTGGCGGGGAAGTGCAAACGTACACGTTTTCGGCCGAAAACGCGTTTTCCGGCGAAAACGCACACCACGGCTCTTTCTGAGAAAAAGCAAGCACGGAGGACGAGAATCGCTTTTGCCCTGCGTAGCGTTCTGAGCAGCGGGTAGAAATAGGCAGCGAATTGCCGGCTAGCAGCTTCCCTGTGGCCGGGAAGTGCAAACGTACACGTTTTCGGCCGAAAACGCGTTTTCCGGCGAAAACGCACACCACGGCTCTTTCTGAGAAAAAGCAAGCACGGAGGACGAGAACCGCTTTTGCCCTGCGTAGCGTTCCGGGCAGCGGGTAGAACCAGGCAGAGAATTCCCGGCTAGCAGCTTCCCTGTGGCGGGGAAGTGCAAACGTACACGTTTTCGGCCGAAAACGCGTTTTCCGGCGAAATCGCACACCACGGCTCTTTCTGAGAAAAAGCAAGCACGGAGGACGAGAACCGCTTTTGCCCTGCGTAGCGTTCCGGGCAGCGGGTAGAACCAGGCAGAGAATTCCCGGCTAGCAGCTTCCCTGTGGCGGGGAAGTGCAAACGTACACGTTTTCGGCCGAAAACGCGTTTTCCGGCGAAAACGCACACCACGGCTCTTTCTGAGAAAAAGCAAGCACGGAGGACGAGAACCGCTTTTGCCCTGCGTAGCGTTCCGGGCAGCGGGTAGAACCAGGCAGAGAATTCCCGGCTAGCAGCTTCCCTGTGGCGGGGAAGTGCAAACGTACACGTTTTCGGCCGAAAACGCGTTTTCCGGCGAAAACGCACACCACGGCTCTTTCTGAGAAAAAGCAAGCACGGAGGACGAGAACCGCTTTTGCCCTGCGTAGCGTTCCGGGCAGCGGGTAGAACCAGGCAGAGAATTCCCGGCTAGCAGCTTCCCTGTGGCGGGGAAGTGCAAACGTACACGTTTTCGGCCGAAAACGCGTTTTCCGGCGAAATCGCACACCACGGCTCTTTCTGAGAAAAAGCAAGCACGGAGGACGAGAATCGCTTTTGCCCTGCGTAGTGTTCCGGGCAGCGGGTAGAACCAGGCAGAGAATTCCCGGCTAGCAGCTTCCCTGTGGCGGGGAAGTGCAAACGTACACGTTTTCGGCCGAAAACGCGTTTTCCGGCGAAAACGCACACCACGGCTCTTTCTGAGAAAAAGCAAGCACGGAGGACGAGAACCGCTTTTGTCCTGCGTAGCGTTCCGGGCAGCGGGTAGAACCAGGCAGAGAATTCCCGGCTAGCAGCTTCCCTGTGGCGGGGAAGTGCAAACGTACACGTTTTCGGCCGAAAACGCGTTTTCCGGCGAAATCGCACACCACGGCTCTTTCTGAGAAAAAGCAAGCACGGAGGACGAGAACCGCTTTTGCCCTGCGTAGCGTTCCGGGCAGCGGGTAGAACCAGGCAGAGAATTCCCGGCTAGCAGCTTCCCTGTGGCGGGGAAGTGCAAACGTACACGTTTTCGGCCGAAAACGCGTTTTCCGGCGAAAACGCACACCACGGCTCTTTCTGAGAAAAAGCAAGCACGGAGGACGAGAACCGCTTTTGCCCTGCGTAGCGTTCCGGGCAGCGGGTAGAACCAGGCAGAGAATTCCCGTCTAGCAGCTTCCCTTTGGCGGGGAAGTGCAAACGTACACGTTTTCGGCCGAAAACGCGTTTTCCGGCGAAAACGCACACCACGGCTCTTTCTGAGAAAAAGCAAGCACGGAGGACGAGAATCGCTTTTGCCCTGCGTAGCGTTCCGGGCAGCGGGTAGAACCAGGCAGAGAATTCCCGGCTAGCAGCTTCCCTGTGGCCGGGAAGTGCAAACGTACACGTTTTCGGCCGAAAACTCGTTTTCCGGCGAAAACGCACACCACGGCTCTTTCTGAGAAAAAGCAAGCACGGAGGACGAGAATTGCTTTTGCCCTGCGTAGCGTTCCGGGCAGCGGGTAGAACCAGGCAGAGAATTCCCGGCTAGCAGCTTCCCTGTGGCGGGGAAGTGCAAACGTACACGTTTTCGGCGAAAACGCGTTTACCGGCGAAAACGCACACCACGGCTCTTTCTGAGAAAAAGCAAGCACGGAGGACGAGAATCGCTTTTGCCCTGCGTAGCGTTCCGGGCAGCGGGTAGAACCAGGCAGAGAATTCCCGGCTAGCAGCTTCCCTGTGGCGGGGAAGTGCAAACGTACACGTTTTCGGCCGAAAACGCGTTTACCGGCGAAAACGCACACCACGGCTCTTTCTGAGAAAAAGCAAGCACGGAGGACGAGAATCGCTTTTGCCCTGCGTAGCGTTCCGGGCAGCGGGTAGAACCAGGCAGAGAATTCCCGGCTAGCAGCTGCCCTGTGGCCGGGAAGTGCAAACGTACACGTTTTCGGCCGAAAACGCGTTTTCCCGCGAAAACGCACACCACGGCTCTTTCTGAGAAAAAGCAAGCACGGAGGAAGAGAATCGCTTTTGCCCTGCGTAGCGTTCCGGGCAGCGGGTAGAACCAGGCAGAGAATTCCCGGCTAGCAGCTTCCCTGTGGCCGGGAAGTGCAAACGTACACGTTTTCGGCCGAAAACGCGTTTTCCGGCGAAAACGCACACCACGGCTCTTTCTGAGAAAAAGCAAGCACGGAGGACGAGAATCGCTTTTGCCCTGCGTAGCGTTCCGGGCAGCGGGTAGAACCAGGCAGAGAATTCCCGGCTAGCAGCTTCCCTGTGGCGGGGAAGTGCAAACGTACACGTTTTCGGCCGAAAACGCGTTTTCCGGCGAAAACGCACACCACGGCTCTTTCTGAGAAAAAGCAAGCACGGAGGACGAGAACCGCTTTTGCCCTGCGTAGCGTTCCTGGCAGCGGGTAGAACCAGGCAGAGAATTCCCGGCTAGCAGCTTCCCTGTGGCCGGGAAGTGCAAACGTACACGTTTTCGGCCGAAAACGCGTTTTCCGGCGAAATCGCACACCACGGCTCTTTCTGAGAAAAAGCAAGCACGGAGGACGAGAACCGCTTTTGCCCTGCGTAGCGTTCCGGGCAGAGGGTAGAACCAGGCAGAGAATTCCCGGCTAGCAGGTTCCCTGTGGCGGGGAAGTGCAAACGTACACGTTTTCGGCCGAAAACGCGTTTTCCGGCGAAAACGCACACCACGGCTCTTTCTGAGAAAAAGCAAGCACGGAGGACGAGAACCGCTTTTGCCCTGCGTAGCGTTCCGGGCAGCGGGTAGAACCAGGCAGAGAATTCCCGGCTAGCAGCTTC
This sequence comes from Athene noctua, assembly GCF_965140245.1. Taxonomy (NCBI): domain Eukaryota; kingdom Metazoa; phylum Chordata; class Aves; order Strigiformes; family Strigidae; genus Athene; species Athene noctua. The sequence continues at coordinate 8,433 of NW_027437620.1, read as the reverse complement.
CCTGTGGCGGGGAAGTGCAAACGTACACGTTTTCGGCCGAAAACGCGTTTTCCGGCGAAAACGCACACCACGGCTCTTTCTGAGAAAAAGCAAGCACGGAGGACGAGAACCGCTTTTGCCCTGCGTAGCGTTCCGGGCAGCGGGTAGAACCAGGCAGAGAATTCCCGGCTAGCAGCTTCCCTGTGGCGGGGAAGTGCAAACGTACACGTTTTCGGCCGAAAACGCGTTTTCCGGCGAAATCGCACACCACGGCTCTTTCTGAGAAAAAGCAAGCACGGAGGACGAGAACCGCTTTTGCCCTGCGTAGCGTTCCGGGCAGCGGGTAGAACCAGGCAGAGAATTCCCGGCTAGCAGCTTCCCTGTGGCGGGGAAGTGCAAACGTACACGTTTTCGGCCGAAAACGCGTTTTCCGGCGAAATCGCACACCACGGCTCTTTCTGAGAAAAAGCAAGCACGGAGGACGAGAATCGCTTTTGCCCTGCGTAGTGTTCCGGGCAGCGGGTAGAACCAGGCAGAGAATTCCCGGCTAGCAGCTTCCCTGTGGCGGGGAAGTGCAAACGTACACGTTTTCGGCCGAAAACGCGTTTTCCGGCGAAAACGCACACCACGGCTCTTTCTGAGAAAAAGCAAGCACGGAGGACGAGAACCGCTTTTGCCCTGCGTAGCGTTCCGGGCAGCGGGTAGAACCAGGCAGAGAATTCCCGGCTAGCAGCTTCCCTGTGGCGGGGAAGTGCAAACGTACACGTTTTCGGCCGAAAACGCGTTTTCCGGCGAAATCGCACACCACGGCTCTTTCTGAGAAAAAGCAAGCACGGAGGACGAGAACCGCTTTTGCCCTGCGTAGCGTTCCGGGCAGCGGGTAGAACCAGGCAGAGAATTCCCGTCTAGCAGCTTCCCTTTGGCGGGGAAGTGCAAACGTACACGTTTTCGGCCGAAAACACGTTTTCCGGCGAAAACGCACACCACGGCTCTTTCTGAGAAAAAGCAAGCACGGAGGACGAGAATCGCTTTTGCCCTGCGTAGCGTTCCGGGCAGCGGGTAGAACCAGGCAGAGAATTCCCGGCTAGCAGCTTCCCTGTGGCCGGGAATTGCAAACGTACACGTTTTCGGCCGAAAACTCGTTTTCCGGCGAAAACGCACACCACGGCTCTTTCTGAGAAAAAGCAAGCACGGAGGACGAGAATTGCTTTTGCCCTGCGTAGCGTTCCGGGCAGCGGGTAGAACCAGGCAGAGAATTCCCGGCTAGCAGCTTCCCTGTGGCGGGGAAGTGCAAACGTACACGTTTTCGGCGAAAACGCGTTTACCGGCGAAAACGCACACCACGGCTCTTTCTGAGAAAAAGCAAGCACGGAGGACGAGAATCGCTTTTGCCCTGCGTAGCGTTCCGGGCAGCGGGTAGAACCAGGCAGAGAATTCCCGGCTAGCAGCTTCCCTGTGGCGGGGAAGTGCAAACGTACACGTTTTCGGCCGAAAACGCGTTTACCGGCGAAAACGCACACCACGGCTCTTTCTGAGAAAAAGCAAGCACGGAGGACGAGAATCGCTTTTGCCCTGCGTAGCGTTCCGGGCAGCGGGTAGAACCAGGCAGAGAATTCCCGGCTAGCAGCTGCCCTGTGGCCGGGAAGTGCAAACGCACACGTTTTCGGCCGAAAACGCGTTTTCCCGCGAAAACGCACACCACGGCTCTTTCTGAGAAAAAGCAAGCACGGAGGAAGAGAATCGCTTTTGCCCTGCGTAGCGTTCCGGGCAGCGGGTAGAACCAGGCAGAGAATTCCCGGCTAGCAGCTTCCCTGTGGCCGGGAAGTGCAAACGTACACGTTTTCGGCCGAAAACGCGTTTTCCGGCGAAAACGCACACCACGGCTCTTTCTGAGAAAAAGCAAGCACGGAGGACGAGAATCGCTTTTGCCCTGCGTAGCGTTCCGGGCAGCGGGTAGAACCAGGCAGAGAATTCCCGGCTAGCAGCTTCCCTGTGGCGGGGAAGTGCAAACGTACACGTTTTCGGCCGAAAACGCGTTTTCCGGCGAAAACGCACACCACGGCTCTTTCTGAGAAAAAGCAAGCACGGAGGAAGAGAATCGCTTTTGCCCTGCGTAGCGTTCCGGGCAGCGGGTAGAACCAGGCAGAGAATTCCCGTCTAGCAGCTTCCCTGTGGCCGGGAAGTGCAAACGTACACGTTTTCGGCCGAAAACGCGTTTTCCCGCGAAAACGCACACCACGGCTCTTTCTGAGAAAAAGCAAGCACGGAGGACGAGAATTGCTTTTGCCCTGCGTAGCGTTCCGGGCAGCGGGTAGAACCAGGCAGAGAATTCCCGGCTAGCAGCTTCCCTGTGGCGGGGAAGTGCAAACGTACACGTTTTCGGCGAAAACGCGTTTACCGGCGAAAACGCACACCACGGCTCTTTCTGAGAAAAAGCAAGCACGGAGGACGAGAATCGCTTTTGCCCTGCGTAGCGTTCCGGGCAGCGGGTAGAACCAGGCAGAGAATTCCCGGCTAGCAGCTTCCCTGTGGCGGGGAAGTGCAAACGTACACGTTTTCGGCCGAAAACGCGTTTTCCGGCGAAAACGCACACCACGGCTCTTTCTGAGAAAAAGCAAGCACGGAGGACGAGAATCGCTTTTGCCCTGCGTAGTGTTCCGGGCAGCGGGTAGAACCAGGCAGAGAATTCCCGGCTAGCAGCTTCCCTGTAGCCAGGAATTGCAAACGTACACGTTTTCGCCGAAAACGCGTTTTCCGCCGAAAACGCACACCACGGCTCTTTCTGAGAAAAAGCAAGCACGGAGGACGAGAATCGCTTTTGCCCTGCGTAGCGTTCCGGGCAGCGGGTAGAACCAGGCAGAGAATTCCCGGCTAGCAGCTTCCCTGTGGCCGGGAAGTGCAAACGTACACGTTTTCGGCTGAAAACGCGTTTACCGGCGAAAACGCACACCACGGCACTTTCTGAGAAAAAGCAAGCACGGAGGACGAGAATCGCTTTTGCCCTGCGTAGCGTTCTGAGCAGCGGGTAGAAATAGGCAGCGAATTGCCGGCTAGCAGCTTCCCTGTGGCCGGGAAGTGCAAACGTACACGTTTCCGGCCGAAAACTCGTTTTCCGGCGAAAAAGCACACCATGGCTCTTTCTGAGAAAAAGCAAGCACGGAGGACGAGAATCGCTTTTGCCCTGCGTAGCGTTCCTGGCAGCGGGTAGAACCAGGCAGAGAATTCCCGTCTAGCAGCTTCCCTGTGGCGGGGAAGTGCAAACGTACACGTTTTCGGCCGAAAACGCGTTTTCCGGCGAAAACGCACACCACGGCTCTTTCTGAGAAAAAGCAAGCACGGAGGACGAGAATCGCTTTTGCCCTGCGTAGCGTTCCGGGCAGCGGGTAGAACCAGGCAGAGAATTCCCGGCTAGCAGCTTCCCTGTGGCGGGGAAGTGCAAACGTACACGTTTTCGGCCGAAAACGCGTTTTCTAGCGAAAACGCACACCACGGCTCTTTCTGAGAAAAAGCAAGCACGGAGGACGAGAATCGCTTTTGCCCTGCGTAGTGTTCCGGGCAGCGGGTAGAACGAGGCAGAGAATTCCCGGCTAACAGCTTCCCTGTGGCCGGGAAGTGCAAACGTACACGTTTTCGCCGAAAACTCGTTTTCCGGCGAAAACGCACACCACGGCTCTTTCTGAGAAAAAGCAAGCACGGAGGACGAGAATCGCTTTTGCCTTGCGTAGCGTTCCGGGCAGCGGGTAGAACCAGGCAGAGAATTCCCGGCTAGCAGCTTCCCTGTGGCCGGGAAGTGCAAACGTACACGTTTTCGGCCGAAAACGCGTTTGCCGGCGAAAACGCACACCACGGCTCTTTCTGGGAAAAAGCAAGCACGGAGGACGAGAATCGCTTTTGCCCTGCGTAGCGTTCCGGGCAGCGGGTAGAACCAGGCAGAGAATTCCCGGCTAGCAGCTTCCCTGTGGCCGGGAAGTGCAAACGTACACGTTTTCGGCCGAAAACGCGTTTTCTGGCGAAAACGCACACCACGGCTCTTTCTGAGAAAAAGCAAGCACGGAGGACGAGAATCGCTTTTGCCCTGCGTAGCGTTCCGGGCAGCGGGTAGAACCAGGCAGAGAATTCCCGGCTAGCAGCTTCCCTGTGGCGGGGAAGTGCAAACTTACACGTTTTCGGCCGAAAACGCGTTTACCGGCGAAAACGCACACCACGGCTCTTTCTGAGAAAAAGCAAGCACGGAGGACGAGAATCGCTTTTGCCCTGCGTAGCGTGCCGGGCAGCGGGTAGAACCAGGCAGAGAATTCCCGTCTAGCAGCTTCCCTGTGGCGGGGAAGTGCAAACGTACACGTTTTCGGCCGATAACGCGTTTTCCCGCGAAAACGCACACCACGGCTCTTTCTGAGAAAAAGCAAGCACGGAGGACGAGAATCGCTTTTGCCCTGCGTAGCGTTCCGGGCAGCGGGTAGAACCAGGCAGAGAATTCCCGGCTAGCAGCTTCCCTGTGGCCGGGAAGTGCAAACGTACACGTTTTCGGCCGAAAACGCGTTTTCCGGCGAAAAAGCACACCATGGCTCTTTCTGAGAAAAAGCAAGCACGGAGGACGAGAATCGCTTTTGCCCTGCGTAGCGTTCCTGGCAGCGGGTAGAACCAGGCAGAGAATTCCCGGCTAGCAGCTTCCTTGTGGCGGGGAAGTGCAAACGTACACGTTTTCGGCCGAAAACGCGTTTTCCGGTGAAAAAGCACACCATGGCTCTTTCTGAGAAAAAGCAAGCACGGAGGACGAGAATCGCTTTTGCCCTGCGTAGCGTTCCTGGCAGCGGGTAGAACCAGGCAGAGAATTCCCGTCTAGCAGCTTCCCTGTGGCGGGGAAGTGCAAACGTACACGTTTTCGGCCGAAAACGCGTTTTGCGGCGAAAACGCACACCACGGCTCTTTCTGAGAAAAAGCAAGCACGGAGGACGAGAATCGCTCTTGCCCTGCGTAGCGTTCCGGGCAGCGGGTAGAACCAGGCAGAGAATTCCCGGCTAGCAGCTTCCCTGTGGCGGGGAAGTGCAAACGTACACGTTTTCGCCGAAAACTCGTTTTCCGGCGAAAACGCACACCACGGCTCTTTCTGAGAAAAAGCAAGCACGGAGGACGAGAATCGCTTTTGCCCTGCGTAGCGTTCCGGGCAGCGGGTAGAACCAGGCAGAGAATTGCCGGCTAGCAGCTTCCCTGTGGCCGGGAAGTGCAAACGTACACGTTTTCGGCCGAAAACGCGTTTTCTGGCGAAAACGCACACCACGGCTCTTTCTGAGAAAAAGCAAGCACGGAGGACGAGAATCGCTTTTGCCCTGCGTAGCGTTCCGGGCAGCGGGTAGAACCAGGCAGAGAATTCCCGGCTAGCAGCTTCCCTGTGGCGGGGAAGTGCAAACGTACACGTTTTCGGCGAAAACGCGTTTACCGGCGAAAACGCACACCACGGCTCTTTCTGAGAAAAAGCAAGCACGGAGGACGAGAATCGCTTTTGCCCTGCGTAGCGTTCCGGGCAGCGGGTAGAACCAGGCAGAGAATTCCCGTCTAGCAGCTTCCCTGTGGCGGGGAAGTGCAAACGTACACGTTTTCGGCCGAAAACGCGTTTTCCGGCGAAAACGCACACCACGGCTCTTTCTGAGAAAAAGCAAGCACGGAGGACGAGAATCGCTTTTGCCCTGCGTAGTGTTCCGGGCAGCGGGTAGAACCAGGCAGAGAATTCCCGGCTAGCAGCTTCCCTGTAGCCAGGAATTGCAAACGTACACGTTTTCGCCGAAAACGCGTTTTCCGCCGAAAACGCACACCACGGCTCTTTCTGAGAAAAAGCAAGCACGGAGGACGAGAATCGCTTTTGCCCTGCGTAGCGTTCCGGGCAGCGGGTAGAACCAGGCAGAGAATTCCCGGCTAGCAGCTTCCCTGTGGCCGGGAAGTGCAAACGTACACGTTTTCGGCTGAAAACGCGTTTACCGGCGAAAACGCACACCACGGCACTTTCTGAGAAAAAGCAAGCACGGAGGACGAGAATCGCTTTTGCCCTGCGTAGCGTTCTGAGCAGCGGGTAGAAATAGGCAGCGAATTGCCGGCTAGCAGCTTCCCTGTGGCCGGGAAGTGCAAACGTACACGTTTCCGGCCGAAAACTCGTTTTCCGGCGAAAAAGCACACCATGGCTCTTTCTGAGAAAAAGCAAGCACGGAGGACGAGAATCGCTTTTGCCCTGCGTAGCGTTCCTGGCAGCGGGTAGAACCAGGCAGAGAATTCCCGTCTAGCAGCTTCCCTGTGGCGGGGAAGTGCAAACGTACACGTTTTCGGCCGAAAACGCGTTTTCCGGCGAAAACGCACACCACGGCTCTTTCTGAGAAAAAGCAAGCACGGAGGACGAGAATCGCTTTTGCCCTGCGTAGCGTTCCGGGCAGCGGGTAGAACCAGGCAGAGAATTCCCGGCTAGCAGCTTCCCTGTGGCGGGGAAGTGCAAACGTACACGTTTTCGGCCGAAAACGCGTTTTCTAGCGAAAACGCACACCACGGCTCTTTCTGAGAAAAAGCAAGCACGGAGGACGAGAATCGCTTTTGCCCTGCGTAGTGTTCCGGGCAGCGGGTAGAACGAGGCAGAGAATTCCCGGCTAACAGCTTCCCTGTGGCCGGGAAGTGCAAACGTACACGTTTTCGCCGAAAACTCGTTTTCCGGCGAAAACGCACACCACGGCTCTTTCTGAGAAAAAGCAAGCACGGAGGACGAGAATCGCTTTTGCCTTGCGTAGCGTTCCGGGCAGCGGGTAGAACCAGGCAGAGAATTCCCGGCTAGCAGCTTCCCTGTGGCCGGGAAGTGCAAACGTACACGTTTTCGGCCGAAAACGCGTTTGCCGGCGAAAACGCACACCACGGCTCTTTCTGGGAAAAAGCAAGCACGGAGGACGAGAATCGCTTTTGCCCTGCGTAGCGTTCCGGGCAGCGGGTAGAACCAGGCAGAGAATTCCCGGCTAGCAGCTTCCCTGTGGCGGGGAAGTGCAAACGTACACGTTTTCGGCCGAAAACGCGTTTTCCGGCGAATTGCCCTGCGTAGTGTTCCGGGCAGCGGGTAGAACCAGGCAGAGAATTCCCGGCTAGCAGCTTCCCTGTGGCGGGGAAGTGCAAACGTACACGTTTTCGGCCGAAAACGCGTTTTCCGGCGAAAACGCACACCACGGCTCTTTCTGAGAAAAAGCAAGCACGGAGGACGAGAACCGCTTTTGCCCTGCGTAGCGTTCCGGGCAGCGGGTAGAACCAGGCAGAGAATTCCCGGCTAGCAGCTTCCCTGTGGCGGGGAAGTGCAAACGTACACGTTTTCGGCCGAAAACGCGTTTTCCGGCGAAATCGCACACCACGGCTCTTTCTGAGAAAAAGCAAGCACGGAGGACGAGAACCGCTTTTGCCCTGCGTAGCGTTCCGGGCAGCGGGTAGAACCAGGCAGAGAATTCCCGGCTAGCAGCTTCCCTGTGGCGGGGAAGTGCAAACGTACACGTTTTCGGCCGAAAACGCGTTTTCCGGCGAAAACGCACACCACGGCTCTTTCTGAGAAAAAGCAAGCACGGAGGACGAGAACCGCTTTTGCCCTGCGTAGCGTTCCGGGCAGCGGGTAGAACCAGGCAGAGAATTCCCGTCTAGCAGCTTCCCTTTGGCGGGGAAGTGCAAACGTACACGTTTTCGGCCGAAAACACGTTTTCCGGCGAAAACGCACACCACGGCTCTTTCTGAGAAAAAGCAAGCACGGAGGACGAGAATCGCTTTTGCCCTGCGTAGCGTTCCGGGCAGCGGGTAGAACCAGGCAGAGAATTCCCGGCTAGCAGCTTCCCTGTGGCCGGGAATTGCAAACGTACACGTTTTCGGCCGAAAACTCGTTTTCCGGCGAAAACGCACACCACGGCTCTTTCTGAGAAAAAGCAAGCACGGAGGACGAGAATTGCTTTTGCCCTGCGTAGCGTTCCGGGCAGCGGGTAGAACCAGGCAGAGAATTCCCGGCTAGCAGCTTCCCTGTGGCGGGGAAGTGCAAACGTACACGTTTTCGGCGAAAACGCGTTTACCGGCGAAAACGCACACCACGGCTCTTTCTGAGAAAAAGCAAGCACGGAGGACGAGAATCGCTTTTGCCCTGCGTAGCGTTCCGGGCAGCGGGTAGAACCAGGCAGAGAATTCCCGGCTAGCAGCTTCCCTGTGGCGGGGAAGTGCAAACGTACACGTTTTCGGCCGAAAACGCGTTTACCGGCGAAAACGCACACCACGGCTCTTTCTGAGAAAAAGCAAGCACGGAGGACGAGAATCGCTTTTGCCCTGCGTAGCGTTCCGGGCAGCGGGTAGAACCAGGCAGAGAATTCCCGGCTAGCAGCTGCCCTGTGGCCGGGAAGTGCAAACGTACACGTTTTCGGCCGAAAACGCGTTTTCCCGCGAAAACGCACACCACGGCTCTTTCTGAGA